>NW_028258346.1:5270000-5580000 GCF_053883595.1 Heterocephalus glaber | reverse complement strand
AACCAGCAAGCAATACCCATGCTATAGCCTGAATGTTCTTAGGCTACCTTGAAGTTTCCTTCAGCAGTCTGGTCTACCACCCTTAATCTCAGTCCCTCCCAAAGTCTTAGGACAGGGGGAAAACGATGACAAATTTTCTTCCAGAATATCACACAGATGGCCACAGATAGCCCAACTGCCAGTGGACAGCTTGTTCCCAACTGAAACTTCCTAAGCCTCCCCTGTATCATCTGCATTTCTTTCACCATTCTGGTCTTTTGAACTCTGACCAGAATTTCCCATCAAACTCGGTTTATGGTATTCTAGGTTTTCTCTAGCTAGCATTGCCAAAGTTTTCCAAACTCCTCACAAACCATTGTCAAAGCTTCTTAACTACACGGTCACAGCCATGACCCTACTCTTGGCACCAGGATCTGTCCCAGTCACTTTCTTGTTGCTAGGACACAGTTTCCAACACCCACAATTTAAAAGGAGAAGTTTATTTTAGCTCAATTTCATTTCATGATTGGCAGGCTCAAATACGGAACTGGCATAGTGGAAGTGTCTGCTATGGAGGAAAGCTGTTTACCTCATGGCAGCCATACAGCAGAGAGTGAAGGAAGGAGCCATGGAAGGAGATACAACCGTTTAAGTCCTGCCTCCAGTGACCCACCTTTTCTGACCAGATCCCCTGCCTCCCAACAGCACACTCACTCCCTGAATTTACCAGTGGATGAATTTACCAATGACTATATCTCCTCCATGATCCAATGGCCTTCCAAAAGCCCCAGCTCTGAATACATGACGCCTTTGAGGGATAATCTAGATGTAAACCATAGCAGGAAGATTATTATTATACTTCTCCATAGAGCTTGCCATTCTTCTAGAAAAATTATTATATGCCTCTTTAACTAGTAAGGTTAATCTTGCCCAAGACATAGTAGTAAAGATATTAAGAGTAAATAGGTCCTTCTTGCAGTTGTGTGCAAATATCCATAGTATTTCTAGGCAGTTAGAAACCCTTCATTTTCCTCTGGGGAAGTGCGAAGTATCCAGCTCTGGTGTGCTACAGTGGTCTGGAGCTCTCTCAGGTCACTGAACATGCCCCACTCTCCTGTGTGCCCTGAGTCTGTGGGATGGGTAATCAAGTATGACCCAGCTGAGGCCCATGGTGTGTATATTTTGGTTGTAAGACCTGTTTTACTCCCCAAAAAGCATAGGCAAACATACCGAAATAATCTTCTTCGTGTGAAGAAAAATCTCTCTTTTGTAAGACCGCTAAAGAAAAGACTTCCATAGACACACCCTAATCATTCTAATATTTATTACTTACAGAGGAAATCAATCCTTTTAACTAAAGTCTTGGACTTTTGTCTTTTTTCTCTTCTGCCCTCATTAAAGATGGAAAATAGCTGGTCACTATTTTCTGTACAAGAACCCTTCTTATATACTTGGATACTTCTTAAATTATTTCTCAGTCTTTTCTTTTTCTACTCAATATCAGTCCTTTTAATCTTTGTTCAGGTATTTTTCTAAACTTTTAGTCTCTTTTATGACTTGCCTCTTGACCTCCATGTTGTATGTATCCTCTTTTATTTTAAAATGTAAGCAGTTGAAGTTAGGAAACAAACCTGATTATCAGTAGCTGTTGTATTAACTCCTAGCTTTATATGTACTCATCATATTCTTAGCAACAAATTAAAGGACAAATATTTCTTCAATCAGGTGGGACATCCACATTTTAAAACGTTTTTAAAAGACAGATAAGGTAATCATAAATATCTTTGATGTTGACACATACGCTAAAGTTATGATTGCTTTTTCATTCGGTACCCCTTTGTCATAATCATGCTAAGAAATTAGAAATCAAACCAATTATATTTTGTTAAATTTTTATGAAGACTTCACCTGGGTAGAAAATATGCAAATTAGGAAAGCTAATGAATAGTTTTAGATGGACTAGCATATTTTCTAAGGCATTATATTCCACACAAGTTAGTATCTTTGTAAATGTTTTGTGAAAGGAATGAAGGGACAGAAAAACAGACATTTTTCTTTAAAATATCACATAAACAAAGAATGAATCATAGTTATTTTGTTCTTTATTGCTAATTGATTTACACTTCTACAAACAAGTAAATTGAAGGAATTGGGCTAAATTTGAAAAACTAGATAATTTTGGAAATTTAATTTATTATTTAAATAAAATATATTTCCATAAGCTAATGTCAAAATGTAACTGCAACTAAAGAAATTGATGATGAATTTATGTGATTATTCTTTTTGTATTTAAAAAAAATATTTACCATAGCAACCACAATCACATATGACAGTGGTTACTATCTTGAGATTTCTTCTTCATTCTCTCATTGAAGGGCTCGGGATTTCTTTTTTTTTCTTTTTTAAATAAATTGCAAGTCAGAAACCTCATCCTGACTCTCCCCACCCCTGTGAACCTGTATTTCTGGAGACTCGACTGCACACTGTGGCACGAGTTTCATATTGTATAGTTAAACACTACAGGCTGTTATAGTTACCCTTCCCATTAACTTTCAAAACAGTCTATATTCCATTGCAATATTTTAAAACTTTTTTTATCTTTCCTTTGTGTATAACAGAGACATACTCTAAATGTTAATACTAGGTTTTAAATTAAGCAATGGAAAATATTCAGACATACAAGCACATACATTTGAGTAGAAAATTATGTATAAGCATATTTTGGTTAATATCTTGTTAGAGAGTCATCCAAAAAAAAAAACAAAAACTAATGGAATAGATTGCTTTCTTTTGTGTAAGTTGAGTTTTGGACTTTGGTTAATGCTCTATAAGAATGTTTCTAATTTAAAAATGGTTATTTTCTAAAATTTTAAGTGAGAAACCCAAGGCATTTTACCATAGGTTTTGAAGTCTACCTGTAAAAACCCTTAAAACTAAAGTGTATCTGAAATATAGTGATAGTTAGACTACCGTATATAATAGTGAATTTCAGAGTTTCAAATTGGGATGTTCCTGCAGCAAAATTGAAAATTCTTGTTCTTTCAACTTTCTAAGTTTCCCACTTGTGTATAAAAATGTTCTAGTTAAGGGCTGAATTTAGCTAACAATACCAGAAAACCCAATTAACAGTATTTTTAAAAAATAGGTTTACTTTCTTCTCTCACTTAACAAGAAATTCAGAAAGAGTATTTCTGCACTGGTAGAGTGATTTCATGATGGCATTAGAGAGCCTTTCTGTGATACCATCTTTATAGTAGACTAATCTTGCTGCTTGCAGAATAAATGCTAGCATTCCAGCCATCAAGTCTGCATTCCAGAGTGGAGGAAAGGCAAGAAATGAAGGGTTGATGACTATCTATCAAAAAAGAGAACTTTCTTAGAATCTCTTATTTTATGTATCATTGGCCAGAATTGTATGGCATGATCACTCATACCCCTCAAGAGAGGTACCTTCTCACCCCTACTAAGAGAAAGAGGAACCATAGACATTATATAGGCGACCTTTTCACTTTGAAAAACTTTGACTATAGTGGTAGCTTATATGACAGGTTTGAAGCTTCTGATTGGGATAATGTTACAAAGCAAGCCCAGGCCTGTTAGGGAAGAAGATTATAAGAATGAAATTTCCTAGTGATTGCCTTTCTTTTTTTATATTCAACCCCAGGATTGGTCTGCTTCTGTCTTTTCTGTTGGCACTATTTATCTCTCATCAAGCTTCTATTTCTCTGACTCCTTGGCAGAAAGTAATTCTTTCAGCCTATTCCCTACCCTTGCTGTCTTTGATACCCCTACCAAGGCTATCTTACTTTTTATTAAGGTTTTAATAAAACATTTTCCACACTTTTTCCCCATAGTGAAAAAAGCAACTTTTGAGTTCTATTTTTCTCCTCCTTCTAGTGCCTGCTATTGATATTAATATTCTATTGCATTCAATATTAGAGTAGTTGATTTGTAAATGTTGTTCTGATAGGAAAAGGTTAGTCTTCCCTTTTTTCTTATAATGACTTAGATGAATGTTTTTCAGATACAAAACCATGAAGTAGTTAAGAGTCACTGGTTTATCAAAAGAACCCTGACCATTTCATTATAGCACCACGGTTGGTATTTGTGAAGACTTTGGGATGAAGAATTTTATACCTCCTACTTGAGCAAAAAACAGGAAACCATAACCAGAGTCTCTGTAGTGAAGCCAGTGCTGGGTGGAAGGAAAAATAGAGCAATTGGTCCTGCCTTGGGATGGAAAGAGGAGGAAGACTTGGGGAGGGATATTGGTCAGGAAGTGTTTTCTTTAATGGATTCAATGGATTGAAAATGCTGTCTGTGCACAGACACACACACACACGTGTGTGTGTGTGTGTGTGTGTGTTGTATCAAAATACTTCCAAATACTGAATTTACTTTTAAAAGAATACTGTCTAGAAATGTTTCAGTGAAACATTCTATAGATACTTTAACTAAGTTTAGCTATACTTGAATGTGTGTATGTGGTTTTTTTTCTTTTTCCTTATTCTCATAAAATGGGACAAAAGTGGAGAATAACTGAGGTTACATTTCTAGACATATTTTGTAAAAAGAGGTTGCCATAGGAACCAGATTTCATTTCTGAAGATAGAGAAATATGTCATGTAATGATGAGGGTCAGAAACAAATCAAAGTACTTGAAATCTGTTGAAAAGGTTAATGGATGTGGTGTGTCCCATCCAAATATTGGTAACCTTGTTAACCTTGTCAGATTAACCAGTTCCTCCCTTCCATCCTTTCTTCTTCCCTTCCTCCCTCCCTTCTTTCCTTCCTTTGGCCATTATGGCTTTGGCCATTATCTTTATACCTGTTCCTAAGGAATTCCTTGTTTTGTATGTGGAATGAGAGTGTTCTAAGTTCTGAGAATTTAACAGACATATTGGTGTTTTGTACCATTCTAATCTCTCCTTCCCTTCCTTTCTTTTCTTGGTGCTAGAAATCAAACCCAAGGCCTTGCACATGTTAGGCAAGTGCTCTACTAATAAACTACATGCCCTGCCCCTATTCTAATTTTGGTGAGATGTCTTAGTACATTTTTAGTGCGTACAATTTGGGTTCTAGCTATTTTAACACACTTATTTTCAAGCCATCTAAGGCCTAAATAGCTGTAATTAAAGACTGTGTCCTTGGAGAGAAAGTTATATTCAGTCTTTTTCTATATTTCCACTAGTTTATACATATTCTGAATAGTGTTAGATTCTTCCTGACTCCACTGGGATTATTTTAATAATTATAGTAGTCACAATAATTTCTCAAGTATATTATCACCAATGCAAGTTGTTAATAATGAGATACTAGTAGCTTCCACTGATTCAAAAATAATAATGACCAAAAAAAATATAGCATCTCATAGCTCCCCCTCATTTTGACACCTATTGAACATCTGGGTAGATAGTCAGAAATACTCATCAATAGAGTTATCTGCTTGTGAAATTATTTAGGCAAATGATTTGTGTTCCTGCTTTAGGGAACTTTCAGTTTAATGAAAGGGTAAAGACAGAAACATATTTGAAAGATGTGATCTATAGGCTGAAAAATAAAAATAAACATACTACTTTTACTAATTATATTATTCACATTTACAGTGTATCATAATGATTCACTTGATCAGCAATTAAGCACATCCATCAAAATAACCACAAGAAAAATTTTAAAAGGTTTCTGTATATGTATTAAGAATGAGATCATCTGCAAATATGGAGTTTTACATGTATAGAGAAACAATAGTTAAAAACACATAATCATTAGTGTTTCTAGGAGATATTTGTATATCCATGATCATAGCAACATGATTTCAAATAGCTAAAAGATGGAAGCAACCTAGATAATCATTAACAGATGAATGGACAAAAAGTGGCATAATACATTCAATAGAATATTATTTAGCCTTGAAAAGTAAGGAAATTCTGGTATTATGTTAAATGAAATAAGCCAGTCATGATGGGGGAAAAAAAAGCAAATACTCCCAGTCTGGGAGGCTGAGGCAGGAGAATCAAAACTTCAAGCCCATCCTGGACAGCTTAGTAGCTTAGCAAGACCTGTCTCTTAAAAGAAATAGAAGTAGAATAAAGGGCTTGGGATATGTGCAAAGGCCCTGGGTTTGCTTTTCACACACACACACACACACACACACACACACACACAAACACACACAAACATGCCCAAGTACTATAATTGTTCCACTTATATGAAGTATCTAGACTAGTGAGACTCATGAAAACAGAGTAAAATGGTAGATTTCAGAGGCTAGGAAGAGGAAAAATGAAGAATTGTTAATAGGTAGAAACCTATTTTTGCAAGCTGAAAGGAGCTCTGAAGATTGGACACTAAATAATACTTAACACTGCACACTTCCCGTCATCCCCTCCTCCATCTCCAAAAGGTCTGTCTCCCTGATTCCTGCTGTCTGAAATGGTAAATTTTATGTACATTTCATCACAATAAAAAACTGAAAAATAATTTATCATCTTAACCATGTTTAAATGTACAATTTATTAGTATTAAATACATAATGTGCAGCCAGCACCCCCATCCATTTCCATAACTCTTCTGGTAAAACTGAAAAGCTATGCCCATTAAACACTAACTCCCCATTTCCTACTCCTTGCCTAGCAACCACCATTTCACTTGTGTCTTTTTCATTTTGACCACCTTCTAAGTACCTCATATGAATGGAATCATGTAGTATCTTCCTGTCTGTGACTGGTGCATGCCACTTACTGTAGTGTCCTCATAGTTCATCCATATTGTAGTATGTCTCAGAATTTCCTTCCTTGCATTTTGTCCATCCATTCTGTTCATGGGTAATTGGGTAGCTTCCGTATTTTACTTACTGTGAATAACGTCATGATGAACATGGATGTACAAATATCTCTTCATGATTCTCCTTTCAATCTTTTGGGTATATTTCATGTTACATGTATTCTATGTAGTTTAAAAACCACCTAATCAATTAGGTATGGTGATGACTAGTAAACAACGTGGTGACAAGTCTGAAAAACATGTCATGTGAAAGAAACGATTGCTTCTTCTGAAAAATAGTCAACACAGAAGTCATTTTCTCTGTCTTCCAACATTTTATGAACAAATATATGAAAGAGGAATTTATTTAGAATATGGATGTAAATTAAACAGGTTTCAATTACCCATACACCAATGAAGAAGTTTTTAAGAAGATAGCTTACTTTCTATCTGAAGAATTGTATGGGAAATGCCTTCTGGTAGTCTCTGGAACATTTGTTTGGAGCCGTAGGTCTGGAATGAGTCCAATTTGGAAAATATTGATCACAATCTTAATAACTAGATTAAAAATCTGTTATTCCAAGTTTATTTCCACTTTAACGGTTTGAGATTTTTAAAAAATATGGAGCCATTGAAAAGAATCTAAGCAGAAGAATGATGTGGCTTGATTTGTATTTGAAATATCACTATGTTGACAGTATAAAATCAAAATTGGAATACTGGAAGCAAAGAGACTGGTTTGGAGGCGTAGCCAAAAAATGATTAAAAACTAAGAATTGATGATGAATAGAGGAAAAGTTTAGCTTTAAGCAATTCTGTTGAGAAGTAGAATTTAGAACACATAATGATGGGTTTGATATAAGAAGAGAGGCGTCTGAGTTAATTCTTAACTTTATTACTTTGGGGATTGAGTAAATAGTGTTGACCTTGGCAGAGGTGGAGCATGTAGGAGGAGTTGCAGGTTTAAAGGGAAAGATCTTTTGTGTTTAGTTTCGGAACTGAAAAACTAACTGGTAACCCAGACTCACCTCAGATTAAGTAATAACATTAGCAAGCAGTTGCAAAGTTAGATTTAGAACTTAGGAGCAAGATCTAAGCTTCAGAAATAACTTTGGGAGACAAGGATATAAATATGACAAAGCTATGAAAGTCCATGGGCCAAAGGAGTCGACTAGAGACTGTAAGAAAGCAATGAAATAGATATAAGAGGAACCTGGGTAAGTCTTTATAATTTCTTACCGATGAAAATATGTAATTACAATAACAATGCAGACTTAAATGTAAAAAAGAGCACCAAAAACACTTGGGTTTTAAAAATTTATTTTCTTTGGCAAATTTCAAATGCACCTGAGAATGATTTTTAATAAAATTATGATAGAGGCTATGCTAAAGTTCTGAAATATTTCTATAAGAATATTTTGGATCATTGCCTGATTAATGGTTTAGTTTTCATTTGGTCTGGATACCCTTTTTTTCACTTATGTTTTTGTTTTACTTTGTTCTTCATGAATTGACTTGTTGACCTTGAATCTGACCAGTACAAATTTATTATATGGCTCAATAAAAAAACCACAACTCAATAAAAATCATACTTCTTTAACTATAAGAGCTTATACCCACCTTATGTTCTTTATTTACCTAAGGAAATGCAACTTCACCACAAGTACAAAGACCATCTTTCATGGACTACTTTGATAAGCAGGACTTCAAGAATAAGAGTCATGAAAACTGTAATCAGAATGTGCATGAGCCCTTCCCTATGTCCAAAAATGTTTTTCCTGATAACTGGAAAGTTCCTCAAGATGGAGACTTTGACTTTGTAAGTACATTTTAATTCTTGTATTTATATTTTCTCCTTCTGTATTTTATCATTACTTTGAGATGCTTAGTTCATAAATATGAACTGTGTGTGTATAAAAATTTATACTCTATGTTAACATTCAATATATAGCCATATATTTGCATTAGTGAAAATATACTTTGCTTGCAGGAATGTACCTATAGAGAAATAAAAATATGAATAATTGCCTATGATTAAATAAATCATAATTTGTATTTAAAGATTTAGGACTCCTTAAAACTACAATGACAACTATTTCAAAAGAAATTCTTAATAATGCAAATATAAGATACTTTTGGCAGTAAACTTGGCTACCAAAATAACTGATGCAAAGATGTTTATGACATAAACAGTGAGAAATTTGCTTCAACTTTGAAAGTTAACTGAATTAGTTTCTACTTGTGTTATTTCTACTTGGTATGTCAGAAAGAATAATCCTAGACAACTTATGAACTTAAGTGTAAAATTCTGCCTTATTGCCTGTTTTATTTTCTCGTGATGTTTTTCTGCCCTGCTCATTATTATTTCCTTTAAAGAATGCAGAGAGTACAGATAATGTCTTAAAGCAATTATATCCAGAACTTGAAAGAATAAGTTCCTAAGCTTAACCATTAATGAAGTAAAATTTCTATGGTGTAAATTTTGCTTTATAATAAAGTTTTAAACAATAATTTGATACTTTTGTATAGCATTCTGAAAGATTTTTCTAAGTAAAATTATAATTTATTCATAAATGCATTTTTAATAACTAATATTTTAGATATGTATATCTTTACAAATTTTAATATTAAGCCATGTTACTTAAACACCATGATGCTCAGTGCTTTGTATTTTATATTTAAGTGCTTTTCTCGTAAATTTTTTCTTCTCCTAAAGTTTATGGTAATCAGATAATACAAATTTTTTTAAATCCACCCTCTATAAATTTAGTAGTAATTGTTGGGAAATATTTACAAATTAGCCTGAAAACATTAACTGTAAAATCTGTTTACTATCTTTCAATGACAAAGTAAGAAATTATAAAAACAAAATCCCTGTTTCTTTAGTTTTAATAAGATATCGTTGTAAGCTGTCTACTTTTTAAAAATTATAAATTATTTAGGATGCTGACATTCAAACTTTAAATCATTCATGACTGTGATGAATAATGTAGAATATTTAGCATCAAAGAACTCTATCTTGTCTTAGTTGGAATAACTCTTAATGGCCTCTGGGACATAGTTTGAAATAAGTGAGCTACAAGTAATGAATAAATTATCATAGTTAAGAAATACTAAATAAAATTATTTAATACTGATCAGGTAATCTTTGCTACTATCCCCAAACTTAATGACTTAAAAAAAAACTTTGATTTGCTTACTATTTTGTACAGTAATAGTTTGTTCAGGTTCAGCTAAGAGGGTCTTCTGCTGGTCTCACCTGGGGATTTTCAAGTGACTGCAGTCACCTGGACAGCTTGCCTAAAGCAGCTGAATGGTCTTTCTAAAATTACTGCTCATGTTTCTGACAGCTGTGCTGAATGTTGGCTAGGCTGTGTGGTCTCATGAGGCAACCCTAGGGTTTCTGTGTGGTGGTAGCAGCCTTCGAAGGGTATGAGCAGAAGTTGAAGTTCCTTGACCTCAGTTTAGAATGCACACACACACTGTTCATTTACAAAAGCATCAGATAGAATGAAATACTTAGGAATATTCTTAACTAAGAAGGTGAAAGATTTGTACACTGATTGCAAAGTATTGCTGAAAGAAATTAAAGAAGTTATTAATACATGGAAAGACATCTGTTGATGAATTGGAATACTTAACATTGTTGAGATATTAATCCTGCCCAAAATATTCTACAGTTTCATTGTAATCTCTATCAGAATCCTAACAACACTGTGCAAAAGTACTACACTACTGGGCATGTCTGGGTGGGTCATGTCAGTATGACCTTGGGAACAGTATCTGGCCCCTGGCCCCTTCCTCTTAGCCTCTCTCCCTCTGTTTGGCTTTCCCTATGACATGAGGTGAGCAGCTATCCTCTTCTGTGCCCTTGCATCCTGATGTTTCTGCCTTGGAGCCAGCTGACCATGGACTGAAATCTCTGAAACTTTGAGCCAAGATGAGCCCTTTCCCCTTTAAGTTGTATGTGGCAAGTATTTTGTCCTAGCAAGAGAAAGCCAACCAATACAGAGAGGAGACTGGGTTTGTGGAGCTGGCTTGTAATAGAAAACAATGAGAATACATGTAGGAAACATTAGAAAAGATTGTTCAAACTGTGCATAGTGGGGCCGGGGATTTAGCTCAGTGGTCCCACCGCCTGCCTTGCAAGTGCGAGGTCCTGAGTTTGATCCCCAGTATGAAACAAAACAAAACAAACTGTGCATAGTGGCCCAGACCTGTAATCCCAGCACTCTGAGGGATTAAGGCAGGAAAATTGCAAGTTCGAACCCAGCCTGGGCAATTTAGTGAGACCTTGTCTCAGAATTAAAATTATTTAAAAGGGCTGGGGATGCAGCTCAGTGCAATGCCTTAAGTTCAATCCCCAGTACTGGGGAAAAAAATTATTCAACAGAAATAGTTGACTTAGTAGATTGAAGAGTACTATTCTGGTTAAAGTGAGGAACTAAGTGATTAAAGGTTAAAAAAAAAAAGACAAAATGCCCTCACAGTAGGAAAGAGACTTTAAGGGATCACACAACTTGATCTAGTTTTTACAGAGTATTTTATTTTCTGGGTTATACAGGGCAGAAGCCTTGATTAGGGAGTTGAGGAGCAACTAGAATAGTTCTTCCTTCCCTAGCATTTATAACTTCTGTCAACTGGACTTACTCAGCCCTCTTCATCACTTTGAGGAAATGGAAAATGTCTGTAATAGCCACTAGGGGAATGTAAATGTAAATAAATAAGAGACGAATAGGAGATGAGAAAAGAATTGCCGAGAGTGAGTGTGGCAAAAGACAAGGAAAGTACATAAGAAGGACAAAAAGCCAGGTGTGGTGGTACAGGAGGATTTCAAATTTGAACCCAGGCTGGGCAACTTAGCAAATTGTGGGGACTCTGTCTGTAAATAAAAATTTTTAAAGGGCTGGGGATATATCTTAGTGCAGAGGTCTTGGGTTCATTCCCCAGTACCATAAAAAAGTTGGGGTGGGCAAAAAAGAGAGTAATTAGAGAAGTATAGGTGGGCACAATGTAAGTGATTTGTTGTAATACTTTGCTGAAGAAGTAGAGAAATGGACTAAACAATGGTAGATTTCCATTTAAGACACCAGGTATTAATGATAAGGAAAATCTCATCCATTCTCCCTTCCTCTAGACATAGAATGTTAAAAAAAATACGACACATCAAAGTGTAAGGTATGCTAAAATTTTATGTTTGTCTCCTCTTTACTTTTGAAAAGAGAATTGGGTTTTGTGTGATTCCTATATCTAACGGAAGTTGCTTAAAACAGGCTGAAGTTAATTTGACTGTATGTTCAGGATAAGCATGTTTATCCTTTGCTTTGAGGAGAATTGGTTTCAAGAAAGGGAAAACAAGAGAGAACACTTCATTGTCTTTTGTAGTATTCAGAGCAGATTCCTGAAGGACAAAGCTTATTCAGAGATGTGCAGACTAGGAAGCATTCTTTACCTTAAAGCCAGTATGCAATACAATTTATAAATGTATTTCCTTTTAAATCTTTAGCATTTGTCTTTTGGGTTTTCTGTGAATCATTATTTCATGTTATGTTCCTGGATATAATGTGATTGTAGATTTTATGATGTCACCAATTTGGAGGTTATAATACTGTATAAGGATAGGATATAAAATATATTTGGGCTAATTAACCTAAGTACTTTAACTGCACTAAAAACTAGTTCTGTTTAGAATGGGCCTATGCAGATTTTTAAAACAAATGTAAAAGGCAAATCTGTTTATTATAGCACTAGTCTAATGTTTCATTTTTTTGTTAGACTTATTTCCAAACAGCTTTAGCATCCAGATTGTGTAGTATTAAATAGAGCACATGTAGATCTTGTTTTGTAAAAAATCACAGTATCATATTTAAATAGATACATTTTGAGTAATGTAAAGATTTTGGAATAGGAACAAAAACTTTAAACCCCATCTGTTAATCCACTGTATTAGATCCAATTTTTTTAAAAAAGGAAATTGGATTGACAATCATTATTAGTATAGGAGAAACTAGGTAAATCAACTGTTTCTGGTTTTGATCCAAACTGAATTATAAATTAGCATTTCTTAATTATTGTGATTCTTAAATATTTATTCAGTTCACATTGATTTTTGAGATAAGGGATATAAAAATCCTCTAGAGCAGCAGTGGAGCAAATGTCTCAATAATTGTTGCAAAGGAAAAACAAATCTCAGAATAAACTTGTCAAGGCCTCTGCTAGGTTTTCTGCAGCCCTGCCTCTGATTTCTGGATTGGCAAGTCAGTATGGTTATTAAGATATTGACAAGAAAAACAGTCATTTCTGCAAAAGGCAGAAAACAGTAAACCCAAACAAAGTACCAGCCCTGCTGCCGAAGCCATCATGGGCCCTTCTAAGCATCTTCTTTTGTTCTGGAGAAACACTTCCTTCTCAGGGTCTTTTCAGCTTTCCCTATTGCCAGCAGTTGTGAAGGGAAAAAGAAACTGGAGACAATGGTGCATTATAGGAGCCCATGAAAATGTATCAGCAGGGTCAGCGCTTTAGGAATCCATGAGGAGAACACCTAAGTCAGCACTCTTCGCCGGTGTTTTACTCACTAGCAGTTTGCTATCATCTGCTTGATCAGTTTAAATACAGAGGATGTCTTTGCTTTTTGAAGAGATGTTGGCTAAAAATTTCCCTTGTAGTGTACTTCTTAGTCAAAGAACTGCTTGTTCTCTTCAATTCTTAATTCTTTGGACTGAGGAAACCACTTCAGTTGAGCGAAGTATTTAAGCATATTGTCATTGATTAGCTTTGCATTAATCAAATGATTATTGTCAAGTATTTCCAGATGTTTGCAAGAATATTAACAAAGTATGAAAAGATAGAGATTTTTCAGATTTATTTCTTCTAGGCTAAAGAAGAAATAAACACACAAAATCTCAAATGTTCCAATGGATAGCCCTGGATAAGTTTATGATTACAGGTGTATATGTGGCATGAACTCAAGTGTATGTGGCACATTGTGCTTTCACGACTCACTCATTCCTTGTAGAGCCAACAGGAAATTAAAATTAATGAGAAGCCTGCACTTTGAAATACTTGCAGAATTGTTGATTATTTCAGTCCTTTGCCAGCTCACGAAATTGTGCTGGCAAACATATCCAACAGATGGTGTGTTGTGTGTACAGTTATGTCATGTGATTTGTCTAGGCCTCTATAAAATTTTTGTAAGGTTTTGACTATCAGGCTACTGAAACATTTAAGACAGTCATAGCCTTTGCTTGGAAAGTGGCCTGCTTCAAAAATAAGCACTTAAATACAAGTAGAAAATAATGTTAATAGTCATTAGGCAACTAAATTGGATTTAATTGATTCTATAGTAGTTAAAGCTAAAAATTATAGTTCTCCAATCTGTTCTACTTTTTTTTCAGTATAATTTAATCATTTAGCCATCTGAGGTAGAATGACTGTTTTGCTTTCTTACTTTTAAATATGCTGTTTAAGACTTTCATAGTCCCTAAAATTTTTATTTGATGGTTGTGTCTAGGCAGAGTCTACTGAAACACTAAGCTAATTCTACTTATTTAGGTAATTAATCCCTTAAGTTAAAACTCATTATATCATCATTTCCTTTACAGATTAAAGCGAGCAGGCCTGCACTTATTGGATTAATTAAGATAGAAAGCACAGGTGCAGTATGTGGTTTCTTGTCACCATGTTGGAATTTATTATGATGTTTAAAGCACATGGCAAGAAGAAAAATGTCTTAACCCCAAAGAGTTCTAGAAAGCACAAATTTTTCTCATAATAATTTTTTCTAATTTTAAAAATGTAATTTATTTAGAAGACTGAAGAATTGGCTACTTTACACTTTAAAACAGATACTATACTCTAACCATATGTTCTGGCTAATGTTGATGTGTGGAGAAAGTTATTTTGACTATGAGGGCTTTCTGTTCATAACTTCATTTTGGATATTTAGCCAGTAAACATTAGGAATGATTAAGGGTGATTATCTCAAAAGAGATGTTAACCAATAGTGGAATTTAGGATCAAAGAACAGACAGTCTAATTTATCATCTTTTAAGACTGCTGCCCCACAATATTTACTTCTTGAGATAAACCATTAGATTTCAAATAAGTTGTTAGAAAATAACTAGTGATACATATATGCGGTTATGTTTTGATAATGGAACAATTGTTTCTTACTTGAATTGTCACAAATGAAATTTCTTGTAAGTCTAAAATGACTTTTATATTTTCATAATTAAGTCACGGTTTCAGAAAATACATAGTTCAGTATCAGAAACCTTTCCATAACTGATTTTCATCATACTTCCTAATGTACAATTTTCAGATTGAAATAGATGGTTCTTTTGGAGTCTATTAGATTTGTTGGCCTGGTTGAACTAATATGAATACCTTTTTCTTGTGCTCTGACATTAGGATAGCAACAATTTCCATGGCACCTCTCTCTTACTAAAATAGAAAGCACTCATTAGATTGGGTTCTTTATGATGGAAGATTTTCTAGTAAATAACAGCTTTTTTAAAAAATCCAAAATATATTATCTTGATTCAAAACTAAAGTCATCTTGTTTCATAACTTTGTCCATCAAGAGTAGACATGTTTTCTTTCTAAACTTATATACAGAGTTTAAGATAAATGAAGAGTGTCAAATTAATTTGTATAGTGTAGCAAATAAATGTATTTAGGAAAAATGGTATCTTTCATTTTTATTTCATGGTTCTTAACCTTTTTTGCTTTATGAATTAAGTGATGTTGCAGGTTAAAATTTTATGTGTAGTACACACGTGGGTTCAAGTATCGAATGTAATTCCACAGGCCTTCAATTTAGTATTTTATTCTCTTTTTTAGTATGAGAATGCAAATAAAGCTACAAAATAGTTCAGGCCACAGGTACAGTACTTGTATACTAAAAGCTAATAACCTGCCATATTCTTGTACTAATGAAATTAATTATCTAGTTCTGGATTATCTTTGCTAATGGAGGAGAGACCTAAAATGGTAATTTTTATATTCTCATGATTATATTCTTTGATGAAAAGAAATTTACTGTCTGACTCACTGTAATTTTAGTGATGGCACAGAATTCTTGATATTGCTCTTTTCTCACTTTTAAATATTTAATCATTCTTGTTCTAATGGTGAACACTGAAAGACTTTCCCTTAGCCTGTCGATACAAAATACAACAAAATTACAATACAGATGAGTTCTTCCTTGTTTTGCAGAAATCAGTGAATTGCAGCTAAAGTTTGCAAACAAATCCTGTAATTCCGTTTGCCTTTATTGTAGAATTATAAGTACAGTCTTGCAGAAAAAAAATATTCTTTAAATAACTGAGTTAAGGAAATTAAGATATCTTTCCTTAACTAATCATTTCACAGCACCTCATTGGATATACTAGATATTCACCTTTAAAGCCATTTTAAAATGAATTTTCCAGAACTTAGTCTGTGAGCATCTTTCTGTATTTTACATCAGTAATTCTCACCTGTAAGAATTTCTTCCCTGATGATAATCACTTATTTTTTTTTTAACCTCTTGACTCCATTTTTAAACTAAAATTCTATCTGGGCTATTGTGAAACATTTTCCTATGATTCATGATAGGAAACTGCTGGACAAAATAATACTGGATATGATACAGGAGTGCCCTAGGTGCTAGACTCAGGCTTCTAGTGTGTATTTAGCATAGCCTTAGTCATTTGGGCAGTGGATAGCTAGTAATTATTCTCAAAGGAATAACTCTTATTAAATTTGTTTTTAGAATTGGAAACACCAGAGTCTCAGGAGAACTAGATTAAAGACCTGTTGAAATGTTCAAAATGGATTAAGACAAAGATAGTGGAATTAAAGAAAGGCCAAATTGAAAAAAGCATCTGGATTGGATCATTTAGAATAATCCATATCTGATAAACTGTTGTGTATAGGGAAGTAGGGTAAAGGGAAAGTTTTCTGATCTAGGGAATTAGATTGATAATGTTGCCCTTGTTTGAAATAAAGAATAGTAAAAGAAAAGAACACAGTTCTTAGAATGGGTCCTGTTGTGGATGTACTAAGTTTGCAATGTCTGGAGGACATACAAATCCACTACACCGTTGAAAATAAGGATGGGGCTGGGGATTTAGCTCAGTGGTTCCATCGCCTGCATCACAAGCACAAGGTCCTGAATTCAATCCCCCATACCAAAAAAAGAAAAGAAAAGAAAATATAGGATGGGAACTATGAACTGGGGAGGATTTGGCATAGAAAGAGTACTTGAAGTCCACCAAGGTGATGGTCACCAACGCAGATTCTGAGGAATCCTAGATTGAAGGTGAACAGAGCAAAGTCAATGAGCAGAGAAGATTGGCTTTATCTAGCCATGGATACATATTCAACAGGCAAGCTTAGGTTAACTGCAGCCAGATCACAGCATCATAGGAGGTCCTACCACCAGTGAGATGGTACTCTTTCTTATTTGTAGGGGGTATATCAACCTGTGCTTGAACTTTTTTACATAGTTTCAACTATCAAGTTTTTTGTTAGTAGTTCTTTGAAGATTTATCCTTGTACTAGGGGGGTATGAATAAGAAGCAAATAAACTAAAGCATTTTTAAACAGTTCTAAGCAATTACAACTCATAGGGTATATAGCAGACATGGCTTTTTTTAAAACCTATTTTCAAGCATGCTGTCTTTAATCTTCCTTTTCTATCCTTAGCTATGACTTTGAACAAGTATTACAACTTTATAGTCATTTTGGCTCAGTAAATTCTGACTAGTTAAAAAAAGTGGTGGTCTTTTCCCACCCTTCATCTCAGGGCAAGCATCCTAAGTTGCCTAAGATGGTTGGCATACTTTGTTTTCTTCTGGTTTAGCTCTTGCAGAGGTAGGGTGAGGGATGCAGATGGAAAGACAGCTGAAGAGGCAGAGGTCATCATCTGAACCTATTTATCTCAAGATAATAGGGCTTACTCTGGAACTGCTGCATAATGTCCCTGACAGTGTCATGATTTTCATATGTATTTTTCTCAGGGTGATAGTTTTATCCTGGTTTACTTTATCACTTGTACTTTAACCCTCGTATAGAAATAGGCAGCTCTATCTCATTTCTGTTCCATTACTTCAAACCCCTGCCCCTCTCTACATGGGGAATTGATGCTTTTGGCCAGAAGGCCTTGCTTCTTCCATGATCACTGTGTTCCCTCACATGAGCCACAAGAATCCATGATATTTTATTTCTAAGGCCTCATGGAGTAAGTAGGTAGGTGAGAGAAACATGAGAGGTGCTTCCCTCTCTTCTCCTAAGGTATGCTATTTCTCTCACCCTATTGAACCTGCTATTGCAGGCTGTTCCACCAAGCCTCCCATCTTCAAAAATCTCTGGACAAGAAGTAGACAAATTTCAAAGTTAATATATTTTCCTACATTTCCAGGACATATGTCAAGTTACCTATATTCTACTCCATTGATAGCAACAGGGCAAGTTGGAGGTACCCTGTGCAATAATCAGTCCACCTTTGGTACCGGGGATCGAACTCGGGTCCTTGAGCCTGCAGGGCGGGCAGCAGAACCACTAAGTTAAATCTCCGGCCATCAGTCCAGCTTTGAAGTGAGGTGCCAGTCTCTCCATCTTTCAAGGGACCACAATGTCTATAATGGAGTATTTTAGTGCTCCCAAGCTTGGCTTCAGTGATGACTCTTTTCATGAGAGACACTGCACCCCAAGGCTCCTGATTCACCTCTACTCTCTTATGTAGGCTAAGGTAGTAACTAGGGAGTGAGTAGTGAGGTTATTTGCAATGTCTTAGTAAACTCAGAGAACACAATTTGGCTCCATCTGAATAGTGCCCCTCTCCTCAATGTAGGAAGTGGTTGTGGGTAACTTTTTACTTTATTATGATCCTTATCCTTCATTTCAGAGGCAACCAAAAGCTTCCCCTCAGCATTCTTTTTATAAGAAGAAACATCACTAACTTAAAAGTACATTAAAACATTTCATGTTTCTATCACTACAGAAATATCTTAGTTTGTTCATTCATTCTTTATCCAATAAACAGTGTGTGTGTGTGTGTGTATGCGTGTGCACTCGCACCAGACACTAGGCACTAACAGTTTAAGAAATCCACTGCGCTCAGTGGTTCCACCACCTGCCTCGCAAGGGTCCCGAGTTCGATCTCTGGTACAAAAAAAAAGAAAAGAAATTCACTGTGCTGGAGAAACATTGGTAGTGATAAACATGTGAACATTTATTTCACTGATAGGTGAACTGTCCAGATAACCACTGATCTGAAAAATCAGAATGTAGAAAAAATTAACAAGTTTAAAAATAATAGCATGAAAATGAAAAATGTTAAATTTCAACTGTAATAATTTTTAATTGAACAGCAGTGTCTGACATGCAGAATTCCTTCTTTTTGAGATTATAGAGTTTCTGGTAGCCATAGGGTACATAGGACCACACAGTTATACAAGGCAGACTGAAGTTCTTACAGATCAATTAAAGATTAGCTTTAAGTTTCTTCAAAGGAAAGAATTTAAGACAATAAGGGAGTGTTTGCTTTTATCAGCTTTTTGTTACAAATGCTTAGCTTCATATTAATAAGGTATTGAGTGCTGCCTATGTGTGACACTTGTTTCTATATTTATTTAGTTCGTTTTTTTCCTCAAAAGTTCTATAATGAATCTTATTAAAAATTATACTTCTATCTCCAAAGAAATACTGTTGATTCTAAAGGTTTAATTATGAAAATAAACATACTAAGGTACTTAGAAAAATTCAAGCCAATCAGGTGCCATCATATCTATTTATGGTTTTATTACTCTAAAAGTTTAAAAACATCACCCCTAGGAGCCTGGGATGGAGGCCCATCACATCCATCTTAAAAGCTAAAGGCTGTTTTTAAATATGACATATGAGACTTTTTTTCACTCCAATTTGTTTCATAACTAAAACATTGAAAACATTATTGTATATCAGCTTAGCAATTGGTAATAATTCAATGTATATTTTCTAAATTAAATGAATATTCCTTTAAAGCCATCTATATTTTATAATTTAGAGAAAAATCTGTCCTGTGTTAATATTTTAAACAAGCATCAAATAACAAAACCAGCTTCCAAAGGTGGGAGTAGTTTAAAATACTTGACCGGTTCTGTTCAAATTCTTTGTTTTATATTCAGATGGATAATGTATTACCAGGGGAAAATAGATAGAATTTATATATCCATACTTTCTCTGAATCTAAAAAGAAGTGGTAATAATGTAAGGAAATCATTCCTCTGTAACATAATTCTATATTGATGTACTTAGCAGTATATTTAGTTTCTTGTATTTAGCTTGGCCTCAGAGTTCCTTAAAGGAAAAATATGCTAAAATATTTAACCATGACTATGTATTTATATATATTTTTTTGAGTTTTAGAATGAAAAGAGATTTTATTTAATTTTTAATATATTTAATAAAATTAATTATAGGTATAAAATATGTAATAGCTGCTTCCTATTTTTAAGATTCAGTATTTTACATTGTATTATAAAAATTGCACAATGGGTAAATTTTGAATTATTAGAGCCTATATTTGAAGTGATTCAAATTCAATAAATATGAATAAGAAGTTTCCTCACTAGATTTTATTCATTTATTTACTAGGGACTACTTTTTGTTTTAATTAATTAATTTCTCAGAACATGAGGAATTTTAATAGGATTAACAGTAAGGTTCAAATGTTATTCATATTTAGGAGACTTAAGATTACTTTGTTTAAATATGAATTAATATTTAATGTTCTAGATTTAGATTTTTCTAAAGTAGCATATTAGCAATTAAACCTCCTTTTTAGTTTTTAGTGTTTTACTTATTCAACAAAAGTACCTTCTATGTGCCTTTTCTCCTCTTTTTAGAAAGTAACTTAGTCAAGGGAGCCACTTGCACAATTATCATTTGTTCTTCTCAGAACAAATGATATTCTGTTTTACCTATTTTATAAACTACTGAGCTTTGAAGTCTAATACAGTTAGCTGATTTTTCATCCAAATTGGAGGCTCACAAAATTGAAGTAAACTCATTTTTCCCACCCCTACTACTAATTACTTTATTCATTTTAACAAAGAATTAATTACCTGTAAGAAGAATTCTAAACGTGGTATATTTGCCTTCAGTGTGTTTGGTGTTTTCTCGTTCATTCAGATTTGAATTCTAGCTGTAAAAAATGAATTTTAATACTTCTATAAATTATTAGTAGTTCAAAAGGATACTGGTTCATATTCATTGAGAGCAGCTATGAATACTTATCTTGTAACTAGGATTTATTTACAGTTTTTAGTCTTCTGATGTTACAGGGGCTAAAAAAAAGGAAAGTCTGTGGGTGGGGGTAAGGAGAGTGGAGCTGTTTGGAAGTAAAAATATTGTAACTATTTACAAAACAAAGAAATTGGAAGAAAAATAGAATACATAACTGTCTTCTGACATAGACAAAAACAGCACTTGCATTTTTTGTAGTATGCCTCTGGATTAGGTATTAAATTGAATTTGACTGTTAAATAATACTTAATAGCACCTTAAGAAAATGGCATCTATTATCCCTAGTAATCCTTTCTTTATTATAGACATTCTTTATTAGTGCATATTAGTTATCATAGATGTTCTTATGTTTTAGAATAATGAGTATCAGTTCATTCTTTTACCAGTTTCTGCTTTGATTTATACATATTTGTGAGTAACCTAGACAGTAATATTAATTAATGAAGCTTAGTCCTTTCCTTTTTAACCTCTTGTTTGAATTTGTCCTGTTATCATTTAACAAAATACCTTAATATTGAGCCTTATAAAATTTCAAAGTTAGAGAACTTGTTTTTATTAAAAATAGATATGAGTTGGCTGGGGATTTAGCTCAGTGGTTCCGGCACCTGCCTTGCAAGGTCCCGAGTTTGATCCCTGGTACCAAAAAAAAAAAAAGATATGAGTAAATATCAATGAATGTTAGCTATTTCAAGTAAAATTTTAGCAAGTAATAGAAAAATATTAGATTGTTAATTTTCAAATACATTTTATTATGTGATAAATTTTGAGTAAAAATACAATTTTGATAGAATATGGAATATTAATTTTAATATACTGATGAATCATTTAACATTAAACTTTAAATTTACTTAAAATCATGTTAAAAGACTGCTTGTCATAGTACTTCTCATTCCTTATTTGTTTATTCTACAGCATTTACTTGCTTCCTGGTCAAAGTTTAAAAGTCGTAATCTGTGATGAACTCTAGGTTTAGGTTTATGAGATAGTTTATTTTATACCCTTGTTGCTAAAAAAGCTATTAGATTATTAGTGTTCTTTCAAATCAAAATTGACAGTATATCAAAGTAATTTTTCTTAATAAAATAATTGCATTAAAATTTTTCATTAAATTTACCAGTCTGCATAATCATCACCTAATTGAAATATATAATTTTTTTCACAAGATGGCTTATATAAAACAGCCTAAGTGTTTTAATAATTTAAATCTAGACTTTTAAATGAACATACATTTTATATATACACATCTACTTGCAGTTATTATTGCATATATAAAACCATATATATGCAGTGGTCAAAAAGTTTAAAAAGAATAAAATTAATGTTGATGTACCAGCCTTAAGAGTACTGAGGAAATCAAATGCTGATCATTAAAACGATGTGTATTTATCAGAGAAAAAAAAAAAAAGTACTGAGGAAAACCTTAGAGAGCTGCCTAGGACTGAGTTGCCATTTAATCCTGTCATCTTAAATATATCTTGTCCTATTAAAAGGATAGGCATTTTGTTCCTATAATTATTTGACTTTCTGCAAATCCCTTTTCGTATGCTGAATACCTAATATGTTAGATCATTAAGCAAAATTTCTAGATTAAAAAAATCTGTAATAGATGATTGGGGAAAGGCTAGTTGCTTGATTGAACAAATTCTGGATTTTGGAAAACTTTTATTTTTCATTTTTATTTATTTATTTATTTTTACTGCTTTGGTTGACAGTTTATTAAATACACTACATTTGTATTTCATTTTGTAGTTTTTTTAAAATGTTCACACATGGACTTAGTAAAAATGTACTTTATAGAAAACTACCTGCAAAACTAAAATGAAAATAATGTGCATACCACACACATATTAGATAAACTGAGGAATTGTTAGGAATTAATTTAATTTGTACAGGTGATCATGAAATAGTAGGTGGTTTGATTTTCTTAAATCTGGTACCTGACCATAACTTCAAAAGTGTTAATGTTGAAAGACAGTGCAAAAATGTCCATTAATAAAACTGCTTAATAATGTTGAGAAACAGCACGAAACACTTTTTCTTTTACAGATACCTTTCTAAATCCATTCTCGATGCATTCTCTCTCCCTTTCAGAGAATCAATTGTGCAGACTGATGAGGTGAAAAATCTATTTCTTTTTTAAAAAAAAAACAACAACAAAGTAGAGCCTATTTACAAAACATGCAAGAGAATTACGTAAGGTGTTACTGCAGAACTAGCTTAAAGGGAATACAGCTGAGGGACAGAATATACCTTTACTTCTATAAATATAGGTCCTTTTCCCTATATTCTGAAGGAAATACATTGTTTAGGGCATGGGCAATAAAACGGCATACAATGCAAAGACAAAAACAAAGAGTTTGTAAATCCTTTATATTTCCAGCAGGTGAGACAATATACTTGAGTGCTGAGGTTACCTCTAGAGGCGAAACCAGAGCCAGCTATTAAGCAGCCAGAATGCAACAGTAATTGAATACATGACCCTTTCTCTTTTAGCATGTCCTTTGTTCTCCTCTTCTAGAAGTTGTAGACTTAGTTTCATTATCTGTCGTCTTAATGAAGCTGCATCTGCAACATTCATGTCATCTGCTGCTCCTTCACCTGTTGGATCTATATTTGAAAACTTTTTATTTTTGTAGTTCAGTTTCTCTAAGCTTTTATTTACTCAGTTTATAAAGTGTCTGAGAATACATTATTAGTGTTTACCTTGGCCTTGCCTAATTTTTTTGCATCTTAAAGAGATGAAGGCTACATAAAATATTTACTTAAAGCATTTTAGAATATGCAAACCAGTAATTTTTCTTATTTTAATTACTTTCTGTCAAATGGTAGTGATTCTTAGTCCTAAATTTTAAGAACTGAAATTTATTTTCTCATAAAAGTTCCCAATGTCTTTTTTATCAAACTGAAACACAATCGGCTACAACTATATTTTAAAATTCCTAATGACTTTATTGAGATGTAATTCACACACCCTATAATTCACTTAAAGTGTACAATTCAGTGTTGGCTTAATATATGTCCAATTGTACAACAACAACTACAGTCAGTTTTAGAATTGTTTTTTTTTGTACCAGGGATCGAACTCCGTTCCTTGATCCTGCGCAGCAGGCAGCGAAACCACTGAGCTAAATCCCCGGCCCAGTTTTAGAATATTTTTATTGTCACACCAAAAAGAACCTGTGTACCCATTGTGGTGGTTAGTCACTCCCCATTTCCACCTAACACTCTCTTTCTCCACCCCAGACCTATACAACCATTTATATTACTATGAATTTCTTAACATTTCATGTAAGTGGAATCATACATTGTGAGCCACAAGTGTTTTATTCTTTTCTAGTAGATTGGTGATTACTATAGCAAGATGACTATAATATCACTTTAATTTAGGAATTTGCCAACTATAGGTACAATAGTAGAAAGTGTTTCTTAGTGTAGCATAAATGTAACTGAAATCTGGAAGAAAATATTTTTAAGTCGACTTGTTAGTACCTTAAATACTAGAGTAGTGAAATTTATTCCCTGTACATTGGAAATCAGTTTGTGGTACATAATAGTTATGCTTCCAAGTTCATCCTACATGGTAGTCTAGATTGCCACACTGTTATTATTCCTGGGTCTGGCTGGGAGTGATTTCCTCTATATATGGTCTCTTTTAAACCTACCTTGCAGGCCTAGCTCTGGAGTGGATTGTTTGTCTAGCATGCTCAAGCCTTGAGTTTGATTCCCCAGCACCACAAAATTTAAAATTAAAAAAAAAAAACACCTTGCAACCCAATAACATCAGTTTCTTGATAGTAGGCTGTTAATAGTGACCACACAGTTTGTACTTTCTTGAGCAATTCTAATTTCATATATTCCATTTTGATGTCAAAACACATGTTGTAATATTTACTTTTTAAAATCTGATACCTAGGTACGTTGTTGGGAAGTTTGGTTTCTCTCATTTTGGCCGAGTTAAACTTAATTAATAGGTAATTGAGTGAGTTTTTTAAGTAAATAAATACTCCTTAAGAATATTTAACAATTTTATAATGGATAACTTAAATTTTTTATTATTATGCATGTTTCCCAAACTTTTTGATATATTTATTTGCTATTAGGTGATTTTATAGACTTACCAACTATTTTCTTAGGCACAAGAGTAATTCTGTAATAGTACATTAGAAGATGGATACTGAAGTATTTAGGTGTGAAGTGCCATGATGTTCTTCTGCACAGTCATATTCAGAATGGTTCAGAATGAGAAATGTGTGTCTGTTGTGGAGAGGAGAAGGGATAAGTAGGAGTAGAAAGCAAGTCAGCAAGCAGGTATGGTAAAATGTTAACAATTATTGAACCAAATCATAAGTTATATGGAGTTTTTGTATGACAGATAATCATTTGTTGATTCCACTGTATTAAGAAATGCCGCTCAGTGGACCATATATGTGTGGTTCTATTTCTAGATTCTCTGTTTTATTCAAATGATCTATATGTCTTTCCTTACACCAGCACTGCCTTGATAACCGTAGCTTTAGAAGAAGTCTTCAAATTAGGTACTAAACGTCTTCCAACACTGTTTTTGTTTTTGTTTTTAACTTTTCTAGGTCCTTTGTACTCCTACATAACTTTTAAATTTCAATATCCAATTCTTCATTTATAGCAAGTATACACAGACCTGAATTTTTTATATATACCTTGTGTTTTCTAATCCTGCTAAATTCAAGTACAAGTTATAGGGGCTTCTAGAGATTTCTTAGTATTTTCTCTGTAGATGATCATTTCATCTACATATAAAGATTTTGCTTCTGCTGTGCCAATCCTATCCTAATTGTGTCATTTTATTGCCAGACTATTTTGGTGCGGACTAGGTTTCAAAATTTAATGGACAGATAAAGAGTAAGCATATCTGCCCTTGTTCCCCACCTTAAGGAGAAAGCATTGTATCTTCTCCATTCATATCAGGCATTCTTACTGGAAGTATGGAGTACATGTCTTTAATCTGTTGAGAAGTTTCGGTCCTACTTCCAGTCTCCTGATAGCTTTTACCATGAACAGCTGTAGAATTTAGTCCAATACTTTTTCTCCAACTAGTGACAGGATCATATGGCTTTTTCCTTTCCTCTGTTAAAATGATGACTTTGGGGGGTGGATCTTCCAATGCTGAACCAACACTGCCATCCCTATAATAAAACCACTTTCTACATCCTGCCAGATCTGACTTCTAAGAGTTTGTTTTGTTAAATTTATGTCTATGTTCATACTTTTTTCTTCTATTATCTCTATCCAGTTTTAGGATTAGCACAATGTTGAATTCCTAAAATGAGGGGAGAAGTGTTCCTTCTTTTTTCTGCTTTAAATGTTTGATATAATTTATTAGTTAAAATGTTTATGAGCCTGCTGTTGTCATACAGGTAGGTTTTCAAGCTAGGAATATACTTTCTTTAATAGGTGCTATTCAAATTTTATATTTCCTCCAGAGTTAGTTTCCTTAATTTGTCTTCCAAGGTACTTCTTAGAAGTTGTCAAATTTATTTCAAAACAGATTTTTGAAATATGCTTTCTATATCCTTTTAAATTCTGTAAAATCTGTGGTAATGTCTCCTAGATCTTAATATTGTAATATTGTAATTTAAAAAATGTATAACTGATATTGTGTAACAGGAAGAAAAGGTCTAAAAGAGCAGGGGAATTGGGAGGGGTAGGGGAAGGGAAAAAAGGGAAAGGAAAAAATATGAGAGGAGGAAAAAAATGGAAGCAAGGTCTTTGCAAATAGGGAAGGAAAGGGAGGGCAAGGGAAGGGGAAAAAAAAATGAGAACCAAGAGACTCATGTAACGGTACAAGATCCCAATGATGAATGTAACTGTATTTTATATCTAAAATATACCAATAAAGTTAATGGGCAAAAAAAAAAAAAAAAAAAGAAATGCCTGTTTTTACTTCTTCCTCTGTGAAATGTCTTCATTTCTCCACTGAGTCTTTAATTTTAGGTAGTCTCTTTTTTTTTTTTTTTTTTTTTTGAGTTCTGTATATATTCTAGATAATAGTCTTCTGTCTGAGGAGTAGCTGGCAAAATTTTTTCCCATTCTGTGGGTTTCTCTTCTCTCTATTAATTGATTCTTTTGCTGTACAGAAGCTTTTTAGTCTGATATAATCCTATTTGTTGATTCTTGCTGTTATTTCTTGTGCAATTGAGGTTCTCTTTAGAAAATCCTTTCCTGTATTATGTCTTCAAATTTTTTATTTTATCTTCCAATAGGTTTAATGTTTGTGTTTTAATGTTCAGTACAAATGGTCAAAAAGTATATGAAAAAATATTCAGTCTCTCTGCCCATAAGAGAAATGCAAATTAACACAATGCTAAAATTCTGTCTTGCTCTGGAAAGAATGGCAGTGATTAAGAAATCAAACATTAACAAATGCTGATGAGGCTGTGGTAAAAAAGGAACCCTCCTCCATGGTACTGGGGAAAAAAAAAGCAAAACAGACCTGAGGATCAGTGCAACAGACTAGATGATGCAGAAACAACCCCAAACACATTCAGCCACTTTATCTTTGACAAAAGGGCCAAACACATTCACTGGAAGAAAGCTCACTTTTTTAATATGTGGTGCTGGATACACAGGTACATATTTGTAACCAATACATTATTTGGGGTTCCTGGTTTTTAACTTTATATAGAGTCTATGTTGTGTATTCTTCTATGATTTGATTCTTTGAAAGGCTTTGATAAATGACTACATTGGTAACATTTATAGCTACTTTAGGGGGTGAGCCTTAATCATTATTCAAAATTCTTCAACATTGTCATAATGACTTTTTGTATAATTTGATATGTTGATTCTAAATTGTATGTGGAAGAGCAGGGGGTCAAAGAATAACTAAAAGTGGCTAGTACCTGTCTGAAACTACTACACACTGGTGGTATATTAGAAAATAAACCAGACACAAGTCTCTGCCATCATAGAACATGTACTCTAATGGAGAAAGTAGTGAATAACCATAATAAATTAATAAGTCCTTCTGTGTGCTAAAAGATAATAAATGCTATGGGAAGAAAAAAAGACCCAGATAAAATAATGGGACCAGTGTTAGAGGGAGATGGCTTGCAGTATTAACTAGAATGGTGGGAGAGGCTTCATTAAGAAAGTGACATTTAAGTAAAAACTTGGAGGTAAAGGATTAAGTAGGGAATGACCATTGGCTATCTAGAGGAAGAACATTCCAAGTGGAAGGACCACCCATTGTAAAGGCTAATAGGGAACTTCTGTTTGGTGTGTTGGAAGATAGCAAAGTGGCACATTTATGTGTGTGAGCTGAATGAATCAGGGCCAGAGGATAAGAAAATAAGATCAGGGAAATGGCAGGATGGACAAGATAGTAGGCTTTAGAAGACATTGGGAGGATTTGGGCATTTATTGTAAAAGAAATAGGTAACCGTAGAGAACTACTGACTTTAAATTTTACTCTGGCCACCTTTGAGAGTCCATCTAGTGAAGCAGAAGTAAAAATAATCTTGGAGGCTAACAGTGCTGGAGTTAGTAAGAATTGATCAGATTCCTAACAGTTTTAAAGATACAAACCACAAAATTCCTGATTGATTGAATAAGAGAATGAAAGAAACAGAAGACTCAGGACAAGTCCAAGGTGCTTTGTTTGAAAAAACAAAAATAAAAACAAGATAGAGTTGCCTATAACTGAGTTAGGAGGGATGGTGGGTAGAGCTTTTTGTGTGGGAAAGGATCAGAAGTTCAGATTTTAAGAGTGAAATATATCTTTTAGATCTAAGTGACATACAAGTATTCAGTCATATAGATTGTTGAGAGTTGAGGAGAAAGATCTAGTCTGCAGTTTGGGGTCATCAAGTGTATATATAGTATTTAAAGCCACGAGACCGAATGGACATTCAAGGGACTCTCAAGAAATGAGTGTGTATAGAGAAGAGAAGGTGTTTGTATTGGTTTCCTATGGCTGCCATACAAATTACTGCAAATCTGGAGGCTAAAAGGAATAAAAATTTATCCTTTAACAATTTAAAGGCCAGAAATCTTAACCAGATCTTGTGAGAGAAAATTGTACTGTCAAAAGGGCTGTATTTCCTCCAAAAGATATAGCAGAGAATCTGTTTCATTTTTCAGCATCTTGAGTTGTATTTCTTGAGTCTTGACTGATAGCCCTTCCTCCATTTTCCAAGCCAGTTGTGTAACATCTTTTCTCTTACTTTCCTTTTTTTGCTTCTGTTAAATGAGCTTTTTCTTCTGTGTAAAATTTTCCTCTGCCTCTGTCTTATAAGGACATTTGTGATTGTATTTAGGGCTCATTTCCCATTTCAAGATTCCTAAATTAATCACATCTTTAAAGTCTTTGCCATATAAGGAGACATTGACTGGTTCCAGAATTCAGAAATCTTTGAGAGGAGGATTCATGTCTGTCTTACGTGTAAAATATGTTATTCACCCCATCCCAATATCCTCCAAAATCTCAACATCTTCTATAGTCAACTCCAAATCCAAAATCTCACCTAAATATCAACAGTCCCAAATTTCATAATCAAATCAGGTATAGGATATTTTATAGTTATGATCCATCCTGGGGCAAAATTTCTCTTGTAGCTGTGGGCCTATAAAACTAGAAAACAAGTTATTTGCCCTCCATATACAATGATAGAATAAGCGTAAGAGTTACAGACATTACAAAAGTGCTGGAAGAAACAAAGAAGTCACTGGTCCCAAGCATTTCAAAATTCAGTAGTGAAACCTCCATTAGGTTTCACAGCCTGGGAGTAATTTCTGTGGATTGAGGTTCTCCTCTCTAGGTCTGAGCCTCCCCCTTCTGAGACAGCCTTCTCTTTTCTTGAAAGGAAGCACAGTATTTATAGCCAAGTATTTTATCAGTCTGTTTCACGAGCCTGTAGAATTTGAAGAATATGTCAACCTTCTTTGATTTCATCCTACTTCTATCTCATTCCAACCTGGGAGTGTTTCTGGTAGTATAACATTTTCAAAAAAATACGGGTCTTCTGTTTATGTCATAGGGGTTGTATCAGTAGACAAGAGGATCCTTCACAGTTCTTTCTTGGATAATCTCATCTCTATTGCTGGCTTCTGCTTAGATGATGGAGGAGATCCATGAGTCACATACCTAATCTCTTTAGCAATAGCAAAAAGTTGTCCAGCCACATCCTTGACCTTCTTCCCATAACGTGCTTTTTTTCCCCATCAGTGAATCTTCTAGTTTGAACATCTTTTGAAATCCGATAGGCTCAGAATTTCCCTGTGTTTTCTTTTGTTTTTGCTTAGATTTTTGCTCAGTTTTCCCCTCAGTATTATGTCTTTCCTCTTGAATTTTACTGTGAACAGTAAAAAGAATGTAAATCTTACCTTCAGTACTTTCTTAGAAATTTCCTTACCAAAATATCTAAGTTTATCACTTACAAGTTCTGCTTTCCACATAACTGGGGCAGAAGTTAACTAAGCTTTCTGCTACTTTATAACAAAAATAATCTTTCCTCTGGTTTCTGTTAAAATAATCCTCATTTCCTTCTGAGCCTTCACTAACAGAATCTTACCTGTCAATATGTCTACCAGTATTCTGTTAATGATGCATGTATTCTCCTAGATGAATTAGAATTCTCTTGTATGCTCTTCACTTCTTCTGAATCATCACCAGCAGAGCTGTTAATGTTCATATTTCTACCAAGAGCCTATCTAAGACAATCTAGGCTTTTTCTATCTCATATTTCCTCCAGCTTCTGCCCATTTTCATTTTGAAAGCTACTTTCATAATTTTAGATCTTTGCAATAGCACTTTCCTACTTCCAGGCAACAAAATTTTTACAGACAGTCCCTAACTTACTATGGTTTTACTTACAATGTTTTGACTTTACAATGGTGCAAAAGCCATATGCATTTAACAGAAACTGTGCTTTGAATTTTGATCTTTTCCCAGTCTAGCCACAAGTAGTGTAATACTCCTTCATGATGCTGAGCAGTCACAGCAAACCAGCCACCAATCAGCTATGTAATCATGGTAAGGTATGATATTCCCAAGTTTAGGTATATTAAGTACACTTTCAACTTAGGATGGGTTTCTCAGGATGCAGCCCCATCATAAGGCAAGGAGCACTTGTATTAATTTCCTGTGGCTGCTGTAAAAAAATTACCACAAATTTAGTGGTTAAAATAACAAATTAATTCTTTACAGTTCTAGAACCCAGAAATCCAAACTGAGTATTAAAAGGCTAAGTCAGGGCCTTACTTCCTCTCAACACTCTCAGGGAAAATCTCAGGCTTCTTACATTTTGAGCATCTGAGCTGTATTCCTTTGTATGCGTTGGTTCCAAGCCCTTCCTTCTGCCTTGAAAGCCAACAGTGTAGCAGCTGTTCTTCTTCCTTCTCCTCCTCTACAATTCACTCACTTAAGATATACAATTCAGTAATTTTTAATCACAGAATCAAGCCACAGTCCATTCTAGAAAATTTTCATTAGCCCAGAAGCCAATACCTCTACTTGTCACCCCTAGCCTTTCCCTCCTCCCTTTACCTACCCCTTACCTTAGGCAATCACTAGTTTATTTTCTGTCTTCCAAACTGATATATTTGGACATATCTTCTAAATGGAATCATGTAAGTGTGGCATTTTATATCTGGTTTCTTTCACCTAGCATGTTTTCAGGATTCATCAATGTATCAGAAGTTCAGAACTTTTTATAATTGAATTAATATTCTTTTTAAAAATTAATTTATTGGTACATTTTAGGTATACAATATAATGGCATTCATCAGTGAAATTTGCAACTTAACGTAATCTCTCTTGATTCTTTTTTTTTCCCCATTCCTCTCCCCTCCCTATTTGCAAAGACTTTGTTCCCATTTTTTCATTTTCTCATATTTATTCCATTCCCTTCTTTCCTTTCCGCTACCCCTCCCACTTCCCCCTCCCCATTGACCCTTTTCTTCCTATTTCACAATATCTATTATACCTTTTAGTCCTTATTTACACTTTCAGTTTCTAACCACTGGAGAAAATATTTGGTATTTACACATGTGTGTCCTATTTATTTCACTGAAGAGTATCGCCTCAATGTGCATCCATTTAGCTATAAATGTCTCTAATTCCTCATTTTTTATAGCTGAGTGCAGCTCCATTAAAAAAAAACACACATTTTCTTTATCCAGTCTCCAGTTGATGGGCATTTGGACTGCTTCCAAGTTTTAGCTATTACAAACTGTGCTGCTATGAACATACGTGCACGTATATCACTGTGGTATGATTCTTCTAATTCTTTGGGGAAGATACCCAGCAGAGGAATAGCTGGGTCAAATGGGACTTCTAATCCTAGTTGTTTAAGATATCTCCATATTGATTTCCACAGTGGTTGCACCAGTCTACACTCCCACCAGCAGTGGAGCAGGGTTCCTCTTTCCCCACAGCCCCGCCAGCATTTGTTATTGGTTGATTATATGATAGCAGCCATTCTTTCTGGTGTGAGGTGGAATCTCAGTGTTGTTTTCATTTGCATCTCTCTAATGACCCGTGATCTTGAACATTTTTTCATATGTTTATTTGCTATTTCTCCATCTTTGTCTGAGAAATGTCTGTTCATTTCAGATGCCCATTTTTGGACTGGGTCTTTAAATTTGGGGGTCTGATTTTTTAAAGTTCTTTATAGATTCTAGATAGTAGACCTTTGAGGAACAGCAGGTGAAAATTTTTTCCCACATTGTGGGTTGTCTCTTCACACTGCTGGTAGTTTCTCTTGCTGTGCAGAAGCTTTTTGTAAGAAGAGATCCCACTTGTTGATTGTGTTAGTTCACGGGCAACTGAGATTTTGTTCATAAAATCTTTTCCTACCCAAATGATAAGAGTTCTACCTAACCTCTGTTCTAGCTGGTTCAGCATTTCTATTTGAATATTTAGATCTTTAATCCATTTCAATTTTAGTTTAGTGCATGGTGAAAGATATAGGTCTAGTTTCAATATTTGTCAAGTTGAAACCCAATTTTTCCAGTACCATTAATTAAAGAGGCTATCTTTCCTCCAGTGAGGATGTTTGGCTCCTTTGTCGAAGATGAGATGGCTGAGTGTGTCTGTAGTTGTTTCTGCGTCTTCTAACCTGTTCCACTGGTCCTCAGGTCTGTTTCTTTGCCAGTACCATGGTGTTTTTATCACAGTAGCTTTGTAGTATAGTTTCAGGTTGGGGCTTGTGATACCCCCTGCCATGTCTCTGTTACCTAGAATTGCTTTTGCTATTCTAGGTCTCTTCTTGTTCTGGATGAATTTTTGGATTGTTTTTTCAAGGCCCATGAAGTATGCTGCTGGGATTTCATTTGAGATTGCATTGAATCTATATAGCAGTTTTGGAAATATGGCCATTTTTACTATGTTGCTCCTTCCAACCCAGGATCAAGTGAAGTCTTTCCATTTTCTGATAGCGGCTTAAATCTCTCTTTTCAGAGTGCTATAGTTTTCAGACAAGAGGTCTTTGATTTCTTTTGTTAGGTTGATTCTTAAGTATTTCAGTTTTTTCGATGCTTGTGTGAAAGGTGTTGTTTCCCTAAATTCTCTCACAGTGAGTTTATGATTCGTGTACAGGAATGCTATTGATTTTTGAGCGTTAACTTTGTATTCAGCTACACTACTGAATTTGGCTATTAAATCTAGAAGTTTTATGGTGGAGTTTTTGGGGTCTTCTATGTAGAGAATTACGTCATCTGCAAATAATAATTTAACTTCTTCCTTTCCTATCTTTATTCCTTTTATTTCTTTCTCTTGTCTAATTGCTGTGGCTAATGTTTCCAAAACTATATTGAACAGGAGTGGTGATAGTGGGCATCCTTGTCTTGATCCTGGTTTTAGTGTGAAGGATTTCAGCTTTTGACCATTTAATATGATATTGGCTGTTGGGTTTTCATAGATAGCTTTTATCAGATTGAGGTAGAGACCGTCTCTATTCCAATTTTTTGTAGGGTTTTTATCATAAATGCATGTTGGATTTTGTTGAATGCTTTTTCTGCATCTATTGAGATGATCATATGGTTTTTGTCCTTGGCTCTATTGATACAGTGTATTACATTGATTGATTTGCGTATATTGAACCATCCCTGCATCCCTGGGATGAATCCCACTTGGTCAGGGTGTGTATGATCTCCTTGATGATCTTGTGCATTGTATTTACCAGTATTTTATTAAGGATTTTTTGTGTCTATGTTCATTAGTGAGATTGGCCTATAGTTTTCTTTTTCAGTTGGATCTTTCTTTGCTTTGGGGATCAAGGTGATGCTTGCTTCCAGGAATGAATTTGGGAGTATTGCTTCCCTTTCAATTTCATTGAAGAGTTTAAACAGTGGTGGCAGTAGTTCCTCTCTAAATGTCTTGTAGAATTCAGCAGTGAAGCCCTCAGGACCCGGGCTTTGCTTTGTTGGTAAGTTTTTAATTACATTTTCAATTTCATTGATTGATATTGAGTGGTTTAGAATTTTTAAGCCTTCTTCGTTCAACTTTGGTAATTCATACGTATCTAGGAATCTGTTCATTTCTTCCGTGTTTTCCATCTTATTGGCATATAGGTTCTCAAAGTAAGTATTGATAATCCTCTGGTTTTCTTCTGGGTCCATTGTAATTTCATCCTTTTCATTCCTAATTGCATGGATTTGGGCCTTTTCTTTCCTTTTACTGATAAGGTTGGCTGAGTGTCAATTTTCTTTATTCTTTTGAAAACCAACTCTTGGCTCCATTGATTTTTTTGTATCATTCTCTTAGTCTCCATTGCATTGATTTCTGCATTGATCTTTATAATTTCCTCCCTTGTATGAGCTTTGGCTTTGTCCTGCTCTTCTTTTTCTAGAAGCTTGAGGTTCAGCATCAGGTTGTTTATTTGGGCTTGTTCTGTTTTCCTCATATGAGTGAGTATTCACTGCTGTGTATTTCTCTCAAAAGATTGCTTTCATTGTGTCCCATAGATTCCAATGTTTTGCATTAGCATTGTCATTTAATTGTAGGAACTGTCTGATTTCTTCTTTAACTTCCTCTGTGACCCATTGGTTGTTCAGAAGTGTGTTCAATTTCCATTTGTTTATGAAATTCTTGCAGTTTCTTTTGCCATTGATCTCCAATTAAATCCCAGTATAGTCTGATAATATATAGGGGATAACTTCAGTTCCTTTTCACTTACTTAAACATGTTCTATAGTGAGTATGTGGTCTATTTTGTAGAATGACCCATGTGCAGCTGAAAAGAATGTGTATTCTGATTTTGTGGGGTGGAACACTCTGTAAACATGTTAAGTTCATTTGTTCAAGAGTTCAATTGAGTTCTAGTATTTCATTACTTATTTTTTGTCTAGCTGATCTATTTTTGACAGTGGGGTATTGAGGTCCCCCAGCACTATTGTATTAGTGCTTATTTGATTTTTCATGTCCGTTAGTATTTGTTTTAGTTGGGCACACTAGTATTTGGTGCATATATGTTTATGATTGTCATATCTTCTTGTTGGATTGTTCCCTTTACAAGGATGTAGTGTCCTTCTTTGTCTCCCTTAATCAGCGTTGGTTTGAAATCCACTTGATTTGCAAAGAGGATAGCTACTCCTGATTGTTTCTGGTTCCTGTCACATGGAGTATTGTTTTCCACCCTTTAACTTTCAGTCTATGAGTTTCTTTTTGAATTAAGTGTGTTTCTTGTATGCAGCATATTGTTGGATCTTGCTTCTTGACCCAATCTGCCAATCTGTTTCTTCTGATTTGCAAATTGAGACCATTAACATTGATGGTTATAACTGATACGCATTGACTTATCATTATTATTCATGACTTTTTCTTTTTGTTGGAGTCTCCCTCTTTGCGTTGAACTTCTTGCCGTGCCCGATGGATTCATTCTACTGGGCTTCCTGGGGTTGTGATCCTCGTCTTTTCCTAGGATACTGTCTAAAAGTTTTGGAGTGCTGGTTTGGTATTCATGAAGTTCCTAAGGTGCTCTTTGTCACGACAGTATCTTATTTCTCCATCAATTTTGAAAGATAGTTTTGCAGGGTTCATCAATCTGAATTGGAGGCTGTTTTTCTTCAGGGCTTGAAATATGTCACTCCAATCTCTTCTTGCCTTGAGTGTTTGTGTTGAGAAGTCTGCTGTGATTCTGATGTGCTTTCCTTTGTATGTGATTTGTTTCTTTTCTCTAACTGCTTGTAGAATTTTGTTCTTCTTTTGGGTTTCTGGAATCTTTACTATTATATGCCTGTGTGTAGATTTTTTTTGATCAAGGCTAGTTGGAGTCCTGTATGCCTCACTTATCTGTATGTAAAGTTATTTTCCCCGCTTGGTAAGTTTTCTGCCATCACTTCCATGAACAGTTTTTTTATGTCATCTGCACTCTCTCCTGTTTCTTCATTGACTCCGATCAGTCTTGTGTCATTCTTTTTTTTGCATCATCTAGCAGCTACTGGATTGATTTCTTGAGGTCCCTTACTATTTTAAAGAAATTTTTCTAGGACTGGGGATTTAGCTTAGTGGTTCCACCACCTGCCTTGCAAGCACAAGGTCCTGAGTTTGATCCCCAGTACCAAAAAAAAAAAAAAAAGAAAGAAATTTTTCTTCTCCTGGTCACTGATTGCAATCTTATATTCTATATCTGAAATTCTGTCCTCACATCGGCTCATTCTGCTGTGTAAACTTTCAATGGAGTTTTTAATCTCCTGGAAATGTTTTATGGATTCCATTTGTTTCCTGTGTTGGAATTCCATTATGTTCCTCAGCTCCTCTATATTTTTATCTGTGTCCTCTCTAGATTTATCAATCATGTCTTACACGATTGGCACAAATCTCTGCTGTTTTCTGAGAAATTTATTTCTGATTTCATTTTTTCCAGATCCTCTTTTGTTCCCAGTTCAGGGAATACAGATGTTTGAATATAAGATTGTTCCATCTCATTTCGTTTTGTGGTTGCTTTAGCTGATCTGGGAGTCTGATTTTGAGACTTAAGTGTCTTCTCATTTCAGTGGGGTGGGGGGGGGTTGTGCTGCTGGCACCCACGCAGCTCACCTCCTAGGTACTGGGGGCATTGTGGTACAGCAGCCCAGAAAGTTCACCTCCTCTGCACTGGGGGCAGCTCTGCACTGTGGGCGGTGATACACCGGCCCAGAAGGTTCACCTCCTTTATGCTGGGGGCAGCTCAGCTCCTCAGCACTGCGACCAGTGGTACGGTGCTCCTGAAGGTTTACCTCCTCTGCACTCGGGGAAGCTCTGGTCCTCAGCACTGGGGCCAGTGTTACAGTGCCCTGGAAGGTTTATCTCCTCTGCGCTTGGGGTAGCTGTGCTCCTGGGCACTGGGGGCAGTGGTACAGCGGCCTGGAAGGTTCCTTGAATTAATATTCTAAGAAGATATCAAGTTTTCTTTACCCATTCATCAATTGATAGATATTTAGGCTCTCTCTACCTTTTAGCTGTTCTGAATAATGCTGCTATGAGCAATTTTGTGCCCATTTTTGTGTGGCAATATGTTTTCCTTTCTCTTAGGTATGGATGTAGGAGTAGAATTCCTGAATTGTGTGATAGGCTGTGTTTAACCTTTTGAGGAAGTTTAACTGTCAGACCCTTTTCCAAAGTGGCTGTACCATTTTGTATTCCCATCAGCAGTATATGACATTTCCAGTTTTTCTGCTTCCTTCCAGAACTGGCATTATCTGTCTTCTTGATTTTGAGCAACCAGGTGGGTGTCAAGTGGTATCTCATTGTGGTTTTGTTTTGCTTTTCCTGATGACGAATCATATTAAGTAGCTCTTTGTGTGCATATTGCATGTCTTCTTTGGAGAAATGTCTTTCCAGATTCTTTGCCCATTTCATTATTAGGTTATCATCAGTCTTATTCCTTTTATTATTTTATTTTATATTCTACAACAAAATCTTGTATCAGCTATTTTATTTGCAAGTATTTTCTCTCATTGTGTGTGTTATATTTTCAGTCTTGATGATATCTTTTTTGACACACAACTTTTTTTGGTGGTACTAAGGACTGAACCCAGGGGTTTTACATACATCCCTAGCTCTTTTTTACTTTTATGTATTTGGTACTGGAGATTTGAACCCAGTGCCTTCTCACTGAGCTATCTCCTCCTTTTTTTTAGGGTCTCACTTAGTCCCTAAACTATCCAGTCAGGGCTAGAAATTGTCATCCTCTTGCCTTAGCCTCTCAAAGTTCTGGGATGACAGGCAGGTGCCACCACACCCAGATAACTTTTTTTTTAAACTTGACAAGGAAGGTCTGTTTTCTTTTTTCTTTGTTTGTGTTTTTAGTGTCATAGCTAAGAAACTTTTGCCAGAAAAATAATTACAAAGATTTGCAGTCATGTTTTCTTCTAAGTGTCTTACAGTTTTCAGTTCCATTTAGGTTTCTGATCCATTTTGAGTTAATTTTGGCCATGAAGTCTGGTCTAATCTCTTTCTTTTGCATGTAACCAGCCAGTTGTCTCAGGACCATTTATTAAAAGATGAATCTTTCTCCATTGAATGAGGTTAAGCACCCTTATCAAAAATCATTTGACCATAAGTGGGTTTAGTTCCAAACTCAGTTCTGTTCCACTGATCTGTATGTAACCTAACCTCATATCACTACCATACTGTCTAGTTATTATATAGCATGGTAGTAAGTTTTAAAATTGGGAAATATATATTCTCCAAGTTTGTCCTTTTTAAAAGATTGCTTTGGTAAGATTTTTTTAAACTTTTAAAAAAGTTTTTTAAAACTTTTGGTAAAAAAATATTTACCATTTTAACTATTAAGTATGTATTAGGTATATTTATGTTGTTGTCAGACAGATCTCTACAGCTTTTTCATCTTGCAAATCTGAGACTTTCTACCCATTGAATAACTCCTTTTCCCCTTCCCCATAGCCTGTGGTAGCCACCATTCTACTTTATGTTTCTATGAATTTGATTATTTTTAGGTACCCCATGTAAGTGGAATCATATACTATTTACTGTTTGTCTTTTTGTGATTAGTCTGTTTCACACAGCATAATTACCCCAAGGTTTATCTATGTTGTAACTTGTGATAGGATTGCCTTCCTTTTATAAGGCAGGGTAACATTCCATTGTATGTTTGAGATATTTTGAGTTCCATGAATTTCCATATGAATTTTAGGGTTAGCCTGTAAGTTTCTGCAAATAAATCACCTGAGAATTGTTAGAGATTGCATTGGAGCTTTAAATCCGTAGATCCATTTGGGGGAGTATTACCATCTTAATAATATTAAATCTTTTAACCTAGGTCATAGGCTGTCTTTCCACTTTTTTGGGTCTTCTTTGATTTCTTTCAGTAATAATTTTCAGTTTGCAAACAATAAGTTTTATATTTCTTTTGTTCAATTTACTAATAAATTTTTATTGGTTTTATTATAAATGATTGTTTCTCTTAATTTTATTTATTACTTTCATATAAAAATTGATTTTTGTATATTGAATTTGTACCTTACAAACTTATAAAACTCATGTATTAGTTCTAATAGGTTTTTTAGTGGGTTTATTAGAATTTTCTATATATAAGATCATGTAATCTGAAAATTGAGATAGCATTACAGCATTGTGTTTAAATACAGTAATTCAGCATGTTTACACTGAAGATCTTCTGTCAGTCACTGTGCTGCTGCATGTTGGTAATATAAAAATAATGAGCACAAACTGTACATTCATAATGTTCTTAGGGTACAGATCCCTAAACCACTAGTAACAATTCAGCTTTGTAAATACTGATATTTAAGAACTATATAAGGTGCTGTGATAGCATAGAGAAGGCTACTAAATTTATACTGTGAGGAGTTAGGTAAAACTCTACATACAAATTTATGCCCAGTTCTGGACCATTTTGTAAATTAGTTGCCATGATTGTGATAACTTGTCATTTCAAGGCCCAGATGACCTTGAATATTTAAAAATTATTGTGTAGTATGAACTTTGGCTTTAAGATTAAGGTCTATTAAAAATTTAAGCAGATTTGTATTAATAGATAGTACACCACGTTTTCAAAGTGTATACAGATGTTTGATTATGTTGTAAATCTGTTGCTATAAAAGCATATGATCACATTTGGAAAATTACTATTGCATGTCTTGGCAGTTTGTTAAGAACTGAAAACTTTTTAAACTAACTGGTGTTTTGATAGATTAAGTTCAAGGCCACCTTTTGTTTAAATGATGTTTTGTTTTCTGTAATTAGACCATGGTAGGTGAATTAAGTATGTAATTAAAAACAGAAGGTTTGGCTAATTCAGAATAAATGAGTACAAAATACAAGGTCATTATCCATCTCTAGTGAGACTCCAGATGAACAGTGCACATGGAACTATTTATGAAACATTTTGCATGGTCAGAGCTCCTCGAGGTTGCTGTCCATGGCTTTTAAAGTATTCACAGACTTTCACAAAAATGTACCTGTAATATAGAAGTATGATCCCACATACATTGCTCATCTGAATGGAAAACCAAAAAAGATTAGCATCTAATCTTCTATCTCAAATAAAAAGGTAAAATGTATTCCTCTTGTTTCAAACATGAACATTTAATTTGTTGCTTGGTACACTAGGTTCATGGTCAGAACTGTGATAACTTTTGAGAGTTCTGAATCTCAGTTGTTTTCATTTTCTCACAGCCTGGAGATGTGCAAGTAAAACCTCCCTGGTTTAATCTATTTCTTCCGTGCTTAGTCATAGTGGGTGCCATGGAATGAATTTTTTCCTCAGGGAAGAATTTTATTTGAAATATTTTTTCCTTTTATGATACAGGAATGTGGTGCTTTTAGAAAACAGGTGTTTAATTTAGTGGTTTATTCATGGACAAAATTTGAATAAGTAACTGAGAGTTCTGAGCTTAAGTTTCACATAGAAACTTCTTGACAATGTGGCTCCCTGTGGCTCTCCAGGTTCTTCTAACTTTCCTCCTTTTGCAGTATCTGTGCCCCCGTTTTTCCTAGTCTTCTGTAGCATCATCGCCCCTATTTTTATCCACTTGCCTTTTGCCTCTTTCTATGTACTGTTTAAGATTAATTTCCTCAACAGAATGGGTGTGTCTCACAATAAATGTTTCCATGGCTTCTTGTCAAGCTTTTAATATACACTTTAGGAATTACTTTTTATAAAATGTCTACTCCACATTTTAAGTGGCTCAAGGGTGGAGATCATGGCTTTTGTACTCAGCACCATAACCTAACACCAAGGGTGGTTTCTGGCTAATAGTAGTTGCTCAAACAATATTTGTTCAATGAAATATTCTTTAAAGCTGGGCATGATGTTACATCCCTGGAATGCCAGCACTCTGGGAGGCAGAAGTAGGAAGATCACAAGTTGGAGTCTGACCTAGGCAACTTGGTGACCTTGGCAACTTACTGAGACCTTTTTTTTTTTTTAATTAAGTTTATTGGTACTTGTTAAGTATACATTATGATTACATTCATCATTGGGTATTTGTACCTGTACATGATATATCTTGGTTCTTATTTTTTCCCATTCCCCTTCCCTCCCATCAACTGCTTCACCCCTCTCTATTTACATAAGCTTTGTTTTCATTTTTTTCTTTCCTTTTTCAATTTTTTTAAAACATGTTAACAGGCTGGGATGTACAGTGCAAAGGCCCTCGGTTCAGTCCCCACTACTGGACCCCCAAAATATATTAAATAAATGCTACAGATCTTCAAAACTATAATTTAAAATCTATAAGGAACAACAAAGTCCATCTGATAGAGAAATGAGAATGCTGTTAGAGAAGTTAGCATTTAAATAGATTCCTAAGAACAGGTAAGAATGTACCAGACAGACAAATGGAAAAACTGGTACTAGAGAAGAATTGGGCATGGAAAAACATATTCAGTGTTGCTAGAGCATAAAGTTGCTTCGGAATTGGTAGAAGTGAGGCTGCAGAGTAGCCAGGTATATTTATGACACACAGAGAAGTTGAGAGTTTAGATTGTAGGTAACTGGAGCCATTGAAAAATTACCATGAACTAATTCTCCCTTAGAAACTTGACAGTAGGGGACTGAGATTAGAAGTAAAGAAATCATGAAAGAGACTACAATATGTTATTATGCAAATGAAAAATGAGGCAGTGGAATTGATAGAAATGGACATTTTTGAGAGGATCTCTAGTTTTTCATGATTAGATCTAGAAAGTAAAAGAGAAGGAAGAATCTCAGATGATTCCTAGATGTTTTACTTGAATAACTTGGGGATAAGAAACAGTGGGGTTTGGGGTCCATTTGAATGAAGGATTAATGACTTTTTCAGGTAGAACATGGTGAATCAGTTTTGGATATATAACCACCATTAGGCATTAGGAGCCATTTCTTCGATATGTACCAAATTGAACTCTACAGAGATACCTGTCTGCACTAGAGATTCAGAAATGTCATTTTCTGACTGGTATAGTTGAAGTCATGAATATAGAAGGGTAGTAATATTAGGCTGAGATGGGTCTACTCTAACTGGTATAAAGTCATAAGATAGACAGTAATATTAGATAGCCAGATGGGAAGATGTGAGATGTCCTAGATGCTGATGGATGAGAGCATTTCAAGAAAGAAGAGGTGAATGTATAAAAAGTTTCAGCAAGATTAAATCATGAGAGATTAAAGACTGGAGCCTGGACTTGACATTTAGGAAGTCAGTGTTGCTTTAAACCACTTAACAGTCTACCCCAAGTATTGCTCAGGTAGGTGTTGTTTCATCCAATCAATTCTTGTTTGTACGAGATACATTTGTATGTCTGTTAGTTTCATATCAACTATTTTTTTGCATACTTTTAAACTTAGAACATTGTTCTTGCTTTTGATACATGTTTCTAGTGAAATCTAGTAAGTTCTGGTTACTTTCTTTTACTAATTCATATTTATCTGTGAAATATAAACCTATAATTTTGTGCTACAATCCATAAAAACTCTTATGGAGTTTTTACATTAGATATAATTTTTATACTTTTCCAAAACTCATTGATATTGTTTTACAATACAAAATGAACACATTTGGGACACAGATGGAATAAGAAGGAAGTGCCAAAAGATCTGCAAAAGAAAAAACTGAAAAAAGGAGAAATGTAGCATAACAGAAAGGAAAAGTCCGTGTTATGAAATGAAAAGACATAAAAGACACCTATTTGTTGTCAGTTATTCATAATACAGAAATGATAGAACGTGAATGAAGAAATAAAAGTAAAAAATTCCAATGGTGGGCCGGGGATTTAGCTCAATGGTTTCGCCACCTGCTGCGCAAGCACAAGGACCCGAGTTCGATCTCTGGTACAAAAAAAAAAAAAAAAAAAAAAATTCCAATGGTAGTCAATGATTATAATTCTATGGGTGGTGTTGACAGAGTTGACCAACATCTAACAAGCTGTCTTGTAATCAGAAAGCAAGAGAAAATATTTATGTACCTTCTGTATCAAACAATATTGAACTCGTTTGTTATTCAAAACAAGGGGGGGGGCCGTTCAAAAAGTCATTACAATTTTTTTTCTTGGTACCGGGAATTGAACTCAGGACCTCACACTTGCCAGGCAGGCACTATGCTGCTGAGCTAAATCCCTGCCCCATCATTTACCATTTAGATTAGGTCTAATAAACAAAGTAATTAAAAAATAAAGGATAACGAAATGCCAACCAGGATGTCTGTTGGTGACATTTTCACCATTACATTTAGTGGGTAGACATTTTATTGTAATTATACCACCACACACAAAAAAAGGAAAGGCCAACATGACAGTGTAAAGTGTGTTGTTCAAAGAAAGACAATAATTCAAAAAGAATTTGGAAAGAGATTAGCTACTACTGTCCAGATCGTAACATTACATTGTGTGTTGAATGTTTTAAGATATACCATACACAGAAAAAATACTGAATAAATTTGATAAAATTATCATTTTTATATTTCCTGTTATATTTATCTTATAAAATTAATGAAAAAATATGCAATGTTTGGTCATCTTGTATTTAAAATAATTGGACTGGTAAGTGGTTAAGTGAAGAAGCCTTTGTGAGATGGTAAAGCCTAAAGCCAGATTTCAGAGTGAAGAGTGACTCTCAAAGAGAAGTAGACCTTTCTTGGTGTTGCTGGTGAAAAGAAGAGATAAAAGAAGATAGTTAAAGGGGAATATAAAGTTAAGGAGGCCTTTTTTCTTTTTTTTTTCCTTCTTACTTTCTTGTCACAGGGTCTTACCATATTGCCCAGGCTGGCCCTGAGCACCTAGGCTCAAGTGGTCTTCCTCCCTCAGCCTCTCAAGTAGCTGCGACTACAGTCATGTGCCACTGCATACAACAAGGAAGCTTTTTGTTTTATTTTGCTTTTAAATATGAAAAACTTGAGGATTTACGTATTTGCATTTCAGGGCTTTCTTCAGTTTCACACCTCTATCTTTTGTGCTTTGTTAAAGCATGTAAGTGGAGGTCAGTTAAGCCTTAGTTTGCCTTGCCTGTCAAAAGTAGCTTTTATTTAAAGATAACTATGCTAGCATAAGGAACATCTATAATACGGTTTCTTTTTGTGATTTTTTTTTAATTACTTATCAGTGTAGAAAAAAGAGCTTTGTATGCCATTTTTAGTCTCTAGTATCAGCAGTATGGTCTTGGTTTTTAAGATGGTATTTGTTTATGAACCCATATCCTTCAGTGTATTAGCTTCTAGTTGTAGAACTCCCTAGCTGAGTTTCCAAGGGTGTTCCTATCCTTGCTAAAGAATTAGAAATGAAGTAAAAATGTTTTTATACTCATAGCTATTTTTAAGTCTGTAATAGATGAAAAAAATGGGTTTTCATTTTACTACTATATATGTTGGATGGTTCCAAGCATATTCATTATCATCTATTTAAAATAACACAGTTTAACCTTACTAGCAAATTACAAACTAGTGGTTTCTATTAGTTTGGGGGTTTTTTTAAGAGTAAGAAAATTAATTGGGGAATAGGAATGGGGAATAAGAATAGCTCCTAAGAGACAGGAGGGATCTCAGATGAGTTGCCTATTAGTTTGTTTTGATAAAAACAAATTTAAAAAATTAGACACACATAAACTCACCTTCCCTACCACATTTATGTAGTGTAAGGAAGGAAGGTCTGGAAGATACCAGTAGGAGATTAGCCCTGGTACTTATTTGTATATATAAAAATTATAAAATAAAGAAAACATGAAGTAAAATGAAATTGGTCTCTTCTTCAAATGACTGTCTAAATCAGATTTCCGCTTACCTTTATCTGACTCATGTAGGGAGATTTATTAAAAATCAGGCCCCTGGCCCAGAGATTTAGCTCAGTGGTCCTGCCGCCTGCCTCACAAGCAGAAGGACCCGAGTTTGATCCCCAGTACCAAAAAAAAAAAAAAAAAAAAAAAAAAAAATCAGGCCCCTAGCTCTGAAACAGAATCTTCCAGAGTGATAAAAATATGAGACTAGTAGATCTCAAATCTGATAGATTATCAGAATCATGTAGAAGTTTTTAATATATCCATATCCTCCCTTCCAAAAGCAGGCGATTTGGATGGTTTATGGAACTTTCAGGTTTTTTTTTTTTAATGTAACACAAGTAGAAATTAAGAAAGAAAATATTTTAAAACACTCTTCTGTGGGAAAAAAAAGTGTAACAAAATAAAGAATATCAATGGTTAATATATTGTTTATCATGATCTTAAAAGAATGGCCAAAATGTTACTCAGAGTAATCCAACAATCCTCCAGGTTTGAGAACCACCATTTAAATGATGTGTTTTCTCTATGCAAGACACCATGCTGGGTGCTACAGTGATTTTAAAGATCAACAAAACAGTTTTATCTTTCAAGGAATTTACAGTATATTTTGGGATTGGAGATTGGGCCACTGTATAAAAAGGTGACCAGAAAGACAGATACATAGCAGCTGTTATACAGGTTAAAAAAGGAGAATGCCCTAAAGTCAGGGGAGAAAAAAGGTAGGAGTCTCAGTTATTGCTTTTATCATTTAACATTGTTTTGAAAGATAAGAAAATGAGGTATAAATATTATAAAGGAAGTGAGAAATGCCATCATGATATGAAGTTGAAACCCAAGATAATAACTAACATGTGTGAGCATTATCAAAACTGTGCCAGTAAGATGTTCAGTTATAAAATAAATTTTAAAATTAGTGTTTCCTCTATATTAGTACAGAGGAGTATGTTTAAATATCCTATTTATAGTAGCATAAATATGTATTAAAGATCTACAACTGTACTTAAAAATGTGCTTATGAATTTAACTCTGAAATTAACCATATGATGTAAACTATAGACCCTAAGAGACATAAAAAGTTTAATAAATGAAACATTCCATATTTGTGGAAATGAAGGAAAGACCTTAATTTTTTATTTTTTTATTTTTTTATTTATCTGAGGGGAGAGGTAGTTGGATTAGAGAATGTTTGAAATTGTTCCAGTTCCTGAGACTCGAGAATCACCTTGAGCTGGGCATGATGGGCACTCATGGATCCCAGCTATCCGAGAAGCCAAGGCAGGAAGATGCCCTGAGCCCAGGAGTTAAAAACAAGCCTCAGCAACTTAGACCCTGGCTCAGAAGAAGAAGAAAGAGAAAAAGGGAAAGAGGGAGGACAAGACCTTAACGTTTTAAATGTATGCATTCTGCCCCTCCCTTTGTTGTCTGTCACTTAATTAAAATTTCTGTATTGTCTTTTTGCCAAATCTGGCAATACATTTCTAAAGTTTATTTGGAAGTAATAAAGCAGACTTTTGAACACAAAGAAATAAAATGAATTACTTATATAAGTAGTATTAAAAACATTTTCTAATGCAACAGTAATTAAAACAGTCTATTTCTTAGTTCAAAAAATCAGTGTAAATAAAAGTGCAATTTTTAATTGTTAGGAAAAGAAATACTCATAAACATCTATGGAATTGACTAAATGTGTGGAAAAAATAAATACCATATGGGATAAAGATTAAGTGAAAGTAAAAAAATAGAAAAAAATATAGATGTATGTAATCTTTATATGGAGAAAGACTGTATGGGAGTAAAGCAAAAATCATTTTTAAAAGGATTTGACTGAATTAAATAAAGTTTCTGCACATCAAAATAATAAAACAAATTGAAAGGCAAATAAATTGCAAAGAGCTATTTGTAACATGGTGTCTACAATCTTCATAGAATAAGAACTCTACCAAAAAGAAAGAAAGAAAGAAAAAAGAAAGAAAGAGAAAGAAAAAGAAAGAAAGAAAGAAAACTCTACCAGTTAATGATAAAATTAGCTCCTAATAATGGGCTGAGAGGGCAGAGATGAAGCAAGTGTAAATTACGCCTTCAGGAGAGTAGTTTGACCATATGTATCAGAAGCTTCAGCATGCTTTCACATTCTTTTACTTGCTTCCAGGAATATAATTTAAGAAAATAGATATGTGCAAATAATAGTTTTAAGAACATTTTCAACAGCATTGTGTAATAAAAATTGAAAGATAAACTTGTATGTCTGGAGACCCAGTCTTTCAGTTCACCATTTGCTATTCCTAGGGTCCTGCTCTCATTTTCAGTCAAAAGTGGAGGCTTCTCTGTAGGCAGAAGGTTGGAGAAAGGGATGAAACCATACCTTTCTTTTAAGGAAGGTGCCCAGCAGCTGTCAGATAATGCTCACCAGAACTTGGTCTGATGAATGTACCTAGCTGCAAAAGAGACTGTAGAGTGTTGTCTTTATTCTGAGTGGCTCTATGCATAGCTAGAAATTTTAATGTATATGAAAGAAAGAACAGATACTGGGGGGCAGCACCCATGTGCCACAACCCCTCTGCTCTGCATCTTCCATTTCTTAGTTCTGCCTTTCTTTTGAAGACACCCAGTGTACTTTCATAAACTCTGTCCAATCTGTAGATCATCTAGGTGAATCCACAACTGATTTTTCATTCTCTGGAGCTATATATCTACTGTTAGTGTCAGTCACTAAATTTCCTGTCAGTATGTCATCATTTGAGGTATGATTACTTTTCCTATCCAAATATGGGAAATGAGTTGCAGTGCCTAACAGATGAGGTTATTGCTGTTAAACACCATAGCTAGTATACAGCATTTGGAAGTAGTAAAAGAATCAGCTCAGTTTTCTGTTCTTCCTTTCTATTCCCTTCCTACCCCATTTTTGTTTTGGAGAACCTAGGAGTACAGATGGTATAATCCTTGTACCATTTTCTAACTTAACACATTTAAGGCATGCTACAAATTATAAAACTATCTGAATTCCACTCTCAAGATACTTCTTTCTAATTACAAAAAGCATATTTGTGCCATATATGATGGGAAATATTTTATCTCAACAAAAAGACTAAACTTGTGTTAGAAACTCTGTCTGCATAATGCATTTGATGAAGCTATGCTTTCCCATCACACTAGGTTATTTGATGAAACCATTGCTACCTAGGTTGTCTTCAGTATTTCAATGACTTCAGTCATTGACTTGGATGTGCCACAGAAAGTTGGGGAGAGAAGTTGAGGAAAGAGGCAGACACTGCCTCTTTTCAGTTTTGCAGCTTTTCCCCATAAATGTTTCAGTGGTGGTTTAGGGTACATAAAGTAACTCTAGTGTTCTGACAGTTGTACCAAAAGTTTTATCAATTCTCTGTCATAGCTGTTAGCTATTACACTGAGTAGTAGTACAGACATCCTGTTGTCTACAAGAACATACACACTATATGAATTAAGTAGCTTTGCCCATGATCGTTTACCTGATGAATATTGAAGCTGAGATTCAAATCCTAGTTGGCCTAATTTCAGTGCTTTCTCTTCAAATATGATAATACATATGCTCAATCCCTAATAATAAGGCAAGGACATGAGGATGGTCTTCATATATATAAAGTATGGTCATGTGACTATGGTAGTTTTTAATCTTTATTTTGTTTATGTATTTATTTGTTTATTTTTTGCAGTACTGCTGATTGAACCCAGGGCCAGCACTCAGCTATATCCCCAGCCCCTTTTAAATTGTTTTTGTTTTTATTTTTTACCAGTACATGTTTGCATTACATAATGATTATAGTCCTTGTAAGGAGTTGGTACACGTACACAGCACAGCTTAATTCTTTTCTTCATCCCCTTTTCCTCTCCTCCCTCTCACCTCCTTCCACCTTTTGATCACCTTCCCATTTGAGCAAAATCAATCTTCCTATTTCCTATTACTGATCTTTTATGTGGCTCTTTATTTACATTTTAGGTTTCCCATATAAGAGAAACCATGCAGTATTTAAGTTTGTGTATCTGATTTATTTCACTTAACATTATGTGACCACAGGGTTGTATGTCTTTGTTATATGTAGTACCCGAGAGAGCCACTGGTTAGGAATGAAGTTACGTTTTAATTGTTAAAGAAGGTATTTTATAACAAATTAGACTTAATTCACAAATGGAATGGAATTCCTTTTGAAATAATGATTTTAGATTACAAATTACTCAGGCTGAGGAATTTGGAGGAGAGAGAGTAAAGAAGTAGTAGTATCTTGCAGTCTAAAGATAGCAGTTCATATTTCATCTTTCTCAGTGATGTGCTGTTCAGCCTTGAATTACTTGTCTCTGAGCATTGACTTCCTAATGAATTAAGTGAAGGAATTGGGCTAAATCATCCCAAAATTGCATTGCATTTAAATCAGTAGTTTACACTTTGCATATACTCACAAAGTGTCAGTTGAAAAGTATAGCATAGCCCCCTTTGTCCTAATTCCAGTACCACATTCTTAATCTTCCCAGATCAAAGTAATCTCCCCCTCTGTTATACTGTGTGCTATTTCATCTGTATCTCTTATTGAATTTATCACTTTACACTTTATGACGAGCTTATTTGTGACACTCAGAGCTTCTTACTGGCAAAGTCTATATCTTATTATATTCACTCTTGTACTATGCCTTACACAAAGTAGGCACTTAATAAATATTTGTTTAAAAATTAGATAAATAGGGCCGGAGATTTAGCTCAGTGGTTCCGCCGCCTGCCCCGCAAGCACAAGGGCCCAAGTTCAATCCCCAGTACCAAAAAAAAAAAAATTTAGATAAACTCACCTGATGCATGAAGGGTTAAAAAATAAACATTTTGAAATCATGTTTTCCTGTCATCTTCTCAAGAAAGAGGTTATTTTAGCTCTTACCAGCAGACAAATGCATGCAACAGTTTACACAGAAGTGTATAAATGTGTTGTTTGAAGTTAAATTAAAACTTGTTCAGGGGCTGAAGATTTAGCTCAGTGGTTTTGCTGCCTGCTGCACAAGTGTAAGGACCCAAGTTCGATCCCTGATACCCCCCCAAAAATAAATAAATTAAATAAAAAATTTTAAAAAAACAACTTGTTCAAACATGGACACAGATAGTAGCCACCTCAGCTCAGCTTCACCTACTGAAAGAAATCAAAAAGTACCTGAAGCTTGTTAGATTCTTTCATTTGAGTTTTGCTGCCTTGATGTTGTGTCACATTGGGATTCTAAATATTATCTGGTTTTCTTTCTAGTATTGTTTCCTGAGAAAATATTTGTCTGAAACTCATTCATGTCCACCACCTTCTTGTCTTTCACCCACTTGAATGAATAGCTCTTTACTCTATATTGTTTTGCCTTCAAAATGTGCCTTCCAGTCTCTTCCTGTCTTCCAATTTCCATGGTTACTATCCTTAATCAACTTGACATTACCTCTCTTAGAGCTTTGTCAGAATAGGCCCTTATGCTACCTGTTCTTTTTTTTTTCTTCTCCATTTTTAACTCATGCATTATTATTCTGATCATGTCATTCCCTTTCCTCACTTCTGGTAGGATAGAGACTGAAGTTTTGGGTATGTAACTTATCTGCTCTATAATCTGCCCTCTTGTGACTTTTCAGACCTGCTTCTCTGAGCACCCTGAATGCTAGTCTGACCCTGCCATTTCACTATCCTCTCTCTGTATGTACATGGCCGCCTGCTACAGTACAGTACTTCTTTGCCTTTACTCTTTGTGCTGTGCACCTGTGTCTGCTGTTTTGAATTCCTTTTATTTCCTGTGTTGCTAGTTGAAATATCACCCAGTTTAAACCTATCTCTTCCATTAAACATTTCCCGGTAACCCTGATTGTAATCAATCTTTTTTCTATGGGCTGTTTTTAAGTTGTAATTATTTGTGACTCTTAAGTCCTTGATAATACATTGGAAGCCCTTTGAAAATAAGGAATCTGTCTTCTGTTTTCTACAGCTTCATAGAATACTTTGTCCATAAAACATACCATTTAAAATTTTGACTAAACTGAACCTGGCTTCTTGGGCAACAACAATGGTTCTATGTAAAATTCAAATTGACTAATTGTATATGGATAGTTTTCTGCCTGCCACTAAAGCATTGAATTTATAAATAAAATTCTTCTACGTAAATCAAATGACTATGTTTACTTTTGTCAAGAATACCAAAAAAGGTCAGATTTATTTTATTCTTCAATATTTAATATGCTGTAGTATAGTTTGTATATATACATGTATATATATATATGTATGCTTTATATATATATATGCTTACAGAGCACTTTAAATCATAAAACAAGTCTTGAAATGTTAAATTTTCTGTTTTCTATAATATATGATATGTTTTAGACTAATATTAACTGCACTATTAAAAATGTAGTTCCAGTATTATTTTATTTATATTTACTTTGAAAAAAGGAAAACAGTAAAATGTGGAGAATAGTTCGTTCACATTGAAATGACATACATTGATGTTAGTGGTCCATAAACTTGCATTATTGTATTCTAATCTCATGTGGACTATTCATGTAGCTGGGTATTTCTTTATCCAGCTATTAACTACCCCTCAATGCTAATCTTAGGTGTACCTACTCCAACAAATTTTTCAACCCCTCCCTCATCTACATTCAGAGCACTTGCAGTTGCTACCCCTTCACCATTCAGCAGGTATCATGCCGAGCCTAGCATCACATCTGAAATGTGGTACACATTCAGGAAAGGTTGATAATATAAATGAAAGAACTTAGCAGTTATGTACATTCATGTGTATTGTGAAAAGGTCTGCATATATGGGTAAGTGTGCATATATATCTGCCCTCATTAAAAGCACAGTGATCAATTTTTATATATGGATAGAGAAGGATGACCATGAAACTAATGAGAAACAAATTGCAGGATGCATTTTTGTAGAAAATACACGTGTACATATATGTGTGTTTTGAGAAAAAATCTAGAAGTTACACAGCAAATCACAATAGTTTTTCCCTTGTGAGTTGGGTGGTCTGAGGTGAAGAGTCAGAGGTAGACTCATTAAAGGTGTACTTTTATAATTTGTAAGTGAACGTTAAAACAAGTTAACACTTTGAGACGTGTTAATAATGATGGGGCCAGGGATTTAGCTCAGTGGTTCCACTGCCTATCTCGCAAACACAAGGACCCCAGTTCGATCCCCGGTACCAAAAAAAAAAAAAAGTGTTAATAATGATTCTTTGGTATCAAACTACAACTATTTTAATGGCAAAATTCGATATTTTACCTCGATTTTTAAAGGAAAGGAATTTTTATGGCTTCTTGATCTTGAAAAAAAATGTGAAACTTAGAATAAAGTGAACTGTAAGCGGTGGTGGCACTTAATGTTGGAAAACTAAACTCTTCTCATTCAGTGTTCAAGGCCAAATCAATTTAAGGAGACCTTAAAAGATAGTAAAACACTAATTTTCATCAAATGGAGGTAGCAAACCTCCTTTTTTTTTTTTAAAGACCATCTTATCCATGTTTTCAGACACACCCCTAGGTTCGGTTGGGTAATTTAAATCCATGCCACCTAGCAGCTGTTCTTAATCACCATGGTAAACCATTTTTTCTGAGCCCAGGCCAAATGAAAGTACCAGTTTAAGATGCCCAAGATAATTCACCACACCCTAAGTTAAATTGGTTATTCCACTCCTTGCTTCTTTATCTTTTTTATGAACCAGGAAAATAGTCTTACTAAAACAAGATTTGTTGAGCCTTCAGAGATTTGATTATTTTAAGGTCTTTCCTAAAATTTTTTCACATGCTCCAGCTGCCAACAGATTGTACATCAATTTCCTGCAGCATTTGGCAGGCCTGTGTATTTACTAACTTAAAAACAATTTGAATTTATTGATTTTGAAATTTGCGATTACTTTCTAAAGGTTTTCCCCCATCTAAATTTACTTTGGAAAAAAATAGCCACAACAGAACACATTGGCCCATTTTTGTGCCAAGATTTTCAGGAAAATATTTTCTATGATTAATATTGTGTGGCTAATCTGGTGTAAAAAATCAGTTTTATCCATTTTAATTTATGAGAGCATGACCATCCTGTATGAACTATTTAAAGAGTCTGTGACTTTGCTAAGCCAGAAGTGTTTGTTACTGCCTTTATTTTTATGTGTTGCATTAATCATGTAAATTAAAATTGGGCTGCTTTTTTATAAGAATTAAATCACATTTTATCAGCAGACCCATATCTTTTCTTACCAGGGCAGCATCCTAATCTTGCCTTGGGCAAACTGAAATTAGTGGACTCTGGACTTGACTCAATGAAATACATGGTACCAGGTTGATTTAGTTTGAGAGCTTCCTCTCTGTCTATTCTTTTAAGCCTAAGAGGTTAGTGATCCAAGTCTGTCTGTCTCTGTCTCTGACAATCTCTCTCTCTCTTCCTCCTCCCTCCCTCCTTCCCTCCCACCCTTTCTCCCCCTCTTCTTCCATTACTAATCAGAAGAGAAACATAAAATCTGTATGATGATTTCATTACATCAAACAAATGAACCATTTCTTACTAGATTAGCATGTTTTCTAGAAATATTTAATAGAAATATTTTGGAAAATCAAGAAATGGCTATTTATAGTGCCTGTACAATACCCTGTTATTCTTAGAGTCACAGCACCTCACAAATACCGTAACTTCTACCCAGGGAATAATTGACTCACCATAGAGATCTGGCTCCCTGTCTCATTAAATCTTCTAGAGTTGCTAGGAGGTAGCTTATAATTATTCTTCTCTCTGTTTGACATATGTGTGACATATGTGGAGAGTTAGGCATCAAGCAGTTAGAGGTCATCCAGAGTCTCTAAGGGAGTGCTGTTTGAACATTGGTCATTAAATCAAATAGTTGCTGAACAAATGTTGAGAGTTAACTCCTTAGGGCCACCTCTTTGGGGACTACATAAGTATATAACTGAGCTACATAACCATTGTTCTATTTTATCTGCAAGACTTGCATGTCAAAATTCTACCTACAGGTTTTCTTTTTCTACAGTGCCTTGGAAAGGTGAATGCTATAGATGAAATGACCTTAGTATATGTTTGCATTTATTCCAAATTATCAAGATAGGGCAAGTCGGGCCGGGGATTGAGCTCAGTGGTTTCACCGCCTGCTGCGCAAGCACAAGGACCCAAATTCGATCCCCGGTACCAAAAAAAAAAAAAAAAAAGATAGGACAAGTAGAAAAAACTTGAATTTGAATTTCTTCATGACCTTTTAAGTTAATTTTTGATGCTAGCTCCAGGGAAGTGTGAGAGATGTATGGAAATAGCTTCAGTTGAATAAATGTTATACTTCACAACTTTTTTCTATTATGGAAGGTTACTAAGGGACATGTACAGGAAAAGCCTGAGTATCACAACTTCATTACATAACTTTAAAAAATACCAGACATATTTTGACCAACAATTTTTCCAGATAATGTTCAGAATTTCTGTTTAAAAACATTCTGTTTTGCTGTTATGAAGACTGACTTACCAAATTCTTGAGCATCCATCCAATGTGGCTACTTTTCATTCATTTAACAAATTCTCCTTGAAAACCTACTGTGTGTCAGATGTAGTACTGGAGAAACTAGAAAAAGGCCTTAGTTCTCATTCTAGTGTTTATCCGTGCAGATTTTCTACCAGTAGTTGATAATATATCAGAGTCATGTGAGGTTCTTTTTCAAAATGTGTATTTGACACCTTGATATCTCTCTGCAACAAGAGTCTATCAAAATATGGAAGAAAGGGGAGGTGAGTATTTTGAGGAAAGTTCTTCCAACTAATTTTCCTTCAATTTTTTTCATTATGGAAATTTTCATTCAAAAAGCTGAAATATTACAATGAAGACTTATAGAATTACCACATATACTCAGCAGTTATCAAGATTTTGCCACATTTGCTGTGTTTGTTTTACGCGTTGTATGAAGGTTTTCTTCAAACAATTTTGATGCAAGAGCATGACTAGAATCTTTCTCCCAACTAGAGAATCTCTGGCATAGTAAGTTATTATTAATTATGTTTGGTTTCAGTGAGGGAGTAGGAATTTAATAGTTGAGGCATACCAAAGTTGAATTTCCCCCTTGGTATCCTCTGTAGTAATTGTGGTGTGTGCTAGTCAAGATTGTTATAGAGATTAGCTAGATTATCAGATACAATTTGAATTCATGTCATGGTACATTTAAAGAGATGGTTTGTTTTGTTTTGTTTTGTTACCGGGGATTGAACCTGACCTTGTGCTTGCCAGGCAGGCAGCAGCACGACCAAGCTAAATCCCCAGCCCTGGACTTTTTTTTATTAAATTATAGCAGATAGGTACATGACAGGCACTCTGATATTAATACATTCATTTCAGCCTTTTTGTGTGCACTCTCTTTACATCCATTCACTTTGACCTCTCTTTGCCTTTATATATAAACCATACTTTGCACCCTACTGCTCAAAGTTATTATTTCATTTGAATTCCAGACTTTATATTTGCTGGAGAAACCTCATAATTCAAATTGTTATTCTTCTGTGTGTATATCATTTTCTGTTTTTTCTTTCAAAACTTTTACTTTACTTTGTTTTTTATTTTTATCAAACCTAGGCACACATTTTTATAATTGATGTTGGTCTACAGTTCATGAGCATCTTAAATTTAAAAATGTATGTCTTTTGCAAATTTAGGAATGTTTTCAGCTATTTATTGAGATGTTTTTCCTACCACATTCTTTTATTCTCTACCGTCTGATATTCCAAAGAAAATTTATATTAAACCTTTTGATATTGTTCGCAGGGTTCATAAAACTGCTTCTTTTTAAAAATCCTTTTTGTCTTCTTCAGATTAGATAATTTCTATTGATCTTTTTCCAGTAGATATTTTGTCATCTCCATCCTGCTCTTAAGCCTACCTAGTAAACTTTTTATTTCAGATACTGAATTTTCAGTTCTAAAATTTCCATTTATTGTTATATTTATTTCTGGGCTGAGGTTCTCTCTCACTCCCCCTCCCCATTTGTTATGACCATATTTTCTCTTCACTGAGTGTAATTATAATGGCTTTACAGTCCTATTACTTCTTATATCTGGGCCATATCAAGGTTGATCTCTGTTGATTGTCTTTTTTCTTAGGAGTGGATCACATTTTCCTGATTCTTCATTTATCCAGTAATTTTGGATTACATCCCAGACATTGTAAATGTTTTCTTTATTGTAAATGTTTTCTTGGAGAAATATGGAGAGAGAAATATGTTTTCATTTATTCTCCAAAGCCTCCAATGTATTTTGTCCACACTTTAAGATTGTTGTGAAAGAATTAGTCCATTAGAAATGTTCTGTGACATAGAATATCTCAACTCTAGATATACTTCTTTATCCTTTAAGTGCCCCTCAAGTTTTCTGCTAAACTATAGACCTGCATTGACATATAGAAAGAAATTCCCTCACGTCTCTACTTAGGTGGAGCCAGTCAGAGCTGCTGCATTAAAACAGTGAGAAAGAAGAAGTTTGTCATGCTCACAACAGCATCCTTTTTCCTGTATCTTCCCCATTGCTAGCAGTGATATACATTCTTTTGTCAATAGAGATGAAAGAATTTACATGTGTTTAATGACAAGTAGCACCACTGCCACCTCATCAGGAACAGAGGGAAAAAGGAAAATCCCACAAGATGAAGACACACACTGATAAATACAGTTTATAAGAGCAGAAAAAGGAAAGCTCTAATGGCTTAGAGAGAGAGGCAAGAGGGCAGGGAACCAACTGAGCCTACCTTTATGCTGGGTCTTTAACATCTCTATAATTTTCAGAACAACTCTGTAAAGTGAGCTATTACAGAAATATTACATTTCTTTGGAGAACCTCAGAAACTGAAGAATACAGATTATTTTCTACACACACAAACTTATAAATGGCTAGGCAGAAAAGAAAACATCCTTTCCCCTTCCATTCCTGAGGTTAGGTACAGTCGCCTGAAGGCCTTCAGGGAACACTGGGGAGTAGTAAATGTCTGTCTATGTTCTGCCAGCTTCCTCAGTAGAACCCCAGGCACTTGGCTTGGGAAAATTGGCTAAAAGGCTGCATGACAACCCTTTCATACATTTTAATCCTTTGCTCTTTTCAGAAGACAAATTTGATTTCATCTTAAGTTTAAGCTTAGCTCAGCTATGGTAAGACCTTCACCTCTAACTTCCCATTTCTTTTTTTACCCCACCCCAATTCCACTTTCAGTCTGTTTCCTGAGAGGATTTATGAGCCAGAAAAGAGAGTCTGGGTGCCTTTCAATAGCTACATGGGAATCGTCTTGTCAGTGAGGGGCAGATAATTGGGGGCTGGGCTTCTTCCTTACAGATTTCTCTCACAGCCTTTGACCCCTAATGCTCTTGTCCTTGTGCTTACTCTGAAATTTCCACCTCACTGAGTAATGTTCAGAGAGAGAGAAACATGTAACCAAGAGCCACTATCTTCTACACTTTTCTCAGGGGTCTAAATTTAGGTTCTTCTCTTTCTTTAGTTTTCCTTCTAGTTCTCTTAATGCACAAGACTCACTAGAGCAGATTATTAGTTCTCAATTGAGGATGAATTTGCTCTTTAGGGGTAATGTCTACAGACATTTTGGTTGTCCCAGTTTGGGGGATGGTGCTGACCATCCTACAGAGAACACAAAAGCTCTCCACAACAAACTGCTACTTTCCCTCTGGTATAGGGGGACATCTTTCATTACATGGCACAGGGACCTTCATGAAGAAATGCAGACCCACAAATGAAATTAAATACTGAATTGGACAAAAAGTAGTTAAGTGTGCAAGTATGACAAGACAGAGAGTCTTGGACTAGAGTCAGTAATGGGGTAGAGAAGTGACTAGAAAGATAGGACTAGTTTAACATGGTTGGTTTGTACAGACTTCTTTGCCCTCCCATTTCTTATCATTCCTGATAAGACTGATACTTTCCCTCTGGTAGAGGGAGACATCTTTCACATAGGAATTTCATCCCCTGCTTTTATGAAGAGGAGGGAGCAGAGTGATCTTGTATTCGCTCTTGTTCAAGTGCCTTTAAAACAGTCTCTCTATGCCAGAGCAGTGTTTCGGAGTGCCATGTTCTAAACTCCTTTGGTGTATATGGAACCATAGGTGCCTGAAGGGGCAGCCATCAATAGTGATTTGATTTATAGATGTTAGAGAATTTGAAAACATTTGAGGTTGACTGTAAAAATAATTTTGGCTGTGGTTTTTGAGATGAAATGAATTAATAATTATCATTTGCTTGGTAAGTTTTGTTTTATTGCAACACTAAAATCTGTTCATGCCTTTGCCTTTTATATTTGCTGGTAATGTGATTGTCAGTTCTCAACTTAAAAAAAAAAAAAAAGGTGAGGGGAGGGAGGCAGCATTGTTCCCACCTGGAATCAATATTTTGTCTCTTTTTCTATTGGAATGAAAATCCTAGTTACAAGGAGACCACAACCAGGTATATGTGGGATATGGATAGCTATATGTGGCTATAGGCCACAACCTATCCTTTTAAAACTGCTGATGAAGTATGTAAATATAACTCTGTTATAAGGACCTAATGCCAGTGCCCTTTACATTAGTTCCGATAATTACCTTAGACCCTTCATCACCTAACTGGTGCAAACCAAAGTCTGCCTAGTGTTGGAGTTTGTGGGGCAGTAAAGCCGTCCGCACTGGACTAAGATGCTCTCAAGTTTTCATGTCTGTAAGAAAGTCACTGCATGATTCTAACCTTCCCTCCACACCCCTGGTTTTGACAAATTATCTAGTTAGAGCAGGACATTATTTTGTTCGGTACATGTGGAATATTAAACTTTTCTCCCCCTAAAAGTTTGAATAAAAACTTTTAATTTACACTTAAATATATGTTACATTAGAAGTCAAATCTTAATAGTTTCTCTCCCCTCAGGTTTCCCTCAGCCTCAGCCCCATCCTTACAACACCTACATAATCCCATGTACTTCTAAATAATTCACTTTAAAGTGCACTAGAACACCATGTTACTCTGTTTATCATGTTTGCCCATGACATATTCTCATGATTAAATAACAGTTCAATGCCATTGATATGGTGCCACTTAAAGGTGAGCTGAGAAGTTCATAGGCAGAAGGACCAAGAGATTCTGGGGGAGGAACCAGCACTATTTGTTTTTAATTTTGCAAAGGAAGGAGAGGGAGGGAAGGAGGGAAGAAAGAAGGAAGAGAGGGAAGAAAAGTTGTCATTGTTAAATCTGTTTACAAAACCACAGGCCATGGTGACAGTGTTTTGCTTCACTTCTTTAAACTTGATGCTGTGAGTTTTATTATAGTGTAGATATCAGACTACTTTAAAAAACTTCCTTAAGAAATTCATCTGTTTTTATTTTTAAGTATTTCACATTCATGGTGCTTTAAGCTCAGACCTCATTTTTATAATATTATATAGAGTCTATAACAAATTGCATTCAATCTTGTGGATTAATATTTCTAATATGGATTTTATTTCTAAAAAAAAAACAGTACCTTCCAAACAATGTAGTAAAAGATATTTTATATTCAGCTCTAAAATGATTTTCACTGTGCTAAAGAAATGAAATGTTTTGAAGTAAACCAAGATAGACCGTGTTTGCTCTCATTGTGTCTTCGACCTGTCAGTCACATGAACCTGAGAGTCCACAGTGCTTCTGGTTTCTATGATCATTAAGACATCAACCAATGAATTGCAGTTTCTAATAAGGCTTGAGAATTGTGCTAATAAATTAAGGCACTTCAACTTAATGGATATGAGTATACAGATGACTTAATTTCGGCAAACTTCTGCATAATAACACCTTTAATCAATATTGGATTGTTTTTCTGAATACCTTTAAACATATGATGAAAATAAAAAGCACTAATAAATTAAAACAATCTTCCAAAGTTTGCAATGTAAAATAGCTTGTATTATTCAGGGATTATTGATGAGCCACCGATTGGATGGTGTTGAGTCATTCCTTGTTATTATCTACTATTATTAAAATAGTAATAATTTCACTGTTTTTACCTTGATAACCTGCTCATTTTTTAAAAAAAATCAAACGCTGACTCTTAAGAATTTAAGCTTTTCAGTTTTTTCAAGACAAAACACATCCTCAAAAGTAAACAGAATTAAGATGAATGGTAGATTTTTTAAAAAGCATTTTTAGAGATTTACAAAGCTAGGGTAGCTTTTAGATTTTGAGGTATGTTTATGCTTGTTTCTGGCTTTTGGTTTAATTAAAAAGCATTTGTTAGGCACTTTCTAAATGCTAAGAGCTGAAAAATAAGGCCCAGCCCTATACTCAGCTATCTCACATGATATGACAAAGGTTTTTTAAGTAATTATAGTACCCTAGTAAATGTCATAACACGAGCAGAGCATATCCGGTTATCTTTAGCCATAGAAAGAAAAAAAGTATCTCAGTTTATAGAGAACACTTGTCCAGGAATAATTCAGAGAGATGACATTTAATCTCAATCCTAAAAATGAGTAGAATTTGATGAGGCAGAGATAAGGGAAAAGATGTCCTCAGGAGAACTGTGTTAACAAAGACTTGGAGCCATGGAAGGTGGAGAGGGTAGAAGCGCATTCTAAGCATAGGAAAATAATGTAATTGTTAACCCCCACTTCTTAATCTTTGGACTGTTTTATTCCCAACATACTGTGGAAAGAGTTTGGGGAATATGAGGAACTAAAAGAGAAGTAGTGATGATAGACATAGGCCATAAGGGCAAGCGTAGCAAAGCTGAAGCTGCAGGTCTAAGCAGGGGTAGATTCATGCAAGGCTACATTAGGATTGTACATGCAACAAAGAGATATTTAAGGGTTAGGGACATGACATAAATTTTTGATGAATAATTCTGGTTGCTGTATGGAGAATGAATTGGAGGAAAGGAGTAGAGGAAGGAAACTAGTTAACAGACTATAGAAACAGTTTGCCCAAGCTAAGAGGCCCTTGACCAGAGAGGTGGCATTAGAGATGAAGAGAAGCATGTACATTTGAGATGCATTGGTTGGTAATATGAACAGGCTTGGTAACATTTGAATATGGTAGGTTCTTGGCAACAGCAACAAGATGGGTAGAGGTGGAGCCATTTACTGACATAGGAAAGATTCAGAGTCCAACAGTTCTAAGTTTCAGTTGGATATGGGCTTCTTGGCTATTGCAGTACCCATGAGACATCTAAACAGAATTGGTAAGTTCTGGAACGCAGAAGACAAATCGTTATTAGAGATACAAAAATGAGAGTTACTATCAGAGAGATGATATTTAAAGTTAAGGGTAGGGCTGGATTTAGCTTAGTGGTTCTGCCACCTGACTTGCAAGTGCAAGGACCCAAGTTCAATCCCCGGTACCAAAAAATAAAAAATAAAATAAAGTTAAGAGTATATGAGATTGCCTAGGAAATGAAGTATACAGTAAAGAGTTCAGAGAGCTTTGAGTAGTTTAACACATAGGAAATGAGAAGCAGCAGCTAATAAAGGAGACAAATGTTCATAAAGTTAGGAGAGTTGGGCCAAGAGGAGGAGGTTTTAAAAGGAAGACATGGTAAAGAAGGGAAAGGAATAAATATGAGAAAAGGAAAAAATGGAAACAAAGTCTTTGTACATAGGGAGGGGTGGGGGGCATGAAGGGAGGGCAGGGGAAGGGGGAAAATAAGAACCACGATACATCATGTAAAGATGCAAATTCCCAATAATGAATGTCAGCATATTGTGTACCTAAAATGTACCAACAAGATTAATGAATGAAAGAAATAAAAAGATTTGGACAGAGTGTAAAGTACAGCTTGCAAGGTCAAATACGATAGACGCTAAAAAGAATTCATTTGACTTTAGTGACCTAACAAGGGCAGTTTGGAGAGGATGAGAGGGACAAAAGCCAGTATGGAGAGAATTGAAGTGTGATTACAAATTTAGAAGGTGATGACTGTTTTCTCTGTACTGAGGAATCGAGCTTCCAAAAGTAGCAAAGAGATGAACTTTTGACAGCTAGGAAGGGTGGATGACAGTGAAAGTGGGACTAGTTTTCTTGATTTGTTTGTTTAAAATGGGAGATATTAGAACACATTTTATGTGTTTGAAAATGACTAAGAGTAATTTTGAAACTGCAGAGTAAGAATTGTAGTTAGGGCTGTTGGCCCCTAATCAGAGGAAGTGCGAGTCCTCTGTCAAAACTGGAGTATTGGATGGTGCAGCGGGAATTTCCATTATAAAGGACATCACTTTATGTTCAGAAAGAACTGAGGGCATGTGGTGTGATTAGAATCACAAGATGTTTTCTTTTAAACAAAAATAATGGCTTTTGTAGTATTTTTGAAATGTTCTTGATTAGTTATATAAAGGCTATTATGTCACCCACTGATCTCTCAGGGATTATAAAATAGTAACAGATTTTTTAAAGCACTTTATAAAGTTAAAGAATTATAAAAATGCTAAGTGATTTGTGTAATCATTGATCTTAATCTCATAATTTTTGGTCCATTTTCCCAACTCAGTGTGGATTTTATGATCCATATTTGTTATTATTCTGTCTTCTGTGACTTTTTACTTTCTGATTTTTATTTCCTCCTTATGTGGGCTTTTGCCAGTTGAACAATAGTAAGTATTATTATTTACTGTAGATAAAGCAGAAATAAAATGAAGCCAGATTTTCTAGCAAAAATAAAGGGCTTTTGGGTTTATTATAAAAATTTCATTTTTATTTTGTAAAACAGACCATAACTTATCTATTAAAGTGAATTCATTGTATATTCAATCATTGGGACATCCTAGATTTTGAGAGAATTTTGTTACTTAAGGAAGTTATTTACCCATTCTAAGCCTCATAAATCTTATATGTAAAGTAAGAATAGTGCCTATTTACAGTCATCTGCTCCAGTTCACAGAATTATTATGAAATCCATCTGATACATGTAAACATAAGTACTATGAAATATATTATGATTTTTTAAATATTAGATCTCATACCAATTATAAACTTCCCTCCCCACTATAAGGTAAGGTATATGTGAATAAACATTCTAGGAAATGAACACTCACCTGGCATATGCGCTTTTAGTTTTTATGCATCATTGACCTTTAAGGTTCTATGTCATTCTGAATCAAATTTGTACTCTTAAAGAAACCTGCTCCCCTTTTCTGGAAAAATTTATTATGACCAATTAACTATATATCTTTATTTGTATTGTTCAGTGTTTTAAAATGCTAGTGCATGGCTGGGTGTGGTGACACATGACTGTAATCCCAGCATTCTAGGAGGATTGAAAGTTTGAGTCCCACCAGGACATCTTAGTGACTCACCAAACTTTTTCTCAAAATAAACAATTGAAAAAGGGCTTGGAATGTAGTTCAGTGTGAAGACCCTATGTTCAGTTCCCTGTACCACACAGGATGTGTATGGGGGAAGGTCCCTGAAATTAGATTAATTAATTTGCTTTGGATTCAAATCCTGGCCACCTCTTTAATTATATAAATATATAGATATCTTGGAGAAATTTAAACTCTTGGTACCTCTGAAAATTTAAACTGAAAAATAGTGATATTAATGGCATTATTTCATAGGTTTATTGCCCATTACATGAGATAACAGCATACCATCTGACAGTGGTAGGCACTGAATGAATGTTAGCTATTAGTGCATGAAATTTATAGCAATATGAATATATATACAGAAGAATATTTCCTGTAGAATAAGTGCCTGAAAAGAATTAAATTTTAACTAAGACACTGACAAGATATTTTTATTTAAGTAGTGTCACCCGTGAGATTTTAAACACAGTCTATTTTCTCTCTTGAAGCATTAGAATAGCTTACTTTTCTGGGTGCCAAATTTATACCATAGCCCAGCAATGTTACTTGTGATTCCTTGCTTGCCTAGAAAAGATTTTTAAATATGTTGGGAGGGAGGGAGGAAAAAAGAAAAGGGAAAAGTGAAAGTAAAGCATAGCAAAGTAAAGCAGGTCTCTTAAATGAAATCCCCCCCCAAAAAATTCGTGGTACCAAATGTAGCCACAAGAGGGCGCTGAATAGCCAGCGACCTGGGCCTCTGTCAGAGGCTGAAATCTTGCCCTTGAGGGCACTATACCTGTTCATATAGGTCAGTGGCCTCGTGTTCTCTCAGTTTCAAATACCACACATCTGAAAGTGGCCATCTTCCTGACTTCTCAGGGACCCGTGATCCAGCTGAAAAGCCTCTCATCCTTTATAAACCTTTAAATTCTCTAAGCCAATCAAACTTGTTTAACTTCATTCCTCTACCTTTTCCAGAGTTGCTTTGGTTACAGTTCAGTTGATTTAGGATTATTTAATTTTATTATTTAATTTCATTCCATTGTACTGGCTCCACTTTTGCTGCTACTCCTTAAGTAGTCTCTCAGTTATTTTCTTAATAGATTTAAAAGATTGTACGAAATAGTTACCAGTTATTCAGCCTTTAGTCACTCTACATGGTTAAAAACCCACTATCTTTTAAGAGTCAATAAACAATATCCTATTATTTTTATTTTGTTGGGGTTTTTTTGTTTTTGGTACGGGGATCGAACTCGGGTCCTTGCACTTTCGAGGCAGGTGGCAGAACCACTGAGCTAAATCCCTGGCCCACCTATTATTTTCATACTCAAGAGATTTGCCAGGGGAAGGGAAAACTTCTGTTAATGTCGACCTAGCAAAATTGCATAGTAGGAAATATGTCCTCTTTAATATTAGTTTTATAATTCAAAATGACACTCATTAAAGTCCAATGAAAACTAATTACTGATGATTGAAAAATTAGATAGCTCACAACACCCACCGCTGCCTCCGTTTTTAAGAGCCCTGCCTTCCTTCTTTTGGCAGCATGGTCCAACACAGTTGGCAGTTGTTTTGTTTTGCTTTGTTTGCTTGTGAGGCAGGCGGCGGCATCACTGAGCTAAAATCCCTGGCCCATGGCAGTTGTGACTGTTACAAGTAAAGAGTAAGGGCTATCTACTGAAAGGTCTGGTAGTGAGTCTGGGCAAAATGAGGCAGCAACACACCCGGGGAAAGAAAGCAAGGAGGCCAGGCGTGGTTCCCACAGCTTGGGTGATGGAGCCTCGCGGAGTGATACAATCATGAGCCCCGGTTAAAAGAACTGTAGCAGGGAAAGATTTGAGCATATGGACATGCCTAGCCAGAAATGGGCTAGAACTGATAAATCAGGGGCAGTGCCGTGTGAAATATTTTGTAGTACTTGGGTCTCTTTGAAAGTAACTCCTTTGTATGTAGTAGTTTTCAAAATTAACTTATCCTATCTGGAATTTCACTTTTGCTCTGAAACTGAAAGGCAAAGGAAGACTCACTCACACTCTTCTTGTTCCAGAATGCCAGTATCTGTTGGTACCAGGTACAGGATGTATCAGTAGATCTGTTGTGCCATTTATTTGAGAGCAAGAGTTACATGAGATTGTCTATGCATACAAAATAATTTCAGAATAATTATCCAGTGGATTAATAATTCTTTGAATAGCAGTATATACCAGTCACTTGCTAACAGTATCTTATGGAAAGTTCCTGAAGAAAACATTGAATTTAACAGCCACATAACTATTTTATTATTTTTCCACAGGGGGTAAACCAACAGTATGTCTTCCATTTGGCTAGTAATTAAAGATACATTTTTCCTTTAATCCTTATTAAAGTAGACTATTAAAAGACTGAGCTGAAATTTCATCCTGTAAAATAAAATGTAAAAATTTACTAGTAAAAATATCTCATATTAATGTATGTTATTCAAACCAGAGCTCAACTTCTGATCCTCAAGTTTCCACTCATGACCACAGTTTCTTGGCTTCCCAGTTTGTAGATGCAAATGAGATCAGTCACTCTTTGTGAATCCTCCAGCCTCTCTGCCTCTGCTTCCATGTTCTCCTTAGCAGTGAAACCACTCAGAAAGCAGGTGTCTGACCCAAGGAAAGGTCAAGCCAAAGCCTTGCTTCCTCTGGAAGAGGCAGCAGCTGAGTCCAACCCTCGCACTGACAACCTCTGGGAGCGTTTGGGAAGGCACTCATTTCACAGCGTAATGTCAGAGGTAAAATTTCACTGCCATGTTCTTTATTAAATTACTTGGTAACAAAAACACAGTTTTGGAAAACTCAATTTGGTATGACTCTTAGACCTGAAAAAGTAAAGCCTTTATGGATCATCCATTTGCCATAGTCGTGAAAGTATGAGAATTGTAATGTTTACTCTAAGCTGTTGTTTGCACGTGACACTGGCATGTTACCTGTCTTTATTTTCAGTGATCTGTGCCTATTAGTTACCAGTCTAAGATAGTGATGTAACCCACAAACACTTTTATTCCCTCTCCATACAAGAACATTGATAGTATGAAGTGTTTACCTCTGACAGTTGATGACTCATTCACAGGACACATTGAAAGTAATAATTTGTTACTTCTGTATTTCCTTGCTCTCATTTTCTACCTTCTTTTGCCTTATATTAATAAAATTTGTGAACCTATTTTTTTTAAACAAATACTGATAAAAGGACAAGAGCAGAAGCTGTAGGCTTCATTTTTTTCTTCTTTTTTTTTCCAGTACTGGGAATCTAACTTAGGACCTTGTGCTTGCCAGGCAGGTGTGGCACTGCTGAGCTACATCTCCGGCCCTGTCAGCTTCATTTTTATTCCACGGGTTTTGCTCTTAAGGTTGCACAAGACTGATTATTATTAAAGTAGGCATGAATTTTGTGTTTTGAATTTTTTCACAAGAGAATCCTATACTTTTTCTCTTCTGTCTATCCCTTTAAATACCCCAGTCCTTTTATGGAGTTTTAATTTAATTTGTACATTTGTTAATAAATGGGAAACTGAAAGTACTGTTTCAGCCACCAACCATGACATCTTCAGATTGTTTCCTTATTGTAATGCTCTGTTTCCTTGTTGGTAACTGAGCTCATTGGCCAAGTGAAAATAAAGAACGTTGATCTAATTTATTACTGCTTTTTAAGTTTCTTAAAAATCTGTCTGCTACATTTTGAGTTCATATTTTGTAAATAGCTATCAAAGCATGATTGTTATTCCATAATGTTTTAAAAGACATACAGATTTAGATGCTTCAACACTAAAGTGTTAGGAATTCTGTTTATTTCTAAATGTTGCTTCAGTATTAAAACTTAGCTATTATATTCTGAATTTTATGATTTGTGTTTCTAGCTGACCTCCATTTTATTTTAAAACTATTTAATGAATAAGTGAATTTTTACATCTTTATGATATGAAGCTAGTGTAATTTAAAAATAAGAGTAAATATTGTAATGTCACTGCAGTAGAAAATTATATAAATGGTATTACTCAGTGACATTAATAAGAATTTTGCTTCATGAACCTCATTCCATGTATATTTGCTCAAAGAGTGAGTATATATTATGGTCATTTTGAAGTATTTTTGGACAGAAGCTATTTTTCTTTGAAATCATGAGTCCTTCATTATCCAAATAAATGTATTTTACATGGAGAATAAACATGTAGTAGAACATGGGACTATCCTACTATAAAATTAATTAAATATATTGAAAAATACCTGGTTTTCCCAGATAGACTCTTTTTGCTTTGCTTAATTACAAATTAAGTATATAAACAAAGACACTGATGTCTGCTTTTGCCCAAAGAGTTTAGCAGATAGAAGAATTCTACAGGTAGAGCCAAGGCCCACAGGGTAACAGGACTATAGTGTAGTGTGCTAGGAAAGAAGAGGTAAGAGGCCAGCCTTCATCTCCCTTGGGTCCCAGTGTCCCTGGAGAATATAGAAAAAATATTTCCATGATCCCTGTACTCTAAAACAGGAGGTTAGAAGTGATAATGCTGCCCAGATGGCTTTTAATAACTAGAAGCCAGTGAGATCTACCTAAGATTCCTTAAGGGATAAGTCAGGGGAGTTTGGCAAAATACAACTAAAAAGGTATGATTGAAGAAAAAAATAAAATATTTAAGTTTATATAATAATTCCACAGAGACTTGGTAACCAATACACTTGTCTGTGATCTTCCATAACAAATATTTGTCATACTGTTAATTTTTTAATGGATGTATGAAAATAAAATTGATCACTTGATTTGTTAAGCCCTTATTTGTGGCTTAATCAGTGTTTTAAAACTGTTCAAAGTGCTAATCAAAATAACTAAGATAAGACATCACCCCAAAAGCTAATAAAACCTCTTCATCTGCCCTTAATCTATCCAGAAAGATTTAATTATGGGTTGGTTTTGAGATATTCAAATTTGATTGTCCTAGGGCCTGCCTAGAAATTTAAAGCTGATTACAGTATATGTAAGAACAGATCTGCACATGAATCAAGTTTTTCCTAATGTTTTTAGCAAACAAAACTACCTACTAGAAACTGAAAAACATAAAAGGCAATAGCGTTCAACTGCTACTGAGAAATCCAAGTACAATGTCATCATTCCTTTTTTAAATGAGTGGCCAAGATTTCTCCAGGACAAGGTAATTGTAATACTTCTCAATTTGAGGCATATCTGCTAGATTCATGCACCAAACCAACCATGAGCCACTCTGAATAAAGTCTTGTTTGTATGTGAAGGAGACATGTCTTACTGGTTTTATTGATAAAATTATGAAATCTATTCCGAAGGACTATGTAGAAATGTGTTTACTTTGCTAAACAGGTGGTTCAATAGAAAAATTTGTGCTTATTTTTTAAATCTAATCATGAGTGAAATATTTTTTTTATTTTTTAAATATATATATTTATTGGTACATTTTAGGTATAAAATACATTTACATTTATCATTGGGTGTTTGTACCAGAACATGATGCATCTTAGTTTTTATTTTTTCTCACATTACCTGTGCACCCTTCACCCCCTCCACCCTTCCCTATCTACACAGAGTTTGATTCCTTTTTTTTTTCTCATAATTTTTTTCTTTCCCTTCTTCCCTTTTCCCTTTCCCTTCCACCATCCCCAAATTCTTGGACCTTTTCTTATTTCAACTTATCAATTATTCATTTTAATCATTTTCATCCTTATTTACACTTTCAATTTCTCATACTAGAGAAACTATTCAGTATTTACATATGTGTGTCCTATTTATTATGAGTGAAATATATTAATATAAGTAAAATATTTTGTTAGGTTCGACCTGGAAAGAAAGGTGGGATTTTTAAGTAATAGTTACCAATTTTTAATCTATAAACAGTCTGTTGAAAACTGTTTGATGTAACAGTTGGATTTTTGAAGTGATTTTGTAGCTCTTGGGAGACCCAAGAAATAGCTCTTGGATCCAATCCAAATTTATGTTAGTGAGTTTGATGTTGTCTTTGTGTGTGTGCATAACACCTCTAGCTGTGTGATCTAGAGTGGGTCACTAGGTCCCTCCGAGTGTCCTCACTCATGAAATGGAATTGGTAATATCTACCCCCTAAGGCAGTTGTTAGGATTAAATGACTTAGGGCACAGGATGTAGCATAGTATCTGACACATTGTAAATAATCCAGTAACTCTCACTTTCCCCTTCTCTTTCATTGATATATACAAGAAACCATTTTCTCCCTTTTCTTTGGGAATAAAAATCCGAATATCTTAAGTTTCTTCTAGATACTCTGATATTAAGCAGCCAAAACAGAACACTTTGTGGCAGTTCATTCAGTCAGCTGAAGCCATGGGCTGCTCATCTCACAACAGGGTAAATAATGTCTATTTAAGGAAGAGGAGTCTGCTAGTAGATTTGATGATAACACAGCTTTTAAGATTATGTTTTATAAGGAATTTACAGTGAGAAGCCACCCTCTCTTCTAGTGTGTCAAGTGCCTGAAATCATCACTATCTTAATGATTCTCATAAATGCATATTTTAAGTAGCTGTGCAGGCTTTCCTTCAAACAGGCATCATAATAGTTTCAGTTGACTTGAAAGTTCCTTTATTGTATTCTTCTCAGTCCCAGAATTTAAATCAGGAAAATGACTTGATATAGTAATTTTTTTTTAGCCTAAAGTGTACTACCTGCTCTCCCTGTTGCTCAGTCATGTTGGCAGAAAGCCCCTTACCTGTTTATGTATATCTAAACTGATCAGTGTAATTGACTCAGTTCTGATAGTTCTTTGGTGTGTTTCCTGCTCTCATTTACTAAAATGAGTGTGGCAGCCTCCATGAACAGTGTTTTCTAAAACCAAACCAGATTCTGTTCAACAAAGTGAAACTTTGAGCTAAAATGGAATATTAAGGGAAAAAGGAGTATGTTGCTCCAGGCCACAAACAACTCAAAACAGTCTGAGGCATGCACTGGTAAATCTTACAAAATGCTATAGGCAATTCAACATCAAAATTGCCATAGAAAATTATTGTTGTTAGCCATTCTGTTGATAGTTCATATTGTTAGAATTGCTAGCAGATGGGAAAATAGATGAGTCAGGATACAGTATTAGCAATCCATATTTTTTTAATCACAGGCCACTAATAAGATCTGTAGCATCTGTGAGATTTATTTAAACAGTTGCTAGGAAGAGTTTGTTTTCCCAGTAAACACAGCAAACCTTGCACAGGATTTTCTTGATTGACTATTTGACTAAGTGTGTTAAGTTTAACATGTAAAACCATGTGCTTCATTGTGGTAGTGTCTTATTTATTTTGACATAGTGATTATTCTAGAAACTTCTAGACTCATTTAGTCGTGAAATGTTATATTCATACATTTTTAACTTTATAATTCTATCTCTGCTATTTTTTGAGATTGAGATTTTTGAAAAATCTGTTACAATTAGGACTGTTTTTGACAAAGCAAAAAATAACACAAAAATCTAAAGGTTTTCATTTGGGGTGGTGGTGCACATCTGTAATCCCAGCACTCTGGAAGGCTCAAACGGGAGGATCTCAAGTTCCAGCCCAGTGTGGGCAACTTAGTGACTTACCAAGAACCTGTCCAAAACAAATGTAGCTCACTGTGAAGGTCCTGGGTTCAATTCCCAGTACCACTAAATAAATAAACAAACTACCTAAGGTTTTCCTATAGAGATATTCAGACAGAATTATCTTAGAAAGTAGTTCTGTTTTCACTGAATATAGTATTTTAGGTTTTTATAGTAGACTGGATATATAAACTTAAAGGAGGTTCTACTTTTACTAACAATTCTTCCTGATCACTCATGAGGAACCTTTTAGCACTTCTCGTGGAGTTTAGAAACAAATCTAATACAAGTTTGAACTGTCACAATTATCAGTGGACTGATTTGATCTTACTTTCCATCTTCTCACATCATTGAGTTATTTGTACTGCTGTTCTACATCACTGAGTTATTTCTACCGCTGTTTTATGTGAGAGTTAGGAAATGAGTCATTAACTTACATATATTTTACTTGAGTTTTCTTTTCTTTCTTTTTTTAGAGACACTTAAGAAATGTAATATTTTTAGGGGCCAGGGATTTAGCTCAGTGGTTCCGCCGCCTGCCTCACAAGCACAAGGTCCCGAATTTGATCTCTGGTATCAAAAAAAAAAAAAAAAGAAGACGAAGTCTAATATTTTTAGATATTGATCTATAATCTTAGCTCCTGGGTGAAATGTGGTAGTCCAGGGCTGTTGTTAACAAAATGAGTTGGTGGAGTATTTAGGCTACCACTCATGCCCCAAACTAGCAGTTTTCAAGCAAAATGTTGATTTTTTTTTTTTTTTAACCCAGGATCAAACTCAGGACCTTGCACTTTCGAGGCAGGAGGCAGAACCACTGAGCTAAATACCTGGCCCTCTTGATTCATTACTGAAAAATAGTTTTGACTTTTTCATTTAACTTACAAACAAGTATATACCCATCCATCTAATTATTATTTATTATTTGAGGTTTTTCTTTAAAGGCTTTTGTTTAAAAAAAAAACTGGGAGAACTTAGTTGTGTTAGTTACTTTTCTCTCTCTTGTTGCTGAGACAAAATACCCAACACCTAAAATTAAAGGGGAAAGGTTTATTTAGCTCACATTTTGTAGAGGTTTCAGTCTATAATCGGCTGGCTCTAAGGCAGGGTGGCACATAGCAGAGGGACAACAGTTCATGCCCACAAAACACAGCAAAGGCAACAAGAAACCTTAACAGCTTCTTCTTGCTCCTTTTATCTTATTCAGACTACTTGGGTTGAGTAGCACTCACACCCTTAATCCTAGTTCCCTCGGGGCTACTACTCCCACCAAGAATGGATCACCCACTCTAGATTTGAGCCACCTCAGAAAAAGCCTGAGGCTTTGGGGGTACATCTGAACACAAGCCATAACACTAGTCTACCAACTAACCTAATGCGTAAAGAAGGTAGCAGTTCTACCTTTTGCTCCTCAGCTTCTGCTGGTTGTCCCATTTCAAGAGACTGTTCTAACAGTGTTATATGCAGGATTTTCAGTTCACGATGTCCTTCATAGCTGAATACTTAAAAAACATTTCCTATTTAATTTAGTTTGAAGACCATGGGACTTTCTCAGCAACATGCCCATTTGTGGTGATGTCACAATTTGAACTCTCTGACAGTGCTAGATTAAAAATACTGAATTTAGTCACTGTGGACTTCTATCTGAATAACTTTTCCTACTTGGAAACATGACCAGATTTCCAATGAAATTTTGTATTAGACAATTACTTAATTTGAACCTGCAGAATAAAAAAATCTGACCTCTGACGGAAAGCAGTTAGCATGTTTTTACTCTCTTCTGCATTCATCTTCTCTCTTCTGCTTTAAAACCAACTAAGAAAATCTGTTAGATTTTAATAAAGAAAGGAAAATGTTATTTAAATCACTGAGATGTAAGAAGCCAGAACTGGATACCTTGAGATCATTGAGAATCACTCTTTTCAAGATAATACACACCAAACTGGATTGTGGGTCTTATTTCCTTCTGAACCAGAGAGGAGACGGGTCCTGTGCCTGAACTAACTACATCCCTTTACAACACTGCTTGCTGTCTCGTGGCTGTGGTTTCACTGGTGGTTCACTCTACCTGAATGCCCTTGTGTGCACACATCTGCACACACATGTATGCCCATGCACACATGCACAGACACACGTGCACACATACATGACCTAAATATTGTAAAAGCAAAAGTTGAGTTTTTTGCTCACAAACTTACACACAGTATAGTTATTGAGTGCCGTAAGCAATGTGGTATCATGAGCTCTGCCGTTAGCCAGGAGTATAACCTTGAGCAAGCTAGCTCTTGTTTCCTCACCTAGAATAAGAAAGTAAAACTAGATTATCTATGAGGTTCTCTTTTGCACTGAGATCTGTGAAACTTTAACTCTTAACTTCACTTTATAGTTCATGCTTTTGTTGAACAAATGACTTAGTCACAAACAATGACTTTTAACAATCTCAGATACTAAAATTTTTTTCTTCCAGGCTCATATACTTTAACTTATTTGATTGCAGTTTAAACTTTTTATGGAAATACATTTTATTTTCTGTCTTTAGTACGTGTCCTACCCCCTGATATTTATCATCTCAGATTTCCCAGAAAAACAAAATAGAAAAAAAAAAAAAAAGCTTCATGTAATGAACCAGTATTGTTCTGAATCCCAGCTCTTCATTGCTGACTGCATGATTTTGAAGTGGTTATGCTTCCACTGCCTTTGCATTCAAATTGTTCCTCTTACTGATGTCAGTCATGTTATTCACTTATTCAAACATGCTCACCTTGATGTTTGTAAAGACTGTCAAACTACAATATTCTCTCACAGTATTAAGGCTGAGCAATTTGAGAAGCTTCCTGTTATCCAGGTACTATTTCATCATTTAATTCAAAACTAAATTTTATTAAACAGAATTAGCCTAAAACATATAAAAGTCATTTCCAGATGAACTACTCATTTTTGTACATGTGTTTACATCACAGCAAAATCCACAGTGTATGTATAGTTTAAAATTCTTCTCTTTACTGACTTGACTTACCAAACTGTGAAGTCTGACAAATGGGGATCAAAGCCTTGTTACTTCAGCTCTAGTTTACATCTATATTTTAGCATTAGCAAGTTGGTATATAGTTATGGCAATAAACTGCTTTGTGCTTTATGTATTTTCAAAAGGTAGCACATAAGTAACATTTCTTTCCTATATTAAAAAAGTAAATTCAAGTTGATTTCCCATAATTTTGTTAATCTGTAAACATAACAACTGTAAAGCTATTTCCCTTCTTTTTCATAAAGATTTTCAGGAAACCTGACTCTGATGAAGGAAACTTTGATCATAGTAATACTGCTTTTACTTCAGGAAGTTAACCTTTTAATGTTATTCTTATTAGCCCCTCAATAAAAAACCTTTTTAATTTAGATTGACATTTTAAATGAGTCATAGTGGAATGTATGATATTATAGAGCCATTTTTGTCATTATGAGTCTCCATAAAATTTTATCTAGTGTGTGAATCTTTACTACTAAGACATTGAGCAGTACTGTTTTCTAAGATATTGACAAAGTCATTTCTGCTATTTTTCCCTCCCAAAGTGTTTTCATGTCTGTAGGAGGCTGGATAGTTATAAAAACCAAGTGCTACATATATATTATTCAGGCTTAATCAGAAATCAAAAAACAAACCAGAGGTTTATGCTTATGTATGATACCCGCTGTATATAATAAAGTGAAAAATTCTACCAGTTAACCTTTTTTAAAATATTATAATCTAGATTTATTTAGAAACCTACCAGTATTAGTGTTCTCGTAACAAAATGAGAAGAGCCTCTGACTATAAATGCCGAGGTTTGAGTGTTCTGTTGGACACTATAGACAGATACAATTTTTCTGAGTCTGAATCTTTAGCTTAGACCTCTCTCCTGACTCCCAGACACCAATTTACAGCCCATATCTGGTGTTTACCTTGATGCCTTGCTCATACCTCAAATTCAATTTCATTAACTTGCCAAATGTTGATGGTATCAATCTCTACCCCATTACCCAAGCTGGAAGCCTTAACCTTTACTTTTTTTCTGATCCTTCATAATCAGTCAGAAGAGAAGACCCCATCTCAAATCCCTCTCTGATTTTGTCTTCGCTTCCATTGTTCTGGTTCAAACTAGCCTTCTCATTAACCTGTTTTAGTACTGCTGCTTATGGGTCCTCCTGCCCTTGGTTTTTTGTTCTCCCCGTGGCAATCCTTTTTTTATACCTACTAATGGAGATATTTTTCTAAAGCTCATATATGATCATGTCACATCTAGCATTTCTTGTCACAGAAAGTTTGTAGCAGCACACTTACACCTTTGGCAGTCAGGCCTTGCTGTCTTTCCTGCCTCATCGTCCATTTCTCTTCCCCCATCGATCCTAAACAGCTTGGTAATATCATACATTCCACTATGACCCATTTAAAAGGTGCCACACATCCCTGCACCTTGTATATTTCTGCTTATGCTGTTTGTCTTCCCACCCTCTTCCTATTTCCTGTTTTCTCAGCTTACTCATCCTCCAATGAGTTATTGGTGCCTAGACTTGCCTTCCCGGCTAGATTCCAAACTCATTGTGAGAAGTAGAGTTTTATTTATCTCAGTGCTTGATCTGTGGGGAAAAAAATTCAATAAATATTTTTAAAGAGTCTTCTGAAGTTTTTGACAACTCACCTGAAGACATATATGAACATGTTGCTTATGCAGAAGTCAGATTTCCTGTAACCTCAGTCTTACAAAGCAAAAAACTTGAAATCAAATATTTTTAAAATATACAAACACTAGAAACAGGTATAACAAGCTTCAGTCCTAGAGCTATGCTCTGTTGACCTAACACAGTCTGAAGGCATTTATTCACCGCCTACTATTCCTTAGTGTAATGCCTTGTAAGACTGTGTAATTGTCTTTCTAGTTCCCGTAGATGAACAGACTTGATGTAGAGATAGAATAGTATATGTTCCATGACAGCCAGGAAAAGGAGCTGACAGCTTTTCCTCAAATCAGGATAAAAAGCCAAAATAGAAAAAAATTAATTTGTGGCACAGTTAAGTAATAAGTATTAATAATAGTGGCTCATTATCAGGGAAAGTTTGTGTGTTGTCCTTTGTTCTCTGCTTTAGAAGACAGTATAAATTCTGTAAAATCCTTTATAAAGACTTTCTGTTTAAAATGAAAGAGACAAAGTTTTGTCACTTAACTAAGATTTAGGTACTATGTTAGTCATCTTTCCATTGCTGGGACAAAATAATTTACCTGCCATGCACAATTTAAAGGAGGAAAGGGGTTTTTTGCTCTTGGTTTCAGAGGTTCAGTCCATGGCAAGTTGCCTCCATCACTTTGAGGCCTATGGTGAGGCCTCATCATGGAAGAAAGATGTGGCAGAGGAAAGCTGTTTACCTCATGGCAGCCAGGAAGCAGAGGGCAAGAGCAAGAGAGAGAGGGAGGAAGGGGCATGGGACAGGATACTTTTAAAGGCATGTCCCCAGTGACCTATTTCATCCAACTAGCCACTGTGGCTAACAGTGTGTTCTGCTATGAATTCATCAGTGGATGAGGTTATTGTCCCAGGATCTTATCACATTCCCAGAATCCCATCTCTGAACACATGAGCTTTTGGGGGATTTTTTTTTATTCAAACCATAACAGGTACTTTATTAATGTACTTAATGGAGCACCTAATTTCTGAACAATGCCAGATAATGGTTCCCTGGAATTACAGGCCTATTTTTCCACAAATTTTAAATCTTGAAAATATAAAAATCTGTTAGAGGAGGAAAATGTTTCTTCTGATTAACATGGGCTGAAATAGAAACCATGTCTTGAGGAATACTGAAGTGGAATCGGATCCTTTGTAGATGTGGCTGGGTACATCTTTTCTCAGGGAAATGTGGCTGTGTATCCACATTGGCCTTTCAACTGCACATCACCTGTTCATACAGTTCAGAAAGTTCCAAGGTTGTCTGGCAGCTTGTTCTTTATCTCACAGTGATTTGAGTAGATGGATAATTAATACTTGAATTAAAAATTAATAAAGAAATATATAGCAATACTCTGAATTATGTATAAATGTGGTTGTGGCATAATATAAAAAGCTAAGTACTTTTGTAACAAATGATTAGAGAAGAGTAGCTTATTTTGCACATACCAGAGTTGCTTGTGGCCCAAAACAAGTGGTGTTCACCTTCTAAGTGAGTCATTATCACGGAGCCTGTACACTGTTTCCCGTAACACATCCCTTAAGACATTTTTGGAACTCCTCTTGAATTTCCTTCAGAGCTGTGACTCATTATTTTCAGAATCCTCAGAATATTTTCAGCTGAGAGTGGATTTGATTTGGGGAAGCAGGAGTCACTTAGGGCCAGGTATGGTGAGTAAAGTGGAGAATCAATCAGCTGAGAAATGCTATTTTGGGTAATTCTAAGTAATGAGAGTGTTTTTTAGCTTGACTCATAAAATAGCCAAAGGTGGTTATATATATTGTCTCAAAAAAGAAAATGAGCTGCAGTTTTTATCATTTTAAAGCCAAGTCTAATTTCTCTTATAGAATTGGCCTGCCCCACAGTAGATCATAGCTCCTCTAGAGTCAACCGGCTTTGCCTTGGTCCCGGGCAGCACCAGGCCTGTCCATTCTTACTTCCTGCAGTCCTACCACTGAGTCCTTCTCTGAGGCACCCTCCTATTCAAGGACCACCACTGTCCCTCCTCCTGAAAGGGAGCCTGTTCACTCCCTGAGTTCCATTGAATTTACCACAAGGTTCCTTTGTTTTTGAGGGGAACTTTGTTCAGTCAAATAATAGATCCCAACCCCAGGAAAATGTACACATGAGCCTGTAGAATTTGCACTTAAGCTTATTCATGGAGGTACTTCTCACTATGATCTCTGTCACACTCAGAGGGGCTTTGTTGTATGTGGTCTTATGTCAGTCCTTCAGTGATGACTAACCTCAAGTTTCTTAAAGACAAGGAAATAGTACTTCTTTGCATTCGTTGTTGTACCCACCAAAATGCTGAGTATATGACAATACCATTCTATAAATCATTATGGTTCAATAGGCTTTTTAAAACTACCTGCCTACCACTATCACTGTAATACTTAGTTTTTAAAGGAGACAGTGTTTTAGATTTTTTCATGTTAATAAGAAGAAAAGCTCAATGTATTAGGTTACGTATTACAGAACGTCCTGTGCTGCCCACATTATATCCCTAAAATGTGTTTCTCTGGAGATAATCCATTGTCTTCCTGTTTTGACATATAAATACAGTAAAACTCAGGGTGCCTTAGATCCTATTAAATAGCAGAGCAGATTTTATCCCCCTTACACGTGACATGAAGCCTCTCTCCTGCTGTTACACAGAAAACCAGTAAAGGGTGTGCCGTTGTCTCCTGTAGCCAACATAATCAAACTGTAATGTATATAGTGAAAATTTCACAGGCACTTCATTTTCAATTTGGCAAGCCCACTTCCGAACTTACACACCACAGTTTGTATCAGAGTTGGGATATTGATATCATATTTTGAATCATAAATTTAAAACCCTATTTTATCAAAAAACTAGGGACAAAAATATTTAGAATAATGCAGTTTTCTGTCTGAGTGCTTGAAATTTAAGCATTCATTTAAATGGAGGAGAAAACTTAATTTAATCTTCACTTGCTCTTGCCCCGGTTCACGGATGTACTCTATGGTCAGTTACTGTAGCACTGCATAAGCAGCTAAGGTGTGAGAGATTAGAATCCCAGTGCCAGAGCCAGCCTGATCAGCTGCTTGTCAGCAGTGGTGGTGTTGTCTGTGTTTTTTAAAAATCTTTTGACAGAGCTATATTTCATTAGCCTTTTCTTTTATTTGCTCTTTCCTAAAAGTAGGCATTATGATTGTTCTCTACATATTACTTGAAATTCTTACAAAGTATGCCTTCGGGTCTTCAGGAAAGAAATTCCCATTTTAATTGTTAACCACCTTTCAAAGATGATGTAAAGAATTTTGCTGAAATATTATTGTTAAAAATCAGACTTTAATGGGTTGTGGATATTTTGTTATACTAATATCTTTATCTTTTTCTATATATAGTTAAAAAACCTAAGTTTAGAAGAACTGCAAATGAGGTTAAAAGCGCTGGACCCCATGATGGAACGTGAAATAGAAGAACTTCGTCAAAGATACACTGCAAAAAGACAGCCCATTCTGGATGCAATGGATGCAAAGAAGAGAAGGCAACAAAACTTTTGAGTCTGATTTCTTCTTTTAACACCTACTCTGGAGACCAAGAAACCACTAAGAATTGAAGGAATATTATGATTTTTTTTAATCCCTAAGATTTATACTCTACCACTAGGCAAAGGTCAAAAACTAATAATCGTACATACCTAGGTAAATTCCCAAAAGGCAGAATTTACAATTGTATCCACTATATTTTCATTTTTAATTGAGAAAAATAGAAATGCGTTCTCTTTTTCTGTCAGCCAGAAACCATTCTCAAATGAAGGCTATATTTAGAGACCTTGAAGATCCAAAGCTATTGTTTAATTGTACAGCACTGATGGGCTTTATGTCACAATATTCTTTATTCCTATCTGGAAGCCTATTTATTGTATTCCCTTAGGTAGACTTATTTATTTATGCTATTTCACTTTTTGTTTTGTTTTATTTTTTAAAGACAAAATCAAACAGCTTTGGTGAAGGTAGGAACATATAAGAGATAATAATGTACAACCAAATTATACTTCAAGCAAGGAGATCTGGGGTATATTCCTTGATTTCCAGGATAGCTTTCCAGTAGAAGAAAACCAATAATAGCAGTAGCACCCACATGGGCTGCACATTTTTTGTATTCAAGCAATAATTCCATTTTTACCTTTTGAAATTTTGATTTTTGATATTTGCTACAAATAGAATATATATATATATTTTTAGGCCAAACAGAGCTATAATGTTTAAAACCAAAGAAATCAATGGAACCCTTGCACAAAAATGTGTGATACATACTTTAAAAGGAATGAAATCTTCATACAAATGTAATTTAATACTATTTCATGCTTCATGTGTAGATCTGTTAGCTAAACTGAATCAAGTTTGCAATGAGCTCATCAAATTTATTTCTGTGAAATTGTGGTCTGAGGGGCCAGGGATTTAGCTCAGTGGTTCTGTCGCCTGCCTCACAAGCACAAAGACCCAAGTTCGATCTCCAGTACCAAAAAAAAAAAAAAAAGAAATAAATTGTGGTCTGTTGTTACAGGACTTGTGTTGATTTCATTTATTTCCTGAGAATTGGTAAACATCATGGGCCTGAGGATTTAAAAATGACAAAAACATTTCTACTGAACTGTGCAAACCTTGAAGACTGGAAAAAAAAAAAGATTAAAACCATTAAAAAGAAACTCATTTTTAAGCTAAATGAATGTTTGTATAATTGAACTGGGACCAGTTGTTTCCTAAGCTACATATGGCCATCTTGACAGTGTTTGTTCTTTTATGTATTTAATTACTATGTGGAAGTCATATAAAGACAAATAAATTTTACTGTGCCACCCAGCACATTTCATCTCTGTATCTGTTTTAAAACTCATGATGTGGACTCCATCTTTTCCAGGCAAGGAAGATATTAGGCAGGACAGGCTAGGTCATGCAGTGCCGGCAACCCTAAAACTTCAGTGGCTTCATGAACACAGGTTACTCTTCACTTAAGCTCCAGGCCCATCCCATATTGGCAGGATACACTGCTCCTGTCATTCACATCCAGGGACATGCTGATGCAACATTTGTGGTCACCACCATCAAGGGACAGGGCCCTAGCGAGTCTCACATTCACTCCAGCCAACAGTAACCCATGTCAAGTCAGCCACAACTCCGTACAAAAAACTAGTCACATGGCTATTCCTGATTTCCAGAGAGGAAGGAAGTATAGCCTCATTGTGTGGCTGGAGTCACTGACTTCTGCCCCAGAAGGTATGTCATCTCTGGAAAGCTTTTTTCCTGATTAAAATGTCATTTTTGGCTCTGCTTCATTGAGTCCTTACAAATAACATATTGCATAATTGCATAAAAATGACTACCTTATTATTAAAGGGCTTATTTTGCACATGCTAGAGCTTTATGTAATACATTAATAAGATGTTTTTAGTGCTTCAGCTAATCTTTATTGGAGTCTATTTGGAATAGTCAAATGAGTTGACTAATTTTACCCATTGTCCTTTGATTGTTTTTCTTTTCCCATTCCAGTACCTTACCTGATATAATAGAATCAAATGACTGATTTTTGTACCATCCAAGCAAAACTGCCTATGTGAAATGGACAGAAACTTGTGAATATTATTTCTCTTTAGTTTTCAAATTTATAATATTCATGTAGATTAATTCAATGTCTGTTAACCACTTTGCTAATTCAGTCTGAACAAGAGTCCTTTTAATAATGTCATGTTCCAGTCGCATTGTCATTTTTATGCAAATAGACTATATTCTTTTATCTGTTTCTATTTAAATATACATACATGTATAAACACATCTTTAAGAGAATCAGTAGCAATGGGTATTTTATTTAGAGCCATAGGAAAATTCCAAAACATTTTAGGATAATCTACCTTAAGACTTTTCCTATCTTCCTACTTCAACCAAAAAAAGAACTAAAATTGAACCACAAACCATAAAGGAAAGCATCTAGTTAAGCCTTGATTAACCATGACACTTTGGAGATTTTTCTAGTTATTTTAATGAGCTTAAGGAGAAACCTCTTATTTTGACTTTGTTTGCAGAGAACTTTCCAAAAATAAGTAAAAGAGTACTTTCTCCACACCCCCATCCTTTAATAAATATAGCATTGTGAATGTAATTGAAACTAATGAGTCAGTTTTATCTCACCAAAAAGCTCACATTGTTGTGTATGTTTTCCCATAGATGAGAAAGTTTTTCTTGATTTAATGAACTTAGATGACTCATATCTACAGACTTACATTTACATGGCTCATTCTAGCATAAATTGTATTATGTTCAAAATATGAGTTTCTTTGGCTAATATAAATTGGAGAAGAAAGTGAATTTATTAAAACAAATTTTTAAATAATGACACTTAGTATTTGGGGCACTTGTGCTACTCTGCTAAACAACATTACTTACCTGATTGTATTGTCTTTCTTCTTATTATTTACTGAATCATACTCCCAAAGTTTAAAGTCATGCTCTACTCACCGACAGTTATGTAACTTCTTTAATTGAAATTATATAATCCATTAATAAGATGTTTTTAACTTAGTCACAGGAAATCTTTTCAAGTTACTGACATATTAACATTCAATAGGAAGGTATTTTTGTTTCCTATTCTATGTCAAAGATTAATGATTAAATCTTGAAACTACTAAATAAAACATTTAAAAAATAATTGGAATTACACTGCTAACTGTTATTAGACACAGATACTTAATTACTTATTTCATCAAAATGCTATTTTAGAGTGTAAGGTATTCTTTTTTTGGCACAGAAGGCTAGAAATCTGGAGTCAAATGAGAGCTAATTTTCCTTGCTGTTTGAGGAATGTGATGGGATTGGATCCAAGAAATTTTATATACTGTAGTTGGGTAGTCTGATGCCACTGAAGAGTAACTTGTCTTCTGGGGGCTAAGTCAGCTTCTCCCTATTCCATGTCTACACAACACACTATCAGCCTCAGCCAACCACTTCCTACTTTCTGGATCCCAAAAAGACTCCAAGAAAAAAAACCTCATAACAGGTCAATTCTTCCACCTATCTGGGGGGAGGGGGGATCCCAAATTCATACTCTTCTCACAATTCGTCCTGTCATTAGCAAGATTCCTGCCACTACTTTCTTCGCTTGATTAAGCCGCCTAAATAGAAATTCTGATTTTTTTTCCTCACTTTTCTGCTCACAGAATAGTGAGGAAAAAAATCTTTTTGTATAACTCATCTTGGAAGCTTCAGTAGATACATTTTTTCCTCTGTAGAAACGATGCCATTTCAAGTTGAGAATAAACTCTGACTTCTGATACTCAAGACTGGCAACATGCCTCAGCTGACATTTATGACCTCATCTCCCATTATTGTTTTATTTCAGACTTTTCTCCCACCAAACTGAACTGCTTCCAACTCTATTATTATTAGTTTTAACATTTAACATTTATCACTAACATCATTTAGCATTTTAACATTTATCTTGTTTCTGGGTCGCAAAGTTTCTGAAAGCAGAGAACATTTATCCCGCATGTTTCACTACAGTGCTTGCCAGTATATTAGATATAGTTTAGTATTAAAGTTTCATTGAATGCATTGAACTCAAACAATAAAATTGTCATCATTAATCCTACAGGCTTTCTCTTGTTAGCATCCAGTCACTATAACAACAACTATTAATCAACCCTTTTGGGGGAATCTCCTAAGCCATGTACTTTTGATACATTATTACAGAATTTAAGATGCATATTCCTTTTAATGAAAAAGAAAATAGGAAGATTGAAAGGAAAAAAATTAGATGAAATGAGGTCACACTGCTAGTTAATGCCAGTATGAGGTTTGAACTTCTGTCTCCAAAATCCTTGCTTTCCCTACTAGATCCCATTGCCTAGTAAACACAGGAAGTCTGGCTCTAGAATGTTGGATCGGGTTGCTAAGCCTGCCAGGTAATCTATCTCAGAAGGAGATAATTACACCTTAGGAGAGAATCATTGTTAGCTGATTTTATCTTTTTCACATTTCAGTGGAACTTATACTTTCTGAAATGGCATTGTTTCTACAGAGGAAAAAATGTATTTACTGAAGCTTCCAAGATGAGTTATACGAAAAGATTTTTTTCCTTATTATTAGAATAATGTAGAGATCTTGTGCCTTGAACACCATGTTTTCTTGTAAACTATTTTATACTCTCCCTTACCACTTTTTCTTTGATAATGAGTACTTGGAGAAACATTAATCATTACAGTGGAAAGAGTCTGGCATCAGAAGTTAAATGACCTGCATTCAAATCTAACTTCTTCCTTTATACCTTTGTTGTCTTGGACAAACACAACCATTTGATTAATCTGTGTTTCAATTTCCTTATCTGTAATAATGCAGCCATAAGAAGCTCAAATATTGTTATACATGTGAAATGTTTAACAAAGTTCCTGGCATGGAACATATGGGTATTGGCTTAAAAAGTAAATTCGCTAACATTTTCAGGGTAAAAAGACTAATGAGTTCTAACTTTTTAGTAGAATATCCATTACCTACCTATGTTTAAACCAAGCCACTGTTGTCTTGTACATTTTTATAGAATGTTCCAGGGTGAACTGTCATCAGTGGAGTAGAAGTTAAGTAAAACCTGAGACTAGAGCTCTCAGCTTTTAAATTTTCTCTTTCTAATGTTCCAGTATCTGCACAGCCTGCTGGATGGGGAACAGTCCTGCAGCTGCACATTTCTCAGCCTTTCCATTTATTCCATTTATGTCAGCTTTATTTCCTATTTAAAAAGAAAATATTCTTGGCAAGAATATTCAAATGAGAAGACATAATAGTACTTGGAACAGAAGACTTTGATGTTAATAAAACAAGGTACACTGAGGAATCTGAAATGTAGAACTATTTCATTATTAATGAATCCATGTGCAAATTCACAAATTCATTCTCTGTTGACCTTTCAGAAAGAATATAGAAGTTTATTTTTAAAGCAAACCAGCTGATGGCCATAAATCAGTTTACATGTTTCTAATGTGGCCTTTAAAATTATTCTTGATAGTAAAGCCTGACATTAATGGACTATGAACCCAGGCCTTAGGAAATTTGCGGCAAGGCTTTTTTATTTTGAGAACAAATTAATTGCTTTAACAAGTAGTGATTTGGAGTATGATTTGAATTTGAATATGGTAGGCAGTTGTGGAAGTCCAAGCATGTTTTTTAAAGTTATTAATGTAAAATCATTTCAATTTCACACATCCAATGGGTTGCTAGTTTTTCATCATTAATAGGTTCCTAATTTTTTATTCATGTTCATTGCATTCTGATGCATTCCCCAGTCCCCTGACATTTATTCAAAGCAGTGATGCTAATACATACAAAGATACACAATGTTTGTCCATGGTAAACCTGTCTAACTTGGCTGAATGGAGATGACAGATTCTCCTGGCAGCAAAGGGCCATCCTCACCCTGTCCAGTTTGAGGCGAATTTACTTCTTCGGTTCTTGAGGTTATTATAAAAGTCAAGAAAGTTTATCCCTGTGACAGATGGAATTCCTCAAAGGTAGTTGTCTTTGAAGCTCACCACTGACTTGTTGCATGACTTGACCCCTTCTGTAAGTCTCACTTGTATCCAGAGGAGAAGACAACCTCAGAGGTTTATGCACAGTAAATGTGACAAACACATATGGCCCTCAGAATACTACCTGGCACCCAGTGAATCCCGGTGACTTTCACTTCCTTTACTCATCAACAGACATCCATTATTAAATTAAACATCCAGCTATGTGCCAGCTTCTATGCTGTTTGGGTACAGAATCTAACAAACACGTGGTTCCCGCTCAACAGCAGGTGCTTATAGCCTGGAGCAAGGTTTGCAGACCAAGTGTGCTCATTGCAGCAGAGAGGCATGAAGGAAACATTTCCTCCTGTGGTAGTAGGAAGTGAGGAATGCTTGAGGCTTGGGAAGGCAGGGAAGGAAGAAGGGCATCTGAGGAGGCCAGAGTATATAAAGGCACAGAGATAATATTCTGTGCACCTTTCAGTGTCTGAGAAAGTTCATTACATAACAAAAGCATTTAGAGAAAACACATTAAGGATGATTTGCCTGCTTTCTGTCCTGCAATTTAGGAGAGGTCAGAGAATTATGTGGTCTGTTTTTGTTTTTATCTTTTTCCCAACTCATTAAATGTTTTCTAGAGAAGTTAATTCCAAGTAACATCAGGCCTATTTCCTGGTGCCAAGACCTACTAGCCATGCTCAGCTGTGCTCCTTTCTATTATTTTAGTTAATAGATATCTAGAAATAATGATGTCTACAGAGGCTTGCTAAGGCTTGGTGTTGAGGCACAGTGGGCAGGGAGAGGGAGGCAGATGGCTGGCAGCAGCACCTGAAGAAACAGACTTAAGTACATTTCTCCAAATCAGTTCACTACCTGTATGCCTCGAATGAAAAGCTTTTCTTCTTTTGGTCAGCAGCTTTCACCACTTTCTACTTTTATCTTTCTTGCAGTGCTGAGAATTGAATTGAAGCCTTGAATGTGCAAGTGCTCTACCACTGAGCTCCACCCCCACCCCCCATTTCCCAATTTCAATTAGGCAATTTACAACAGAGGATGTATCAAGAATAACAAAGTAGCGTAAATTAAAACAAATGAGGAAGGATCAGTGGAAACCAAATGTAGAAAAGGAATCTGGATCATATTACTTGCTATGAATTTGGTCTAAATCTTCCTAAAAGCCAAAGGAAGGAAGGAAACCAGAAACCATTTCCATTGTCTGTCTATGCTGTCCAATATGGTAGCCACTAGCCCTTGAAATGTGGCTAGCCCCAAATTGAGATGTGCTATGAGTATAAAATGCACATTCTATTTCAAAGGCTTAATTCAAAAAATGGAAAAATGCCTCAATTGTTATATTTATTACCATTGAAAGCATATTAAATTTCACCTCTTTACTTTTTAACAATGTGGCTACTAGAAAACTATAAGTTACATATGTAGCTCACATTGATAGTTCACATTATATTTCTTTTGAACAGTGATAGTCTATAGATGAATACATTCATCAACTGATAAATGGATAAATAAAATGTGGTATATCCATACTGGGAATACAACTCAGCAGCAAAAGGGAATGAGGTAATGGGTTTCTTTTGGTGATGAAAATGTTCTAAAATTGATTATGGTGATGATCACACAACTCTGCAAATAATAAAGAACATTGAATTATAAACCTTAAAATGAATAATTATGTCCAATCTATATTGTAATCATTAAAAAAAGTTTGCACTTCAAAAGACACATAAAATACCACCTAGATAAGAAACATCACTCAATGGGCATCCATTGGATAGCATGCCATTAATATTCAATCCAATATCAATATTCAGTTATTAGTATGCTCAGAATAAGCACATGGAAAAACTTTGTAGTTCTATTTTTTGTGGTGTTTGCAATATTCGCCAGTGGTATTGTGCTCACTTCAGTAAACAGATATATATGCTAATTGATTCCAAGCTCCAACCTTGAGCCCAGGCTTCTTCAGATTCCATGGCCAAGCACTCCTAATGCCCCACACGCACTTCAATTTCACCATGACCAAACACCTCTGTATTTTCTGTCCAGTTGGTGCTACCATCTTCCATCTAGTTACCTGTGCTAAAGATCTGGAAGTCCTCCTTGAAACTTCACTGCTTTCCACTCACACCATTCTATCTGACTGCCAGTTGGGACTGACAAATGGCTTTCACATCTGTGTCCTCATCTCTGTTCTCCCTCCTCTGTGCAGACCCTCATCATCTCCTGCTTGGACTACTGCAGCAGGCCCTTAACTATTTTGTGCTCCTGGTCTGTTCCCCTTAAATCAATTCCTGTCACCGTGTGCTGGCACTTTCAGTCTAGAACACCATGAATTTCCATCACTTGCAAGACAAAGTTCATTAAAGCAAACATGGCCATCTGTGACCAGGGCCCTGCCTTCCTCTCTTCTATGTCTCAACTCTCCCTCAGTGACCCATGTCTGACAGAGTTCCTCCACCCTCCTGAGATTTAAGTGACCAAATCCTACTCTTTCTGATAACTTAGCTCAAGAATATCTCCTCTACTAGATATAGGTCACTATCACCACACCTTCCACATTGTGTTATAGTAGCTACTTATTCTTTTTTTTTTTTTGTAAATCCTTTTATTGGTACATTTTAGGTATACAATATAATGACATTCATCACCGGAGATATGCACCTTTACATAATCTCTCTTGGTTCTTATTTTTTTCCCCCTTCCCCTACCCTCCCTTCAAGCCCTCCATCCCTCCCTATTTACAAAGACTTTGTTTCCATTTTTTCCTTTTCTCATATTAATTCCATTCCCTTCTTTCCTTTCCCCTACCCCTCCCACTTCCCCCTCCCCTTTGCCCCTTTTCTTCCTATTTCACATTATCTATTATACCTTTTAATCCTTATTTACACTTTCAGTTTTCCACACTAGAGAAACTATTCGGTATTTACACGTGTGTGTCCTATTCATTTCACTGAAGAGTATCAGCTCAGTGTGCATCCATTTAGCAATAAATGTCTCTAATTTCTCATTTTTGATGGCTGTGTAGTACTCCATTTTATTTTGAAAAAAACACATTTTCTTTATCCAGTCTCCAGTTGATGGGCATTTGGGCTGTTTCCAAGTTTTAGTAGCTACTTATTCTTGTGTCTTGCCTGACAATCATGAGCTGCACAAGGGTCAGGACTGTACCCACCTTTCTCATCTCCATAGCACAGCACAGGCCCCAACACAGCAGTGCCTAACAAATGTTTGCTGACTGGGCTAAATTCATTGTGATTTACATTTTGAATCTAGCCAAATGGTTTAAGTCCTAGAAACCCGATTTTTTTTTTCTTTTTGGTATCAAGAATCAAACTCAGGGCCTACAGCAGGTGCTGCACCACTGAGCTACATCCCCAGAGAGACCTGGTTTTTAAGTGCTAAATGTCCTTGCTTGTCTCCATGAGGACATGGATCATGTCTACTCTGCTTATTGCTGTGTCTCCAGTGCCATTCAGTATTTTCTGGATGGGTAAACAGGAAGACAAATGGATGAATAAACAGAGATGCAAGCAGAGAAATGCAGTGAAAACAAACTACTTCCATGACAGTAACAGGCCTGACAGCCATAACAGTATATCTTTTGTCATTTCCCAAACCTGAGTCAGATCACTCAGTATCCGATAACCTGAAATTTGGAGGAGCATTTATTTTGCCCATGGACAAAAATAATTGTCCAATTGGTTATGAACATTTAAGTGACAAGTATGGCTGTATCCTCTGCATCTGACAACACTGTAAGGCCTGAATAAATATATTCCAAGTGTCTAAAGGGAGAGACATGAGCTGCTTTATTGTTGATATGGAGTGAAAATGGTCACATCTCCAAATTATTCAGAAAGCATATCTAGTCTGACTCATACAAAACAGACAAATGCATCACCTCTGCCTCACAAAAATAAGAATAAGAATGGTATGAGTCAGTTAATTTTTCTTCTTATACTCCAGTTGTCTATGGTACAGAAATCTGAATGAAAATTAAGGGAAGCTATACTTCTCAGAATAGTCTCAGGGCTTCGTGCTTTATGAGGAATCAACCCATATACTAAAACAGTGCTCCATAAAATACAATATTCCGTTGATGTGTGGAAAGAATACAAGCATGCTTACATACAGTAAACTTATAGCAATGGTGTATTGCTACCAGTTTTACAAGTTTTATAAACTTGTTTTATGTGTGATTAATGTGCAAAATCCAATCATTGATAACAGACTAACATTCACCACAGAAGACAGCATAAATGATATTATCTATAATGCTCCTAACCTGCAAAATCAAGAAATGAGCTTAATGGTAAGAAATTCTCCATCAGTCTAACTACAGATTCAGATGGAGGAGCTAGACATCCTGCTTTGTCTTTAGTTCCACTCTTTCCCTAAAACCACAATGTAAAAGTCGAAGGCCTTCAGTAAAACACCTCAATGGTTTGACCTAGCATTTCTGGAAATATCATTCATTCATTCATTCAGCAAGTACCCAGGGAAACTAACTGTTCTAGACATCTATGTGCCAGAGATATTCACATAATTGGAACTTGGTCCATGCCTCAACCAGAAATATACTTCTAACTTGAGAGCACTAAAATGAGGGCTAGCAGGAAAGAACAAGGTGCTTTGGGAGCCTGAAGAACTGGAAGGATAAGGTTTTTGTGTGAGTTCAGGGAAGAGGGCTGAAGGTTGAATTATAATAGAGCAGTAGTGAGAAGAGCAAAGGGCAGATCCAAGAACTATTTGGGAAACTGAATCAGTGGGGCTGGATGACTAAATGGATCTTGGAAGTTAAAAAAAGAGATAGGTCGAAGTTGAGGACTCAAACTTGGACCAGGACTCAACTTAAAACAGGAACATGGTTCGTTGGAATAGGAGTGTGTTGGAAGATGGGATTAATTCAAAGTTGGACATACTGAATTTTAAATGAGTATGAGATCCCTAGGAGTAGACATCCTGCAGCAGCTGGAAACAGAAATCTGGAGCTGGACGAAGGAAGTGGACCTGGAAATGAAAACTTCTGTTGTCAATTAGAGGAGCAGATGAAAAAGACCATGGGAACTGTGCCGTGGCAGGCAATGAGAATGGCGGAGGACAAAACCCTGTGGGATAGACGGAGCAAGAGGAATAGCCAACAGATTTTACAACAGGCCAGGGGATATGAGGCAGAGCTGGAAACCAAGAGAAGAGAAACTTCAAGGAAGTGGTTCTCCAACACTTGTTATGGTACAAACTGTAGTGGATGCTTAAAGAGTTAAACAAAGAAATGTGGAGGGCAACATTGAGTTTTCATCTGGCTTCAAAGAAAACCCTTAGAATTGTGTTATTTATATTATAATGATCATGACTGTTGGTTTTGGAGCCAGAAAGAAGTGGATTGGCCCAGGGCAAGGTATCCACGCTCCAAATGAAGTGATTACCCACCTTACCAATTGGTCGTCAGTGGGAGGTACAGTTAAAAAGAATGAGCCTGATCTTTATAAACGGTCATGGGATAAACATCTCTGGGTGATACTGGGGACTTTCCAGAATGCACCCATTTACAAAACCACCCTTCAATTCTCCAGGTACTAAGATCTATATGTAAATTCATAGGAAGCTCTGGAAGGATATAAACCAAGACAGTAATAGTTATTCTGAGAGAGGAATGATGTTGAAGGGTGGCGGTCATGTAGGTTTGGGGTTCTTTATGTAAGGTTGGATTTTTTTAATGAGAAACATTTAATTATTATTTGTGTAATTATAAATCAACCCATTTAAAAATTGCTTTAAAATATCTACCTTTTAGGGTTGTGACAAATGCTTTAAAAGGAGATGATGACTATTAAACACATTGCCTGCCACAAATAATCCCTTTGTTTCACAGATTGTATGGACCATTCCTGGTAAAGACTCCTGACAAAGGCACCAGGCACCCTGTTTTCTGAGCACCAGCTCCATGCCTGGCTCCATGCCTCTCTTTACAATTTTACTTTTCTCTCTAAGGTAGAAGTTATGGGTGATGTTGGGCTCATTATTTAACCTCTCTGTGTTTTAGATTCCTCATCTACTAAGGGGAATAATAATGAAAGCTATTTTATAGTTCATAAATACATGTAAAGCTTCAGAATAGTGTTTAATGGATATTCTTTTTAGCTGAGAAGACAGTGATCATAAAGATGATATGACTTGACTTAACCAAGTCCTCACAACTAATAAATGTCTGGCCTGGAACTTTTAGTGAAGATCTCAGAAAGGTTTTTTGCACTGTACCACTGGGCAGTGGCACACATACACTCTCTCACACACACATGCATACTTGCATACACAAACGTGCATATATAATAAAACTGAATAGAAAACAGATATGGACCAGGAACTGGGGGAGGAGGAGATGGGGAATTACTGCTTATGAGGTACAGAGTTTTATCTGGGAGTGATGAAAAAAGTTCTGGAGGTGGATAATGACAATGGTTGCTCAATAGTGTAAATGTGCCTAATTTTAGCCACTGAATTGCACATGAAAAATGATAAATTTTATGTTATATACTTTTAGCACAATTATAATTTAGGAAAATAAAATTTCAAAATAAATGGAATAAATTGGCTGTAAGATTGCCAGCACAGGAGCTGGAGCTGCAGCCAAAAGCTCTTTTCTATGTCCAGGGCTTGCAGCTTGTGGCACGGCTCAGAATTCTTGTCACTTCCCCTTTCCCTTCCACCCACCTACCCACCCACCCATCCATCAGTGGCTCCCTAGGCCTGCCATCTGCTCCCTCAGTCTTCTTGCCTCTGGGCCTTGTCTGGCCCCTGGAGCAGGTCTGAGGCTGGCAGCAGCTGTCGCTGGTCCTGCCCCCAGGAATCTGGATTCAGGCTCTTTTAGTCCTAGTTCAGATGTCACCTCTTCTCTGAAGGCCAGCAACATCTTTCTGCCCGTGCACAGTAGATGACAAAGGCTCCCAGGACACTGCTCTTCCACACCAGCATGTGCCCACTGTCTCCGTCAAGCTGCAGCCAGTCAACCTTGGCAGAATCAGTATGCAGACTGTGTATCGCTGAGCTCAACCCGAAGAGGATCCATTTAAATGAAGGGTTCAGATTTGGCTTTCTGTTTTGTTTTTGCTGGAAGGTGAGCAACCAGCACAAAGTGACACTCAGCGGTCCACTGTGGGCATGTTAGTGACCCCTGACACCTGACAATGCTGTGCTGTCTGCTGGACCCTGCTCCCGAGGACTTAGGTGCTGACAGAATGATTCATTTTGATGCTACTCACCTGTAAACTGCCTCCCAAGTTCATCAGCACTCAACAGTAACACCTGGCAGGCCTTCCTCAGTCCTGGAGCTCATTCAGAATCAAGCCTCCCAGAGAAGCTGTCTCTCACAATCCCACTGTGGGTGGCTTTGCTTGACTAGCACATCACTGGTCACCAGCCTAGGATGGTTTGCTAAAGATACCAATGCCCTGAAATCCTTCTCTTTAGGCCTTTCAACCAGCTTCAGCTCTGCTGTGGATCAAATCAACTTCCCTGACACTTGCTATCCATCCAGCACCATGGCAATGATAGTGGCCCTCTGCCCTGGATTTGTCTACTCTTTGTCAGCAGCACTTACTCTGTGCCAGGCATGGTGTTGGGCCCTGGAGATAAATATCCACACACTCAAGGAACTTCTGGAACCGTGGGAGTGACAGGCACCATCCAGTGGTTACAATGACAGAGTACAATAACAGCTAAGCAAAGGAGCATCACACTCTCTGACACAACACAAGGGACAGACACTGGGTGGCAGAAAACGTAGTCATAATGGGGGCAGTGCGGAGAAAGCCTCTCTGTGCAACTAAGGTCTAACAGGAAACAGTTGTTTCCACCACTTCTCCCAGAGGGGAAGGCTGCCCCTCAGCTCTCACCCCCACGCCCACAGACCCGCAGAGGCAGCGGCATCCCCACGAGATACACACAGCACATGGGCACCCACAGAGATTTACACAGACAAACGCTGAGACACACAAGCCTGGGCACATGCATGCAGACCCATCCACACGCATGCACAGGCTCACATGTGTGTCCATCCTCCTGTGACATTTTAAACCTGTGCCTCAGGGCTATGTGAGGGGCCTTTTCACCCCACAGCACCCTAAAAGAACTGGGGCCTGAATGTATGGGGAGAAGTCATTCCTGCTGAACTCAGTACAGGCTTGGCCAATTGCTTTGCACCCCACTAAACCATGGCTACCACTTCATGCAATTCTGCCCTCGGTTGCTCTCCTGGCACAGGGCCCAGAGGCCAGCACCCCCATCTCACTGCATACGTGACTTCTGCAATCCCAGTCCCCAGGCATCAAACTCTTCCCTGAAATACTGGCACAAATGAGTCCTTTAGACTCAGCAGCATCCTGCTAGTTCTAAAGCTTGGATACACATTTACATGTCCACAATGGTGAGCGGGGGAACTCAGGAAAATTGAAGGTCAGTAGATTTTGGTTCTGTAGGAATTTTAATTTTTTTTAGCATAAGAAAACTTTAAATACACACACACACACGCACACACACCAGGGCTTTTTTTAAATGGGGAAGATACAGAAAAACCAGTGATCTCATGTTTTAAAATTGGAAAATTACATAGCAATGTATTTAAACATTGTATATAAAACATCATCACCCTCCTTCTGAGCCTCAGCTCACTGGCTCCCAGGTTCCCAGGCAGAGTGAAGGCCAAAGTGGGATTGATTTACTCTGGGGGCTTTGTTGGTTCCCAGCAGCTCCTTATACCAAAAGCAGTCCTCAAATCTTAAACCCAGGCAAAGCATAGAGAACACTGTCTGGCTTCTCTCTGGGAGTCAGTGGGAAGGCCCAGGGACACCCCGGGTTCTGTGCATGGTGGTTTCCTGCTTCTCCTCCCACACACACCTCAAAAAAGAAGTGCAGACTACAACCTCATGAGGGTGGCCTTTGTAATAACCACCCCGAAAGCAGCGGGTTACAATTCAGCTGCTCCCAGTAGTGTTGGCCCTGGCAGACTCAAAGTTTGCTAGAAAAGTCGATAGAAGGCTGACAGATCAAAAGTGAGTCGTGCCAGCGCTCCTCTTAGGAAACAGTTAGACGGGTGTCTGACTGCTAACACCTCGGTTCTTTTCATAGTAGGTCTGAAAATAGCTCAGAATTCTTTAAATGTCTGGAGATGTAGGCGATGAAAAGAGTTTTGAGTACAAAAAAAAAAAACTTCCCCAGAACCCCAATTCTGTTCCTTCCACAGTCTCCAGCCTACCTGCTCAAGCAACATTCCTGGATGCCCAGAAACTGGTAGATGGCCACATGTCACTAGGGGGGACCTTTAGTGTGGGACTCAGAGCTGGCCATCCATGGACAGGTGATTTTCCTGGTCACTCAACATTCAGATCATCAGGTCCTTTGTGCTGTCACCTTTATGTGCCCCTTGCTACAGGTCACTTACATCCTTGCGATCTGCCCGTTTCCCCATTGAAGGCAACTCCTTTCTAAATGGTCCCTTTTCTCTGTCTTTGAGTTTTCATGGGCCATTGGGGTTTCCACTTCCTCAGCTGTGACCCTTCTTATTGGTGGTTGTGTTTAACATAAGCACCCACAGTGGCCAAAGTTACAAGAAGGTCTAGGGTACTGGATGGGAAAAGGTGAATCAGGGTGGGGAGGGTGGGTTGCAGCAAAGGAAGGATCAGACAGGGCAAGTCTGGACCTGAGTCTGCTGGGAATCAGTGAAACGCAGGTTAAAGCAGACTGAAGTGGGGTGAGAGCTTGTAGAATGGATACGATAAGATCAGTGTGTGGCAATGCTGTGAAGAAAGCATTGGTAAAACCTGCAGAACTTCTCCATGATGGTCTGAAAACCACCTGGTCTCAATCACCTGTGAGGCTGAGGGTGCAGCGAGGCCCTGAGTTCCATTGACATGAAACAAAATCACCTGAGAGCTTTCAGACTGCAGATTCCTGCTCCCATCCCAAGAGTCCAGTTTTGTAGGTGGGTGATGCCCCGAGATGGACTTTGGGAAAAACTCCCTAGGCAATTTTACGAAAAGCGGCTCTAAAGTCTATACTGCCTGGTGACTGTGAGCAACGTCCTTTCCATTTATTCCCCGAAGTCTAGTATGGTGCTCAGCAATTAGCTGTTGGGGGATGAGTGCTACACTGAACAAATAAATGGGGAGGAGGTCAAGGAGGCTGGAACTTCACCTTGAGAGGCCAGGAGCTCTGTGGGCCCATGAACAGGAATGAGGAAGGCGTCAGGAGGAAGTTTGGAGTGAAGGAGGTAAGTCCCACCTTAGACATGGCAACTTCCAAACGCAGAGCGTGAGGTGGGGCCAGGCAGGAGGCAGGAGCCGTCTGCCTGCTCGTATGCAGGCTGCCAAGGGTAGACTCAGGAAAGGCGTGACGAGGACCATCAGGAGGAGAACGCCGAACCAGCAGAGCCAACAGCGCAGTGTTCAAGGTGTCCAAACATCAGGCAGGAGGGAGGGCAAAGGACTTAGAGACTGATCGATGGGGTCAAAGAATTTGGGGAACTTGAGAACTCAGCAGAGACCACCGCATTCAGCTCTTAGGAAAGCACTGTCCATCGAGAGAGTGGTTTCACAGAGTGGCAGGTAAGTGAGGAAGTGGACAGAGAGGAAACTCAGAGCGCCCCCACCCTAGCACTTCTCCGGGAAGGGAGAGAAGCACTGCCAGACGACAGGCCAGCTGAGAGCGGCAAGGTCCTGGGGCTCAGTCACTGAGTCCCCACCTGCCCTCTACTGCAGGCTCCCTCTGCAGGGGCCACCTTGGCTTTCTCATGTGTCTGCACCTCTCCACACTGGTCTCGGCTTCCATCTCCAAGCTGATAGTGCCCATCCCAACCGCCCCCACCACATACACCTCCATCCGTGTCCCATAGGTACGCGGGCAACATGCCTCTACCTTGGGGAGAGATCTGGTGATCCCTGTTTCTCTTGGCGGCGGCACCAGCCACCCAGCCACAGACACAGCCATGCTTCCCGCACCCCTGGCTTGATGGAGGCCTGGAGAGCTGACCTCCTGGGTGACTGCCTGTCCTTGCTCTTCACCCACTCTCTGTCACTGTGACCTCAAGTAGGCCTGGGCCCACTCTGGCTTCCCAGCTGCTGCCAGTCACACTGGACAACAGTAGTCTGGCCATGTCCCACCCCAGTGACAAAGGGACGCAGCTCAAGCTCTTTAGATGGTCTTGCTCTGCCCGAGGACCCGGGCAGCTGGAAAACATGCTGGGCTCCTTTTGCTCTCGGTGGGCTTTGTTGTGCAGGTCCCTGCTCATGGAGGAAGAGCTTTCCTCCCTCCCCTTCCCTCTGCAGCTCTATCCTTGACTCTCACCAGCACCCGCGGCCTGGATAACGCCTGGCCTTCTTCCTGCTCACAACCAGAAGTCATCTGCAGAGAGGAGGTTTATTCCCTTTTCCCTATATCTCCACAGCCCTCTTCATCCAAAATGTGTTTAGTGGGCCCCACAGCTCTCTATGCCACGGGCCTGTGGAGGCTTAGGGAGGGAAAAGGCTGACTCCAGCCTTAGTGACCCCCGAAGACCACTGATGGGGATGGAGGCCGGGAGCATCCTGGAAACACAGCCAGTGCAACTGCATCCAGCGTCACCTCCGGGTTGCTTTTCCTGCTCTCCTCTCTGCCTGCTTCTTCATTCACCCTCTCCTGTGTATTGTCTCCTCCCACCCCTTCCTGGCTTCTTCTATCCCTTTTCCTCCCGAGGAGCTTGCAGGGCTCCAGGCCGTGCCTGTCCTCTCCTCCCCTGACAGCTGCATTCCCCTTGGCCGGGTCATGAAGCCCTGCTCCGGTCTGCGCCCTTCTGAACACCTCAGCATGTCAGCAGCCGACCCAGACTTCTGCTTGGGAGAATCCAGCCAGGAGTCTGGCAAGAGTGAAAAATGAGGTCACAGAGGGAGGACAACAGTGCAGCTTTTCAGACCTGCAGTATTAGTGGGATGGGGTGGAAATGATAGTTCAAAGTTCTCCTGAAAATAAGGAATAATAACCATTCGAGTGAAGTATTTAAGTTCTTCCCTCAATAAGTGTTTGTTTGGCCCTGAATATCTTTATACCACTGCTGGAGCGGGGAGACAAGCTCTGCCACACCTGATAGGAATGCATGGATTATGGTAAATTTCCGGAGCTTTCTGGGCACTGCATATGGGCCCTGCAGAGTCCTGCCTCCGCTTACACGGAAGGGGATATCTGCAGTTCCACCTCCCCACAGTGTAAGTTACGTGTGGGATGGGGAGATTCATCTATATCACCGATGGCGAACCTTTTAGAGCTTTCAATGATACAAATAGCTCACTGCGGCACGCGCGCTGCAGGTTTGCCACCACTGACTACTGTACTGCACTCTTGGGAGTCCTAGGTGTGCCCCAACTACCTCATGAGAACATGGGTAGGGAACAATAACAACGACAAAAGAGCAGGCTAAGTGGGAGCAATGTGATTTTTCTCTGTCTAATAATTTTTAATAGCAAAAATGTGGACTAGGTATAAATAGGTATCAATAATTTAAAGCCCAAGCAGGGCATGCTGATGTATGCCTGAAATTCTAGTACTGGGGAGGCTGAGGCAGGAGGATTGCTGCAAGTTCAAGGCCAGCCTGAACTACATAGTGAGACCCTATCTAAAAACAAAAACAAAAATAAAATAGAATAGAATAAAAAATAAGAGGTGGGAATGTAGCTCAGTGCAAAGGCCCTGGATTCAATCCCCAGAACTGCAAAAAAAAGAAAAACAACAAAATAAAGCCCAGAGGCCACAATTGCTAATGATTAAAAACTCTATTCACTTGAAACAGACACTAGCCCAAGCATTTCCTTGGTGCTGTTGTCTCTCAAACCGTCATCTACTGTGGCTGCCTGCTGAAGAGAGAAAGGAAACCAAGTAGAAGGTTGTTTGTAAGCAGTCCCTCTGCTTTGCTTAAAAATCAATTAGGAATGTCGGGACCTGCTCGCGACTGTAATGAGGGCAGACAGAGGTGTACAGAAACGCTGTTTCAAACTGAGGGGAACGCCTGGGGAGGGCCTTGGGATGGTCAACCTCCTCCTCGCGCAGCAGCGGGAAGAGCTGAAGGCAGAAGTAACTGAGCGGGGGGCCTTAGCCCAGCGTCCTTCCCACTAATTCCCAGTGGCCTTCAGGAGGCTCAGACTCCAAGTCCAGGGCACGTGGAGCTGAGACACCGAACGAGGTCCAGCAATACTCACACGCAACCAACCATGACACTCGGGTGGCCAGCACCTAGCCTGCTTCCCGGGCCAGGAGTTGGTACGGCAGGCCGTCAGAGGTGCTGAGCAGGACAGCATGCAGGAGGAAAGCCCAGCGAGCCCCTGGGTCAGAGGGTTCCAAGAATACACAATCATTCCCCTACCAAGCACTCCACTGGCTCTAACTCTTGCCCAAAGAGACCCCACCCCTATCTCCCTGTGAAGAACAACCAACTTTTCCTGCCCAACCACTGCTCAAAAAGCCCAGACTTTCTCAGGAAGTCTGGTCCCCAACCTCAAATGTCCTTGTGTTCACCACTTGCTAGGGAGTTGAAGGGCCTCTGTGAAGCAGAGATGGCTGTTTTCTGTGTAAGCTGCATACTTGCGAGGCTGGAGGCCTGAGCAAGCCAGCCATGTGCCTCATTCTGAGTCGAGGCACGGAGAGGCAGCACAGCAATCAGATTTAATGGTTCAGCGGAGCCCGCGTCGATGCTGGCGCAGTAGTGTGTTAATGAGTGCTAGAACTGACATTGCAAATACAGCGTTCTCAATGTTTAAAATTACAACTCTGCAGCAAGTCATGCTGTTAAAACATACAAGAAATAGCAGTTCAGCTTTCGACTACATACCACGCGGCCTGTACAGATCACTGCTACCCCAAAGTGCGTAACAAATCATTTTCTTTGAAATGAAGCAAGAATGAGCAGGTAGTTCAGTGATTTGAGTGCTAAGATAAGTGGAAATAACAAACCCAAATATTAAATACCAATTACTACCTGACGAGCTACAAATCAACTCGGCATTACAACATGCCCCTCCTTAGCAGCAAACCCGAAAAATGTAGGGGTTTGGTAAAAACCACAAATCTGAGACCAATGTGCATCTGTGTAGTAAATTGATGTCATCTCCCAAACCAGCCCCTTGGAGATGCTCATCCTATATGCTGTGATAAAACCTGGCCCATATATTTGTCCCGGTGGCATTGAAAAGAGCCATGTTCACATGTTGGGAGTGAAGCCACTCTAAGCCTACAGCTGGAAATGATCTCGCATCAACTGTGTCCTCCTGAAGGAGGTTTATGGGTCAGTCTGACAGCCTGGTAGCCAAAGGTGGCCTCGTGTTTACAGCAGGAAGTTAGCCTGACCCTCCCTGCTTCACTCCAGGGGCCAGAGGATGCTGTACTGCTGTGTGAGGTGCTGCCAGCAGTCAGTCAGAGTGCTTGTCTCTGCGACAGCTCTGTGAACCTCCTACCTCGGTGGGACTTTGGATGGAGGTGGAAGAACTCCCCTGCGGCACACTTGGGCCTCCATCCTTTGTGGGAATTCACCACAGTGTTCGAGCTAGCTTGCTGTTCCCTCTGCCGACTCTCTGAAACCCTCCTGTAGAGAACTCAGTGCTATCGGGACAATCTCATCCTCAGAAGTGACTGGAGGTCCCAGCGGACAAAGGAATATTTTTTTTACAAGTATACATATATGTACAAGAGATGTTTAAAACACAGTCTCTAAAGCACTTTGGGATTCCCCCAATGAAAGGCACCAGAAAAATACAAGTCATTACCAAAAAAAAAGAGTCAAGTTTTCCAGCTTTCACATCTGCAAAGGCAACCACTTGGAGTGCCACTTGTTTGGGCGGTAAACCTGCTTGCTTAGAAAAAAATCCATGAGAGAGACTGAGTTAGTCTGCTTCCTTTCTCATTTCCACTTTGCACAGCCTTCATAGCCAGTAACCACGGATGCCACATTTAGTGACCTGATACCACCCGCCTTGGTAAACAAACCAATCCTCACCAGTTTGTACCATCACCTGCCCTGGCTGCAGCTGGGGATGATTTTGTAATTCTCGTGCCTTACCAGGCTGAAGAACCTCAGCCAAAGCCAAGAGTTCCAAGTACAAATTCTGAAAAACAACCTTGCTCTTCTGACTCACTGGCTGGTGGCTCACTCACCTGTCCTGATTTTTCTGAAAAAGATGTAGGCACTAACAGGTGGCTACCTCTCTGCACCTCATAGGACTCCAGGCTGTGGAAGGATTTGAACTGGAGGCTCAAGGGCATGAGTGGCCAGCGAATTCATCCAATAAATCGCCCACACTGTAGTAGCCATGGTAACTACAAGTACACAAAAGCCCTCTGTGCAGATCCTCTCCACACCCCTGGAATGTGGATTACCCTCATCCAACTAAAACACAAAATAGGCCTCTGAAGAGAAGGCCCAAGCTTTGGCTAAAAAGCCCACCTAACTCCACGCTTAGCTGTGGCAAAGACTGCACCATAATGAAAGCCACCTGGAAAACCATCAGCTTACTGACAAGATGATGGAAAAAATTATTTTACCAAGGGGCCCAGGCTCCACTTTGCAATGCATTGTGCTGGGTAACTGAAGGGGGCGAGCTGGGGCATTTTGGAGAAGGAAACAGTGGTCTCCCTTCAGCACAGCTGACAAATTTAAAGGTTTTTGAAATAGCCCTAAGCTTTTTCTCAAAGTTTATAATTATTCATGACATTTATGAAATAGCAGTTGTTTGTTTTATAACTCTTTTCTTTCTCCTAGCCTCTACCCACCCTCCTCTGACAAATGGCAATTGGAACGGAAGTCAGCAGAGTACTGTTCTTCCTGGCGAAGCCATGCTGCCTTCTGCACATCTCTTGTAGGTATACACTTCCCGATCACCAGGTTTCCATGTCACAGCAGGAACTCTGAGGCAATCCTAACATCATACACAACATGCTGTATCCTAGAAGCAAAGTTATCTGAGCAAATTTTGCTTGAAAATAAAAAGGGCTTTCATTTTATGAGCTTTCAGAGCAGGCAACAAAAGTATTTAGGCTACCGCCCTTGCTAGCAACCTAACAATGCTCACACCAGGGAGACAATACAACAGTAAACCTCCTCTAGGTTGAGGAAGACAACATGACCTTATTCCTAAACATCTTAAAAAACAAATATTTCAAAAAACATGCTAATACAGAAGACACAGCAAACTTTGGTCAAACAGCCTAAACTAGGAACCAATGTCTCTTGGATCACCCTGGGAAAGACAGAGGCCTGACCACAGGTGACAGGGCCCAGCCTGCATGGACCATGTCGAGCATCCAGGGACTGGGTCAGTGTTTAGCTGAAGTCCCTGTCTCTAATATATGTTTCTGGAAAGAAAAAAATGCTTCAATCTTCACTACATGTTTAACCGAGTAACATCCTCTAGAGAGTAACGTCTACCAGATGAACATGAAGCACATCTTTCTAAAAATGATTGCTGTACCCATGTGAGCCACAGAGCTACAGGTCATCTAGAAAAACAACACACAGACTTGTGTTGGTTGTGGGTGCTTCCCTTTACATTCTTTTTGTTTTGGTACTAAAACTAAGTGAAAGCAACGGATAAAGAATTGAGATTTTGTCTTTACATGACAGTGAGCAAAATCTCATGCTATCCTTGCTGACTTCATAGATAGCTGAGTTGCCACTGGACAGACTTGTGGGGGCTTCTTTTTGTACGGAACTCACATAACAACCTCAGAAACAGGAGCACGAACAACTCACAGACAGTACCAGGGCACAAGCACTAGAGTACACAGTGGACAGAGAAATTGGCATTCTGGGTACTCAGCTGGCAGAAAGATGAGCATTTTATGCCCACCATTTTTTGCCCACTGCAAAGACCAGCGAGTGTCATTTTGTTGAAAGATGCAAAGGCATGGTGTCAGACACACCATCCCCTAAAAGTGACTCTAAATACCATAACAGTGACCTGGGGTGCTATCCCATGCATCTACCCCCTTCAGGCTTGGGAAGACTCCCTACGCCATAACTCAAAGCTTCCCGGCAGCTCAGCAATGTGGGTTTCAGGATGACAGCTCCTCCTGGCTAATGTAGGGAATCATTTAAACTTAGTTCACTCGGTGAGCTCCTGCTCATGTTCGTCAGGCTTGCCATGAGGGATTTAACTTTATGGGCATAGTAGTCCCTTAAATTGATTGAAGGGACCTCCTTCATTCCATCTCCAAAGTCACAGCTGCGCATGGCACTCTCAAGTTGCTTTTGGCGCCGATAAAAGTGGGAGAACTTGTTAAAGATCAAGGTGATGGGCAGTACCACGACGAGAATACCTGCCAAGATGCAAGCAGAGGCAGTCAGCTTCCCTGCCGTGGTCCCTGGGACCACATCCCCATAGCCCACCGTGGTCATACTGACAGTCGCCCACCACCAGCAGGCAGGGATGGTGGCCAGGCCCTCATTCTCCTCCTTTTCGATGGTGTAGGCCACCACGGAGAAGATGGAGATCCCCACGGAGAGGTACAGCAAGAGCAGCCCTACTTCTTTGTAGCTGTACTTTAGGGTGGCCCCCAGGGAGCGGAGGCCAGTGGAGTGTCTGGCCAGTTTCAGGATGCGGAAGATCCGCATCAGCCTCAGGACCTGGGCCACCCTGCCCAAGTTGGCCAAGGTAGGCGTACTCTCCACCACCAGGTTCACCACTAGAGTGATGTAAAAGGGGACAATGGACATGAGGTCAATAAGGTTTAGGGCGTTCTTGAAGAACTGGAAGAAATCAGGGGCCACAGCAAACCTGGCCACCAGCTCCAATGTGAACCACGCAATGCCAAAGTGCTCCACGATTTCGAACCTGGGGTCCTCGCCAGGGTTGCCCTGGCTGTCAGGGATTTGGAAGTCCGGCAGGCTATTGAGGCACATGGTGATGATGGAGCCCAGCACCACCAGGATGGACAGGACACTGAAGACCCTGCTCAGGACCGAGTAGCCTGGGTTGTCCAGCGCCAGCCACAGCTGCCTGCGGAAGTTGCCCAGGGGCTGCCCGTCGAACTTGGAGGCGTCATTGTAGAAGGCCAAGATCTCATCGAAGGAGGATGTGGTGCTCTCCTGGTCGCTCTGCTCGTCCCATTTCTCCTGCTCGGGTTCCACTTTGCGGCCATGATAGCTGTAGCTGCAGCAAGAGTCAATGAAGAACTCGTTGATGCCCCAGTACTCGATCTCCTGGCTGAAGGAGAAGACGCACAGCTCGGCCATGACGTGCAGCTTGCCGGTGTGGTAGAAATGTAGCACGTAGGGGAAGAGCTCGGGGTTTCGGTCGAAGTAGAACTCCCGCTGGGCGTCGTCGTAGTCGTCGCACAGCTCTAGCATGGCCTCGCGCGAGTGGCAGAGCAGCAGGCGGCCCAGGCGCGTCTCCGGGAAGCGCAGCAGCGTGTGCGAGCGCAGCCTCCTCTTGAAGCCGCCCACGTTGATGCGGATCTCGCCGTCCTCGACGACGTTGGCCTCCGACACGTCCCACAGGCTCTGGCGGGTCATGCTGGAGCTGCCCGGCCGCCCGCGCCGCGCGGGGGCGCTACACCTGCGGGCAGAGAGACCACATCACGGGGCGCCGGCCTCCCCCCCTGCCCCGCGCTCCCCTCCCTCCTCTCCAGGCGGGTCTGCGGGTGCTGAGGGGCTCTGGATGCGGGCATGGTCTGTGGGGTGGGCCGCCTCCCCGGGAAAGGCAGCGGCGTGCGTTCCTACTGGGATGGCCCTGGCTGCACCCCAACTCCGGGGGTCCTGGCGATCGCCTCTCACTGCTAGGGTCGCGCCCCGCGGCTGTGGGAGCCTGGGGCGCTGCGTGCCGACCGCGCCTTTGGGCAGGCCAGGGAGGCTCCCCCGCCCGGCCGCAGACAGGCGGGACCGAGCTGCGACGCGCACAGGCAGGGATCGGCCGAGCAGGGGGCGCGGAGGTTTGGGAGGGGGCGGGGAGGTTCGTCGCCCGAGCCGGTAACCCCGGCGGGGGGGCGCAGGCGCCGCTCTTCCTCCCCCAGACCTTCCCGCACGGCACGAGCCCCTGGGTTCCCCTGTCTGGGTTGCCCGCCCTCCTGGCGCCGTGCCCGGCCGCGTGTGCCGCGCCTCACCCCCGGAGCTGCCCCTGCTCGCCCTGCGCTATCTGGAAGGAAGCGCTTACCTGGGAGCAGCGGCGCCCGCGGCCGAGGCCGGCGGGAAACTTCCCAGACCCGCAGGGGAGCATCGCGGCGGTGGCGGCCGCCGCCTGGCTGTGCGGGTGCGCGCGGGTGTGCGCCTGGCGGCCGCGGGCGGATCCACCGGCGTCTCCTCGCGTCTCGGCCCCACACGCGCCGCTGCCCGCAGTGGCAGGAGGCGCACAGGTGGCTGTGTGGCCCCGACGCTGGTGCAGGCCCCTCTTGGGATCCGCGCGCCCCTCGCCCACCGGGAGAGGCGGGAGCCCACGCCGCAGGAGCCCGCAGCCGGAGCCGGAGCGGAGCCCTTGCGCCTCGGCGCGTCGGCCCTGCGCGGGGCGGGCGGTAGTGCTGAACGGACAGCTCCGCGCTCCTTGGCCGGGCGCGGCTGCAGTCCCAGGCTGGGAGATGCCGCAGCGACCCCCTGGCATCCCCAGCTCAGCTTGGGGCCGACTCCATTCCCTGACTACCCCCCCCCCCGCACAGCCTCCGGTGACAGCTGTTGTTGCCACCACCCCCGGGGCGCAGGCAGAGGGTTGCCTACGGTGACCTTTCCTGATTGGGTCTGAGGGGCAGCTTGTGTGCCTGGCAGGACGGAAACAGGATCTCCAGCTTTCCCCTTTTAGGGACCTGAAGAAAAGTTTTTTCTTCAGGGGGACAGTGGCGGACAGGAGCCAGAGGGAGAGGAGGGCAAGAGAGGTCAGGGAGCCTGAGGTTCCGGACAGCGCAGCTTGGCGTGGGGGTGGGATGGTGGGAGGGAGTCACGGAGCTCTGTGGGGAGCTCTGCGTGGGCAGCGCGTGTGTACAGGCCTGTGTGGTGTGTGGGCTGCAGGTGAGTGCATGGAGGGGTGTGTGTGTGTGTGTGTGTGTGTGTGTGTGTGTGTGTTTGTGATGTGAGGCTGTTTGCTGTGTGCACAGTGTACTGACACAGCACAGACATGCTCCATACCCAAACCCCATTCCTAAGGAGACTTAATGCCTCCTAGGGAGCTGAGCTAAGAAATATACCTGCAGTCCCTGGCAGCCCCTTACATGCATGGTGCCATTTGCAGAGCCTGGAGCACTGTGGAGTGTGTGCTTGGCAGGTCAGAGGTCCTGGGACAGCCCTTGCAAGGGGGCTCTGGACTCACAGCCGTGGTGAGAAAGAAGCACATCCTCTACTCATGGCCCTGGCGGTGCCACCCAGCTGGGGAGCTGCTCTGCATAGCTCAGCAGTCCCCTGGGCCTCCTTGGAAGGCCTGGGCAGAACCCTTGATCTGGCTTCATGTGGGGGCTCCTGGCTCTAAGCCTGACCCATCCGTGTGCCAGCCTCCTGCCTCTTCGTGTGTGTGTGTGTGTGTGTGTGTGTTACCCTCTGAAAGGGCTCCACACTCATGCCCTCTGGCATTTCAGTGAGGCTGCCCCTGTGGGAGGGAGAACAGGCTGGTGAGAGTCACATAAGCTTGCTTTCTCTTTCTCTTATGTTTGATACTAGAATTGTGTGTGTGTGTGTGTGCGTGTGTGTGTTTGTAGACAGAGAGAGAGAGAAAGATCTGGCATTTGGCATCTTTGTCTCCATGTCTATTTCTATGGGAGTCTGTGTTTTGCCTGGTGCTCACCTTAGCCTCCGTCTAGGTTGGCTGCTCTGTCATTTGAGGCCAGGGCTCCCCCACACCTGCTGGGCTGCAGACTGGAGGCCTGGGGTCTCCTTCTGTGCCTGCCCTGGTGGGGCGAGTGTGTTTCTGTGCCTGTGTGTGAGCCCTGCTGCCTCTTTCACGCTGGTCCAGTCCCTCCCACATCGTGGGGGAAGGGCCTGTCAGGGCCTCTGCAGCAGGTGCCCTTGGCAGCAGCACCTGGGTGACAGCCTTCAGGGCCTGCCAATCTCTCTATCTCACCCACCTCCTATCTTGCTTTCCAGCCCCTCCAAAGGTCGCGGCCCCTTCTGAGCAGGCCCTGCTCCTGCTACTGTTCCCAGCCACTCCCATTCCCTGGCTGCTCCTTCAGACTCTTCTGGTTGAACTAGATGCAGAAATCACCTTTTCTTGGTGTATTTGGAGGGTCTCTCCTCCTGGAACTGCTTAACTTTGATGACTGTGGGGGTTTCTTCCCTCCTCTGCTTCATTTACTGGCCTCTTCCTTCTATTCTGAGCTGCTTTCGTTCTTGCTCATTCCTTTTTCCTTTGTGGTCATGGGAGACTTTGCCCATGGAGAGAAGACCCCTCTGCCTTCTGTCTTTTTGTCTTCCCAAGCCTGCAGCCACCCTGACCACAGACCTCTGGGCTCTGCCTGATCCCTGGGACTTTCACCCCCCCCCATGCCTCTCAGCTCTGTCCCATCATTCCCTGCTCCTACCACCCCTTCACCTCCCACCTTCCCTTTTCCTCCCCCTCCCCCTCCCTCCTTCCCCTGAGTCCTTCCATGCTCCAAGCTACATGACCCCTTGTCCACAGTTATCCTTCGAGACTGGGGTCAGGGACAAGCCTTGATGGCCCCCTTTCCTTCGACATCAAAGTGGGCTTGGAGCCCATGGGGAGAAGCCCAAGTTGGGAGCACATCCTTTATTTCTTGGAAAGGCTCGGGCAGAAGCTCTTGGGTCTGACAGATGCCTTTGCAGAGGGTTAAGTGTATGTGACAGCAGAGCCCTTGTTTATTTCCTAGTCAGTGTATTGAAAAGAAATGGAGCCATCTCCCCCTTCCATACCAGGGAAGCTGGCTCTGTTTATGGTTTATTTAGAGGTCTGAGCCCTGATCTTAAAATACAGCCACCTGCTCTCACACATGGCAAGGCTTGCTGGGGAGATGGTGAGGGGGTGGAGGGGCGGGGAAGAGGAACCCTGGGAAGGGGGATGAAGGGACCCCAGGCAGTGGCCCAGATCCCTTGCACCTGGGTAGCTGCTATCTCTGCCTTCCCTGCCAATGCAGATCTCAGCTGAGCCCACACATCTCAGACTCAGCTTTTCTCCCTGACAGGCAAGGGTGCTGCTCTGGTGGCTTTGCGGAGGGAGCTGGGCTGCCTGACCTACATTCCCCACTCAGGGGGAAGGCTGTTCCTGTCCTTCCCCGTGACCTGGGCTATGGTCAAAGGGTGCCTGTGACCCTGCCAGAGTAGAGACCTGTGTCCATCTGTCTGCCACCAGCCACCTCCCACCATAACCTGAGTGTCTCTTAAAAACCCAGACGTCACTCCTAGAAGCCCTCCAGGGGTTTCCCTGCATGGAAAAGGAAAGCCACTTGCTTCCTGCTGCTTCTAGACCTTCTGTGATGTGCCCCTGCCCAGCTGGAAGACTTGGGCCTGGCAAAGGACCTTCGCACTACTGCCCTTTCTGCTGTCCATGGGAGCCTCACATGGCAGGCTTCCTCTTGTCATCCGGATCTTGGTGTAAATGTCATCTCCTCCTTATTACCCAGGCTACACTGGGCCCCTCTGTCTTTGTCCTTCATTGACTTCAGCAGCACATTCATATTAAGTGGTTATTGAGTATGTGATTGAATGATGAATGAAGTAGGCTCCAACTGTGATCTTCAGTTATTTTGTACCAGCCAGAGTCTTGGCCCCAACACCTCCTCCTCCTGGTGAACAAGAAGGGGCCTGGAGGAAGAAGGGATGCTGGGCCTAGGGCTGTGGTGCAGAGCCCCAGGCTGGGGCACAAGGATCTTCTCAGGAGTTAGACCTAGCAACCTAGTGCATCTCATCCCGAGTTATACATTAGTATCACCCAGGGAACTTTAAAAATGGTCAGTGTTCCTAGACATCTTGGGCCTTGCACCAGATCAATTCAATTTAATTTCTGGTGGAGGCCACAGGAAATCAGTGTTTTCCTAAAGCCTACTCCGTGATTCTAGTGTGGGACCATGGTTGGGAGTGTGACAGCTGTCACTGGGGGTGTGGACCCAGAGCTGTGTGCACACAAGCTGGCATCCGGCGGTCAGCACCAAGGGCAGGGGCTGTGACTCAGTTCAGCAGACACCTACCTATTGACCCAACTCTTGAGATGGTGCCTGCCTGCAGTGGGAGCATCACAAAGGCCTTCAGCATCACCTCCCTCAATCCTCACCTCCAGAAGGGATCCCCGTGCCTGCCGCTCTCAGAATCTTTTACCTTGGAGATAATCACGTTGCTGTGAGGAATGGTCACCATTTCTTCTCCTTATAACGGGGTCAGTAGCTTAGTTTTTGCAGACGGCAGTAAGATGGATGGAGGACAAGGCCTGTCTCCATGGACTACAGTGGAGAGGGTACCAAGGCCTGGGAAAGACAGGGACCCGAGATAAGGAGCCCATTGGGGCCACCAGGGAGAGCAAGGTGGCCCAAGTAGGGGAGGGGAGAAGCCAACTTTGTGGAAAAGGGGGCCAAAGTAGAAGACAAATTGGGGGAAAGGGAATTTTATGGAGTTTTGCTGCACACCATGGATGCAATGCCTCCTTAGATCTTCTCTCAGGAAGCAACAACAAATATTTGTATAGCTTCTCCATTGTTTCTGGATGTAGGACTGAGGTCTTTGCTAAGGGTCCTCTGCACTTGGTGAACACAGGGCCTGCCCCTGGGGAAGGTGGGGGCTGCAGCCTTTTATACCTCCTGCTTCCAGCCTCTTCTCTGGGAGGGGGACTCCCCAACCAGCCCCACTGGGCTCTACACTGAATTCCCCAGAACATCATGGGACAAGGCTAGAATAATTGAGAGAAAATTCATTAAATTTAGACCAGTTTTACCACCAGGGAAAGGAGCAACATGAGGACAACATGGCTGCCAGGGTGGGGGCAGCTTCCTCCTTCCAGGGCCCCTCCAGCCCAGTCCTCACCTGCTTCAGTGTCTGACCATCTTTCCTTTCTTCCTCAAGTCTTCCTCAAAGCCCGTAGCATAGACAGAGTTTGAGGCTGGGACGCCCAGGAGCTCCCTCTCCACCTGCCTCCTGAGGTGTGTCCTCTCTCCCGCTGTCTCTCCTCTCCTGCCAGTTTCCTCCTCTGGGTGATTGACAGCTGGACCAAAGCCCTCAGCTTCTCCTACTGGCTCCACTCGGCCCTGTGGGATGCCAAGATCAGGACAACTAACCTTGAGGCTCTCGTGTGCTCGTGGAGTAGTGGCATCTCTGCAGCCATCTACTGGAGCGAGTGATGGGTAAAGATGAAGACAATGGAGAAAATGAAGCTGTGATGATGATGATGATGACAGGATGAGGACGGTGGTGGTGGTGATCGATGATGGTGGTGGTGATGGTAACAGGGAGCCAAGCCATTGGCTCGTGTGTGTGCCCTGGGTACAGACTGTTCCATTCCAGCTCCTTTAGCCCTGTATCCTTGAGCACAACACTTACTTTCTCCTTGCCTGGAGTTTCTCATCTTTAAACCTATGTTAGCCTTTAATTCAAAAGATTATTGTGAGAATTTTAAAAAGCATTTAAGAGCCAAGGCCTGGCACATCAGAAGACTTAAAATGCCAATCACGAATGCTTATAATTTGTTCACCCTGTGTAAGCTCTCTGCTTGCCTCTTGCCCTTGCTTGGGTGCTATTTTTGCCTTCATTTTACTGATTGATGCCCATTAGGTGAAGTTTTTAGACTCAAACGTATCTCCCTGGTTCCAAAATTCACCCCCTTAACTACCTGAAAGAGGTGCATGATTAGTTAGTGTATCCTGACTACTGTAACCAGGATCCTCTACCCCAATGGCTTAACATAATGGTTGTTTGGAAAGAGCCTTCCATGGGGTGATTCCAGGACCAAGGTCTTCCCATTTAGAGTTCTGCCAGTATCTAGGGCCTCGGCTGGGAGGTGAGGGAAGAGAAGGAGTGTGGAGGTTGGCATGAGATCTTTACAAAGCCAGGTGTGGAACTGCTTGGCCAGAATTTAGTCATACGGTCCCATGTAGCCACAGGTAGATGTTGCTGTAATAGGAAGATGAAGGGAATCATGGGAATTGGGCCACCAATTCTCTGCTGCAAATGGCCAACCAGAAGCTGGTGGACATCCTGTACCAAAGTGGGGGAAGAGCGCACAGCAAAAGCCCAGTCCCTATCCTGAGCTAGAAAGTCTTCAGTCTGAAATGGAGGCCCAGAATGTGTCACCCTCTGCGTCCTGGGATGGCACCGTGGCTAGGGCTTTTTTCCTCTCTCCTCTCAATGTTTTCTACTTAGTCACACCAAGTGTGTAAAAAGGCTTTGGTCTGGGTTCTGGGTTGAAGCAGCATGGGATTAGGCAGAAGAAGAGCACGATACAGGATATGAGGGAGGTCATCACAGATGCTGGTGCTAGGAACCAGACGTGGAGCTGCAGAGCAAGGGCACACATGCACCTGGGAGCAGGATGCTCCATCCTGCCATAGTGCTGGGCATGACACCATGAGTGGTACTGGTGGTGCTGAGAAGTGCTCGGCTGGATTGGGTAGTAATGTAGCCACCAAACCTCTGTGTCTTCAGGTGATGACCCAGTGGAGGACAGAGCAGGGGCTGGGAAGGTCCGATTGATATGGTGGGAGGAGCAGCAGGGGGGTTCTCAGATGCAGGGATCTAGGGGAGGCAGAAGCACAAGGGGTAGAAGCACAAGGACCCCACTTGAAAACCTCTCTCACCTCCTCCCCTGACCTCTACTCTCTCTAGGCTGGAAACTGCCCTGTCCTTTGTCACATCCAGCTGTCTACCTACGCACACTGCAAGCTCCCCACACCTCCCCCAGGTCAGAGGTGCTCACCGCTGCTGCCCCCCACCCTCACCCTTCTTCTGTGAAAGTGACATCCACCCACTCTTCTACCCATCCATCGCCCATCGATCCATCCACCCACCTACCCATCCCACACCCTGGATGCCTCTGTGGGCTCCCGTTTCCATGGTTACTTTCAGGGCCTGAGTCTGCTGTGGGTTTGCTGAAAGATTCTCCAGCTCCTGGTTCTTCTCCATGACAGCCTTGCTGCTGGACCCAAACCTCGACTTGCTTCTGGGGTCCCATGTTGCTCAGAGCTCTTCCTGTCCACAGATCTGACATTCCTTGCATGTTGGTTCATCAAGACGATCAGGATTGAAAGTAAACCCAAAACCAGGGTTTGAACAGTGAGCCATTGAGCCACCAGGGAGGGATTCTTGGGAGATAGCCACAAGAAGCCAAGTCCCTGGATGTGGGGCAGTAGGAGGAAGGGAGGGAGGGAGGGAGAGAGGGTCTTTTGTAATGATTACAGCAGCGATAATTATTTACTATAAGCCAGGCACTGTTGGAAGGATCAACATCTAGGAACAAGGGTGATCCACACAGCCACCCTGTGGGTTCTGCACTGTGAATATCTGAGGAAGAAACAGGCCCATAATGCTCAAGGACTATGGTCAAGGCTACAGCGCTAATTATGCAGAGCTGGGACTCAAAGCCAAGCAGGCCGGCTCAGAGCTGTGCTCTTAAACACTGTTCACAGCCTCTGTGCAGTCATTCCTCCCACCGAGGGGTCTGGAAGTTTCTCTGAGTCATTTTTCCAAGACAGGAGGTTCCTGATCTCCTAGCCCTGCTCTGAGGGAGACAAGTGCCAGTTGCAAGAAGCCCCCATTTTCCCTCGGACCCACTTGGAAGCGACTATCAACTCCTCAGAAGCCTGAGTGAGGCCCAGCTGCTCACAGGAGGAGCCGGGGCCCCTGCCCCCTGTCTGGGGACTGCAGAGGTTTTCCCAGGGCAGAGGCAAGCTGCAGCTCAGCCTCAGAGGCCTGGAGGAGGGTGAGAAGATGCAGTCCCATCAGAGAAACCCAGATGAGGGAAGACACAGGATGTTCCCCACGAGTGAAAGAAAACCAATTCACACTCTTTCCTGCAGCCAAAAAATTAAGCTAATTTTTCATTTCTCTGCTTACGTGCAACTCAACTAAACATAGGCCTCTAGGAATGCAAACAATGACTGGATTTTCTTAATTTAGGGCAGTTTTAATTAAATCTGGCTAAAATGATGGTGGCTCCAGATATTTTTACGGTGATAGGAAGCCGTGTGGTTTGAGAAGAGAGGTGAGGAGCAGAGTGCTAGAACTGCCTCCACCCTGTCGAGAGCTGCCCGGGACAGGCCCGCTGGCCCCAAGTCTGCAGATCTCCTGGGAGACAGCTTGGTCCTTCTTGAGATTCCCATTTCCTTTGCTCTGGTCTAGATCAAAGGAACCCAACTTCCCTGCATTGTACTGATTCTAACTAGCTGGCCTGGAAAGAAAAATGCCCAAATAACTTGGTTAAAAGAGTTATAATTCCAGGATTGTTTTCGAGAAACATAATCTCATTTTTACCAAAAGTTCATAGCATAAATATTAAGAAATTCAAATCCAAAGGCATCTTCTAGTGCTTCCTGCTCACCACTATCCAGTTGCCTCCTGCTCTGAGCATGTGGGAGGACTACACCCCCCTCCCTGAACCGAACTCTGAAGAACCATGTCACTCGCCCTGGCCAATGAGCTGTGACTGGAGGTGGCACAAGGGTGTCCCAGCTGACTGCCAGTGTGCGAGGCCCCAGTCTTCCCTTCCTCTGCTGCAAACTATGCATTGAGATGAAGGTGCCCCAGAACCAAAGCAGCGTGAGTCCTGAAGCAGCCCCACAGAGCCCAGTGGCCCCAGCATCTGGCATCTCCTGGATCTGAAGCTGACTTTTCGTGCCTAAGAGAAAAAGGGGCTGGGATCTGTCACCGGAAGCTGGGGAGTCTCCATCAGAATGTCTCTTCTCCTGACAAATGCAATAAATAATGAATCATTGCACAAAAACACATTAATTTAATTATTTCACATTAGATTATTTTGGAATTTCAAAAATCATCTATCCAGTTTAATTTGCAATAAAGAGAAGTTTGCTTTTGCTAGGTCTCAGTACAATCATTGAAGAACATATGCAACTTATTAAGGCAAAATACATGGGTCAGCAGGATGGCTTTGGAATTATCATACCAGCAGGGTAAGGATAATGGCACCCCCCAAAAGCAGTCGTCACAATGGGAGGGAGATTACATCTCCCAGAGAATAATGGATGCAGACAGGATCAGGAGTGGAAGACACAAACTTTTAGAGGGGATAGTGGTTAAGTAATTGGGAAGAAGGTGAAAGGCATCCAAAGAAGAATTTGAAGAAACTTCTGTATGATGCGCTGCCCTATCAAGAAAACCCTCATTATGAAGTAGTTGCGAGGAAATGCAAACTGCTGTGATAAACAAATGTGTTATGATTCAAACCTGGGAGAAGTTTACCTCTTATTCACATAGAGTCCAAAATATTTGTTCTAAATTGAAGAGCAGCTCTCCTACAAGTGGTGATTCAGAGAACTGGACTCTTTTCTGTCTTCAAAACATCCTACCTCTGTTGTGGGTCTCATCACCACTGACTCAGGAGCAGGAGAAAGAAGATGGAGAGGGCAGGAGGCTGCTTTCATAGCTTGGGCCTAGAAGTGATACACATTCTATCCCCTGGCATTTCATTGGCCAGAACTCAATCACATGACCATTCCTAATTGCAAGAAAGGCTGGGAAATGTGATGTAGCTGCCTGGTGAGGAGGAGGAGGAGGAATAAGACTAGGTGAAGAGCTAGCCAGTTTATGTTACATGCATTCTCCATTCTTTCTAAGTTGGATTTCGGTGTGCTTTAGAATATAACCCCTTGTTGAAAGAGCCACAAGGAAAACCAGTTTGTCCAAGTTACATATGGGGGCTGGTGATGGAGTTTTGCCTAAGGCATGGACTTCTGCTTTTTAGAAAAACATAATTGTCACATACCCAAGTCACTGATGTAGCTTCTGGGATTGTCAAAGTGGATTTTAATACAAACAAATGTAGATGAATCAGATAAAAGCACTGAATAACATAGGAAAGCCTGAGAGAAATGATAGAAACTACTCTGACATCAAGATTACTGTTTCGTAGAAGAATATGGCTTTCAGGACAGGGCATAAAAATTACTATTTTGTAGAAGAATATAGTTTTCAAATCCCAGTAACATACAGAGAATTGAATGAATGCAGAGCCCTGTGAACTGGTTAAATGGAGGATACCCACAAAAACGCTTGCAAATTTGGTATGAGCATTTAATCCCATCCTCATAGACACCCAACTCTGTTTAAGAAATAGGGGCCTTTTATTAAAGAGTAAGTCAATGATAAGTACACTTGGATTAGTTTAAGTAGTTGCTTTCCTCTAGCTGGGACCAGCTACCTGGGAGCAGGGCAGCTGCTGTGAGGCTTGCAATCAAGTTGGCTTTGAAAGTGCTTATAGAAGTTCATTGCTACTAGAAATGCAAGAAATCCACAGGAAGTTCCATGCACAGAACCAGAGAAAAGTACTTGGAGTTGTCTTAGTGGTTCTACCAGAAGATTTTAGAGAAAAGGCCACAAGGTCCTAAGCAGTGGAAATTATTTGCAACTCACAAACCACCAGATTTCTGATTTAGGCTGCTCACCTTACTGCCCTAGAGGGAGTAGAGGGTAGCTAGGATGTATGCAGCAAATCCACAACTAGGAATCTGTCACCGGTGAAAACATCTTCCTGTGTTGCAGCGGGAGGAACTGCTATACCAAAGCATCCCTGAGGGAGCAATCGAAGCTAGCTTGGATAATGAGAAGCACTTGGATCAATTCTTGTGGGAAAAGGATCAGCAACTTTTGGCAAAGAGCAGCTGAGCAGTTGAGATCTGGTTTTAGACTGAAAGGGCCTCCTGAATTTCCTGTGCTAGTACAGCTAGTCAAGACTAAGGAACAAAGAGAAGAAATTTGGAATCTTCTACTAGCAAGACCGGATTTCAAACTAGGCCAGCCAGGGTGGTGTTAAGGGCACCTCATCCTGAGAAGCAAGATGGATTGGAGAGAGGTTTCCCTTGTCCCACGCAGAAGATGCTGTGTGTCAAGCTCAGGATTTAGGATGAAGATGGTATCACCGACATGTTCTTAGAACTTGTCCTGAGAGGTGATATTAGTCACACTGCCAGGGACTTCTCAGGCCCCTACACGAGTGAGACAATGTCACTCCCAGTCTGCCCTGAACTTTGGAGTAAGTGACATGTCAATTGATTGGCAGCAAGAACCAACATTTTAGCTTATAACTTTGAGGACATATAGTCTATGCAGACTCAGAGGAAGAGGCTGGGCGGGTGGACCCAGAGGGTAATAATGGAATAGACGGGCACAAGCTGGAGTGGCAGCATGTTTGCCACTTTAAATCCCTGCATCTCCAGACTATGGCTTGTGTCTAGGTGTACCCCCCAAAGTCTTATGCAGTCACAGGTGAGGCTTTTTAGAGATGGCTGGATCTAGATTGTGTGACACTGGGATTAATTCATGGTCCAATGATAGGATTAAAGGTGCTAAGGGTGGGAGTACTACCTGCTCTAAGCAGGGGTAGCCTAGGTATGATATAAGGGAGAAAAAGAGGGATAGTGTCACTCGCTTGTCACTTGCTTGTTGCCTTCTGCCTACCATGAACTGTTTTTCCTCTGTGATCTACTTCTGCCATGCCACCCTGCCTTGAACCAGCCAATTATGGACTGAAACCTCTACAAACTGTAAACCAAAATAAACCTTTCCTTCTTTAACTTTCGGTTTTGGGTATTTTGTGTCAGTAAACAGAAAAGTAGCTAAAACAAGGAGGGAGTCTGAGTTAAACCAGAAGTTGAGTTGGGTGTGAGGAGTGGACTAGTTGGTCACAATTCAACACTTGTATCTTGGTGATCCCTGCATACTGTGGAAAGGGAGTTATCCAATTTGTTAGTTGGCTCTAGAAAAGCTGTAATAAGATGAAAGACTTTATGGCATTGAATTTAAAGCATAGCTTGGAGGTCTTTCATGAGAGCAATGCAAAATTTTTTGTCACTTCACAGAAAATCCATCTGTAAATCTCTGTTCCTCAAGGATCTAAGAATTGAATGTTTGTTTCCTACACAAGAGCTAGGAGGGCCATAAGGACACTCAAACTTATGTGAGTTACTCTTACTGGTTGAAAATACAGCAGTACCTCTTTATCTGTGGGGCATATTCTGAGATCCCTAATGAATGCCTGAAACCCAGGACAGTAGCATTATATATATTCTGTGTAGCATTGCCACACAGTACCAGAGTTAATTTGTCTTTCCATGTTTTATGTCCTTGTGTCTCTTTAACAATTACTACTCTTGTACTTCAGGAAGATTATTAAACAAAATAAGGGTTACTTGGACACAAGCATTGCAAAACTATGACCATTGAAAGGAGAGGGCCACTAAGTAACTGACTGGTACAGGTAGCAATGTGGATACACTGAACAAAAGGATGAGTCACATTGCAGGTATGAAGAAGCAGTATTTTTGGCATTAAGTTTAAAATTCATGATGGTTTGTTTCTGGAACTTTCCATATGCTATTTTCAGTCCACCACTGACTATGGGTAACTGAAACACAGCAAGTAAAACTGAAGCTAAAGGGGAATTACTATCAGCTTTATCTAAGTATTGAAACCACTTGGTCAAACTTTCTGGGGTGATAGTGGGATGCTCTCTTAGTATATAATTCATGGTAATGATGAAATGTTGTTGTGACAAATCTACTGGGGGAAATTATGTTCCCAGTCTTAGGAGATGGAGATATAAAAATGCCTGTTGATCAGAGGGTAAATTATTAAATGAAAAGAAACACTTAAAATGCAATCCCCAACTTTCTTTCTTCTCCTAGCACCTGTGGCATCTGTAAATGATTTTGTTTCAGTAGACATACAAATGTGTGTGTGTGTGTGCACGTGTGTGAGGGAACACTTGCTGGAGGTGGGGTAGAAAGAGGGATGACAGATAAGGTCACAACAGGGTCATAAGATAAGCACCTTTAATACTATGAATTCAATTGCATATCATCAGCAAGGGGAGGAGCGCAAGAGAAGTGATGTGTATGTTTCCATCAACCATATTCCTCAATGAGTGGCAATTTAATCATTCATATATTTATTTATCCATAGACACTCCCATTCATACCTGCATATCTAACTCTCAAAAAAAATCATTTGAAGTAGCTGAAATGCATTCTGCCTCATTCCTCATCCTCTCATTTATTCAACAAATATTCATTAATACCGTATCATTTGTTCAGAAAAATACAGTCCCTCATATCCATGAGTTCTGTATCCTCAGATACAACTAACTGTGGATTTAAATTTTTTTAAAAAATGATTACACCTGTACTGAACATCTACAGACATTTTCATTATCATTATTCCATATATAATATATAATTACTACTTACACAGAATTTATATTGTATTAAGTGGTATAAGTAATCTAGAGATGGCTTAAAGTATACCAGAGGATATGTGCAGGCTATATGCAAATAGGACATCCTTTTCTATAAGGGGCTTGAGCATCCATGGATTTCGATATCTTAAGGGGATCTGAAAGCAATGGCCTGCAGGTGCTGAGGGACAATGGTAGCTTTGACAAGACAGAAAGGTAAAGGGGGACAGAGCTATATGTTAGGGATGCCTGGGATTGCCCTTCCAAAGAGTGATTCTATATCTCTGTCCCATTGCTTCCAGGAGGGAAGGGAGGTGAAAGTTGGCATGCAGTCTTCTCCGCGTGTGCTTCACTGGGGAAGGAGGCAGAGGCTTCAGTATTTCAGCTGCTTCTTGGCCTGTGAACTCCCCCAGTTCTGAGCTGAACAGAGTTTGAATCACAGATCTCTTTCTAAAATCTGCCAAACCCTTTTTGGCTGCCTGGTTTTTAATCCAATAACCACCAAGATATTCCATTATCTTTAGATCAGTAGTTTTTAATTTTTTCCCCCTTCTAACAGCCCAAATTAGAAATAATGTGGAAAAACTTAGGAAACACAAATGCAGAGAAAATAAGTAAGACTGATTCGAAGGCCTTATATCCCAAACAAAATCTGATCATTGGGCCTCTTACTTGGCCAACTCTTTCTCCTTGGATATGTGGCACACTCTGGCTAAACAAGGGACCACTGAGGGTGCTTGAGGTGCATGGCTTTCACCCATCATCTAGCCTGCCCTAGAATACATTTGGCTCTGAGATCGGAGACAGCTGAGGATGAGTCAGAAGGAACTTAAGGGCAGTACAAGGCCCCAGAGCCAGGTTGACCGTGTTTTTCAAGCCTTAAAATTGAAACACATGGTTTGGCAAGTGGGTTTACAATAGAATAGAAAATCTGGACTTAGAAAAGTCACATCACAGGATGTTGTAGCTGAGTCCAGGGTAGGGTTTGGAGGCAAGCTGTGGGGTGGGTTAGACTGATGTCCATGCAGAACTCTGAGCACCTGTTTCCATGAAGTGGAGGCTTGGTGCCATTGTTGGCTGGAGAGCATGGAAAGAGTGGGTGGTAGAATTGCCTTGGGAAAGAAGAGAGGAAGAGACTAAAGGAGGAGGGAATGGCAGTGTCAGTCCCTCAGAGGTTTCCCAATGTAGACAGAGTTTTGGACAGCCAAAGGGGCTGTTTACATAAGAAACTTGAGGACAACTTTCGGGGTGCAAGCAGGCTGCTTTGGGCCTGAAGGACAAAGCATGGGAGATCCCATTCTTCTCTCTTTGTACGAAACCAACACTGCTCTTACATATCCGAAGATGCTGACACCTCCCTCTCACCCAAATAATCAGCATTCTTCAAAGGGTGTTAGCACCAGTGGATTCTCAGAAAGTTTCAGCTGAGTGACAGGCCATGGAGCTTAGTAGACAACTTAGGGATAAGAGGAGGATAGGGAAGGAACCCTGTGTTGTTGATGTTGTCAGACTTTACCAAGGGAGATTGTGTTAAAGAAATGGTACCCATCCACACAGTAACAGGGACATTTCCTTCCAAACTCAAAACTAGGTCACATGGTGGGTGACATGGTTGGATAATAGAATAGAGCATCTAAATTCAGAACAGGTTCAGGAAAAGTGCCAAAGCAGTGTCAGATTAACTTGATTGAAGGTTTAATTTGATTAGATCCTAAACCTTGCATATGTGTGCTTATTTATCCAGCCTATTGTCTAAGCAAAACAGGAATCCTCAGTCAACTTCATAAAATCAGCAGGAGTGTTGCCAGCCGGAGGCTTTGGATTTTTTTGTGTGATTGAACATGTTGAGGAGGCTGTGACAGTGAGACCTATTTAGAATACAAATGATTGCTTAAACTCTTTTAAAGGCTTTAAAAATATATTTTAATCTTTGAGTCTACCCCGAAGCCCAGCACAGTATTCATGAATAAATTGTTGTGCCTTTGATTCAACTGAAACTAAGTAGACTTGCTGAATTAATGAACCTTTCTCTTCTTCTGGTCTTTCTCATAGTTGTGGCAATGTGCATTTCTGCTAGCTTTGTGAAATGCAGATGAAGTATAATTTTCCCAAAATTGATCTGTTCTACATCACTTAATTTCAGGTATTTGCATTTTTATGCCAGAATCAAATCTAACTTATTATTATCATTGTGGAAAATAATTATAATCCTTTAATTTTCATGGTACTTGACAATTAAAACAATTCACAAACGTTATTTAATTCCATCTTCACTATAACACTGAGGTCTACGCAGAGTAAGAATGATCATCTGGGCCTTCAACTCCAAATTGCCCATCTTTTCTATGTGGTAAACTGAGGCTCAGAAAGGTTAGGTGATGCCCTGGCTAGGAGGAAGAGAGCTGTGAAGGCAGGAATGGAAGCCAGAGTAAGTGAGCTCTGCCCATCCTGAGTTCTGGCCTGACCAAGTCCTGTCTTTAAGGTGAGTGAGGTGGGCTTGTTCATCTTTACCCTACAGCTTATTCTGAGGATGGAGATGCCAGCACACTGCCTGAAACATGGTGGGAGCTTAGCTGATGCCTTTCTCCACCCTTCTCCAAGTGATTGCAGCCTCCATTTGGGAGTCAGCACTGAGTTGTGATAACATAAAGCTCACCTTCTGACCAGCCTGGAAGTAAAAGGCCAAGAATCACACCATACACACATAAACATGTGTCTACATACATACACATGTGAACACATACATGTACATGTCTGCATGAGCTTGTCTGTTGAATTATGTACAGCTTTTGGCCTCCTCCAGTCTCCAACCTCTGATGGCTGAGTCCTCACTCTTTTCTTGTCCAGTGGTCCTCTTGCTGATAGTTCAGTATAAAATGTAACAATAGTTGAGACAGTCTGTGTTTGAGGCTCACATTTCCTTAGTAAGCTCAGCTGTAGTGGGGCAGGGTGGGGCCCACAAGATGTGTTATGGTTTAGATCTACAGTGCTCCCCAAAGCCTCATGGGTTCAGAAGGAGGGTTTTTGGAAGGTAACTGGATCATGAGGGCTATGAACTCATTATTGGATTAATTTGTTGGTGAGTTCAGCAGCTGAGTGTGCTGTTAGGAGGTGAGGCCAAGTGGGAAAATGTAGATCACAGAAGGAGTGACTTGAAAGGATGTATATTTTTCCTAGTTCCTCCTTTCTCTCTCTGCTTTCTGGATTCCATGATATGAGCAGCTTTCCTCTACCCAGGCCCTTCCACCAAACTGTTTCTGCCTTGGAACAGGGTGGAATGGACTGAACCCACTGAAACTGTGAACCAAAACAAGCCTCTCCTTAAGTATTTTGTCCCAGCAATGGGAAAGCTGACTGATACAGATTTGGTACCAGAAGTGGGGTCATTGTTATGATTATACTTCACCATGTGGTTTAGAAGCTTTTGGAACTGGTTTACAGGAGAAATTTGGAAAGGTTTGGAGATACTGGCTAAAGAAGCAGTAGAATGCTGTAAGCCAAGCTTGATGGGAGATTCTTGTCAGAGATCAGAAGACCAAAGTACTGAAAGAAATGCAGATGGTAAAGCCCAGTCTTGGGAGGTTTCAGTTGGGAACAAGGACACCACTGGCAGTTGAGCTAGAAGCCATCTGTGTTATGCTCTAGAAGAAAATTTGTCATTGTTTTGCCTATGTCCTGAGACTTTGTGAGGCACTGAGATTAAGAGTGGTAGCTAATTAGTATGGTTGGCGGCACCACAGCAACATTCAAGCTGTAACACGGGTACTGCTTGCTGCTTTTAGTCAGGTTTACAGTGAGAAATAGGAGCAAAAAGCCCATTTAAAAAGTTTTCAGTTTTGCCAGAAAGGAAATTGGAGCAAAGAAGAGCATGGTTGCCTGCCAACTATAGACTGAAACCTCTAAAAATTGTAATCTCAAATAAATCTCTCCTTCTTTAAGTTGTGGGTGTTGGGTATTATGTCATAGTGACAAGGAAAGTGACTAAAGATGTCACCATGGTTCTTCTTGTCCAGGATACAGGGCTGGGACTAATTCTGCCATCACCTGGTCCAACCTCCTTCTTTTACAGAGGGGAATTCCAGGCTTCTTTCTAGAATTAAGCTACATTAATGAAAAATTTTCATTCATTTATGCATGGGTCCCAGTCTTTTCCTCAGGCTGTGACCTCATGTTCTCAAGAGGACTGTTGTACATCCAGGCATATTTCTATGCATCAGACAAAAAAAGAAGGAAAGAGGAAGGGGTAATGCTAGCAAGCTTCTCCTCACATCTCATTGGGCTATACTATGTCACATGACCACACCTAATTGCAAGGAATGTTGGGACAGAAGAGACTTTTCGCTTGTCCTGCCTCTATGGTAGATGCAGATAAGAGAGAAAGGAATTAGAATCAAGTGTTGGTGAATTAATCTACCTGACAGCTCTTGGGCATGAGCCAAACTTAATTAGATTAACAAGGAAAGGGTATGTTTCTTTCACCTAAATGTAATGAAGAAAATACATGTCCTTCACACACATAATAAATCTTGAAGTATCTAGTGTGGTTTTAGATATGGTTGGCAATGGGTCCGATTATCTGAATTCAGGATTGGTCCTTACCTTGACAGTAGGTTCCATTTGATTGAATCTCTAAACCCTAAGTTACACTTGTGTCTATATCCTTTGTCTATGCAGAGTGGGAATGTAAGGCCAACTTTTTGACAGCCAGCAGGAGCATGACCTGTAATGTCCCTTCCATGTCATGTGGAGTGGCCAGACCTCGGGGAGGAAACTCACAGGCTGGAAGATAGAGCTTGAGGCAACTGTAATCATTCTAGGTAGAGGGAATGTATTTAAAAGGAGCAATCAAAAGAGCAGCCCCAAATTCTGAACATACCAAAGTCTGTCTGGCCCCTCAACCATGCACATTCATCTGGGTGAGAGAACATGCAATCTGATCTCAGCCAACTTAACCTCCTGCTAAAACCAGTCAAATTCAACAAAAATGTACATCCATCACAACAGCCACTATAGATGGGAACTGTCATTTCCCACATCTCAGTAGTGCTGTGCCCCTTGCCACTGTTGCTTATCTTTCCTTAACACAGCACCAATGGCTCTCTGCCTGCTATAGCCTGCTTTGCCAGGCCAGAAAGACAGAGTTGTGAGCCCCCTCCCCCAGCCTCCTCCCTGGAGCAGCCCTCCATCAGTGACAGATGGGAATCAATGGATCAATACCCCAGCTCCCTTACTGCTGAAGGGAGGGAAGGTGGATAGTCCCAGGCATTTGTTCTGCACCTTCTTCAAGAGTGACCTAGTGGGATTAGGCTTCAGATTTGCCCCTTGCTTGGCAGTACCTCTTTCACTAGTTTATTTATTTTCTTTCCCTGCTCTCCACTTGTCCTTCCTGGGTGCACCATCCAATGAAACCATCTGCCCTACAATCCACATCTCAGGGCTGCTCCAACTAAGATGGTAGGGTGCACCCAGCTCAGAGAGGTGAAGCAAATCATCCAGGGTTGCCAAGGAATAAATAGGTTCATCCGGGTCTTGAGTCTGGGGCTTGTGGAGTCAAAACCAGACTCCTTAATTGCATCCCAGAATTGCTTCTGAGCCTCTGGAGTCAAATGGGGCTTCCAAAGGCAGGGCCACCTTCAGGTGGAGGACCATGATTAGGTGTACGGCTGGGGTGGATCTGGCTGCTCTTGGCTTCCCTCATGTGTCAGCAGCTGTGCCACCAGCTGAGGGGCAGAGTGATGACTCAGTTGTGTATTTGCCTTCACAATATACTCAAGGCCCAAGAAAATCATCGAAGGTAAGTTTACACCCTCCTTGGTGTAGCCACCCAGCAAGGGTTCTCCTACCTGGCCTCTAGAAAGAGCCAAAGCAGCTGGTGCTTGGAAAATTTGCTCCAGTGAAGTCTGAAAGGGCTCACTGCTCACTGCTCTTTCCTTCCCAAGGATCAGCAAGTCCCACCTGGGCAAGTCTCTTCTGGGACTGAGGGCACAGGCACAGACTGTTGCCACAGCCACGTCCTCCTCATCCCGCTGGCCCAGCACAAATGCGACCCTAAGACTTGAGATAATCACTCCTTGGGTGGGTGGGGGAACAGATGACACACGCTGAACTCCCAGAGGCTGCCCCCAGACTCTGGGAAAAGCAGGGCTTCTCCATTGATCAGTCATGGGGAGCGGGGCTCCTATCTGGCTTTGCTCCTACACCAGGGACATAGAACCTTCCCTGGCCTTCTCATGGATTTCCCCTTCCTCTTAGAAGCTCAGACCCACCAGGCAAAATGAGCCAACCACAGACTGCAGAGAGCTTGGATCCCTTTGACTCTCAGAAAGAGAAAGAGGAGTTTTTCAGGGCTCTCAGTCTGGCTCAAGATATGCAAGCCTCAGCAAGTCTCTCAATGAGAGCCTACCCGTTTGGGAAAAGGACTCTGATATGGCTGAAGGATTCGGTGGGAAACACACACAGCACTTAGATTTGGTTCAGATTCTAGCTCTAGCACTCATCAAGATCCCTTAGAAGAAAGAAAGTAATGGTAATGAATGGCAATGGGTGTGGTAAGGATTAAATGATGCTATATTTATGTAACTGCCTCATACTTAGCAGGTGCTAAAAAAGTGCAAAGGGACTATTCATAATAATGATACCTGTGAGCAGTGTGGAATTGAAAGGATAATGTGATCCCATGTATGTAAAGTTGCAGTGCACTGACAGGATGTTTACCAAATGCTAACAGTAGTTTTCTCTGGGTAATGGGATTTAGGGGCAATTTTTATTTTCTTCCTTTATCTGTGTGTTCCTTGACTTTCTTTTTATAATACCTGGCACATATTAAACATTATTCACCTATCACTTCAAAGGGTTCTGGAAAAGGCTAGATTCTTGATGTGCTTGAGTATTTGGATTACGAGTTTAGGAGGAGACCAATTAGTCTTTGTGGCAGAGGACAGTTTGGGTTCCCAGAGCAAACTTAAAGTACTTAAAGGAGGGTGAGGCTGGGAAGAGGTGGAAGAAAGGGCAGCAAAGTACGGGATCCTTGTGGTCCCCAACATGACCTTAAAGTTTGCATGTAGCCTGCTATTTACCCAAATGCTTTTCCCCCAACTTTGGTTGTTGAAAGTGGAATTGGGGCCAAATGTCATGTAAAATTAATGTGGGGCAGAACAGAGACAGCATATGAGGGCGCATAACCCGTGCAGGTGGATAATCCATTCTGTTCTTCCAGGAATCTGCAGAAATCTTGGGAAGGCTTTTGAGTCCCACTGGGCATAGAATTGCTAGAGCATAAGGCAAATGGCCCCGATTACCATCCCATCTTTAGTGGCATAAAACATCAATACCCATCTAGTGTTACCTCTCTAGGTCCTGGGGTTGGTGGGGCTCAGCTGAGTGTTTCTGGCTTGGGGTCCCCCCTCTGGTTGCAGTCAAGTGGCAGCTGCAGCCAGAGTCATGGCGAAGCCTTCGCAGTTCACAGGCCTGGAGTCTGGGCCAGAGAGGCTCGGACAGTGGGGCTGAAACAGCTGGGCTCCTGGGGAAACTCTGTCTGTGTGTGGTTTTAACACATGATGTCTCCAGCAGGGCATCTTTAGATGAGCTGGGTTTCTTTTATGGCCGGTCGTGCCTCCAAAGTTGTGTGTCCTGAGAGAGTGCCAGGTGGAAGCCATCTCGCCTTCTGACCCAGCTTTTGGAAGTCATAGAGAGTCATTTCCACTGCTTTCTATTAGTGAAAGCAGCCAAAAGGCCCACCCAGGTTCAAGGGGAGATGACCCAGCCTCCATCTCCCGATGGAAGAGTTGCTGAGTCCTGAAATGAGCATGTGGAATTGAAAATATTGCTATGGCCTTTTTTGGAAGATACAATCTGCCACTAGACATTTCACAGATGTTGAGGGGCAGGGTAGTCCTCGGCTGATATCTGAGTTACAATCAGGAGGAAGAAAACAGCTAAACTATTTTCTTTCTTTTTTTTAAAGGCAAAATATTAACAAAAGTAGATTTCAAATCAAATCTAAATTGTTTAGAAGAACATAGATGATAAATAGGGACTTTTATTATAGTGGATTTACCAGAATTGGCTGTGAAGATCATAATGAAAATGAGTGAGCCAGAAGGAAAAGCAATACTCTTGTTCAAAACTCTCTGGATAGAACTAGCCATGCTTGAAAGTGAACAGGAAGTTCCTGGGAGAAAGTCTGAGGGTCTCGGGGCTCAGACCCTGGCAGTGGGCAGGAACTGCACTCCCTGCATGTATGAGAAGTAGTTGAGGTCCTCAGGGCACAGCCCAGAAAGGCGAACCTCAGCACACTCTTTCTATGTGTCACTTGCCTCTTCTCCACGTGTGACACCCTGGGGCAGGAACCTGGGGGCCTGGGAATCTCCTGCTCTGCTCTGGGCTTCAGCAAATGAGCCAAGGCCTTACAGATGCTGGTCGCCTTGGACTCTGACTCTGAGATCATCTCCCCCGAATCGGGGCCCTGCACCACAAGGCCCTCCCTCCCCTCCCCTCACCCTGGCTTTCCCTGGACTCTGTGTCTGAGTCCCTAAACAGACCTAATAATCCCTACTCATCCATCCCTGAGCTTGGGCCTGGAGGAAGTGTCTGGGTCATTGGGGTTGAAAGCATCCGGCTCCCACCCTCTGGATGGCATGTATGGCAGCAGCCTGTGGGTTAAGCAGGATGTTGAGGCCATGTGAGGACTCAGAGGGAAGGAAGGCCCACCTCATTGATCTCACTTGGTGACATGAGTTTGAAAATACTTCCTAACTCTACTTTAGCTCTGGGCAGCAAGATTGAGGGCGAAGCCCTCCAGGAGTTTGTCATCTACCTTTCCCCCTGATTCTCAGGCCAGCATTCCCTGGTCTCCTGGACTCTCCTGTTTTCCGGAAGCCACACTCTGTCTCCTGCACTTCTGTGCATCACTGACATCAGCAGATGAGATTTTGACCAATTCCAGTTCTGGATTCTTAGGAGATAGAGAACAATGGATTGGCATGTTCTGATTTCTCTTTAAATAAGTTGTCCCTTGATCTTCTTTTATAGACTCTTATAGTGCAAACACTAAAAAGACCATAGAGATCATCTACTTCTACTTCCTTATTGTATAAGCCAGGAAACTGAGGCTGGGAGGAGGGATTTGCTTGGTGGTTTCCCGGCCAATATCTCAACTGGAGCTTGCCAAGGGGCCTGTTTAGGGCATGGCACAAACCTCCTTCCCCACTGCCAACATACCCCTCCAGCCCCCATCCTAGCTTGCAGTGGGCAGGCCATGCCGGAGACCATGCCAGAGGGTGTTAACCAGGAACGTGTCTTCCTTCTTGAAATACACCATGGATCAGCAGGCAGGCCCCTCAAGACCCCAGCAACACAGCTTGCTCAGAGCCCAGCACACAGTAACCCAGAAACATATGTGATGAGCAATAACAGTCATAAATTTTATGAGATTATGTGTTCCTAATGTGAGATTTCAGGCTGATCTGTTTGTTGAGCTATGCCAAGCTTCAGCGTGATTCAATCAAATTGTGCTTAATCTTCCTTTATTTACTCTGGGTGAGGGTGAGTCACGGAGTATGTCTCTGGTCCCGTCTGCTGAACTAATTTACCCCAAGGATGTTGATGGACTGGTGATTTGTTTCCTCTGAACAGCCAGGGTTTATTTACTTAGATCATTAGGTGGATCTGTGTGACATACGGTGTAAATCTACAGCCATGCTCGGGACTGGGGTCACTTTGAAGAGTCCATGAAGGACAGGGAGCACCTTGGAGGTGTCGTGGCTTCTTTTCCATCTGGCCAAATCATAGAGAATGCTTTGCTACCTGTTCCTTAACTCACAGGACTTAACTCTGTGCCTTCTTTATCATGGGAAGGCACTTAACCAACTCCCTGTGTCCCTGACCCAGGCCATGTGGCTCCAGAATGAAGAGGGACTATGATTATCTCTGGGGCAGAAAGAAAAGCCTGGCAAATGAGCCCAAGGTCCAGAGGGAGTCTGGTCATCAGGCATCTCCATCCTTGTCCAGCTTGTTGAGCCTCCAGGGAGACAGGAACATGCCACTGGCATTTGGGGCCCTGTGTGCTCAATTCCTTATCTCAGCCCTCTGAGAGGATGTCAGGTCTCCTTGGACTGAGAGCAGTGAGAACCAATTTGTAGCCTGACAGGAAGGGTTTGGGGACTTTCTGACTCCCAGGGGATGGGAGAGATTTGGCTTCCCAGGCTTGAGGTTTGGGTGAGAAGAGTTTCCCTTGATTTCTACTTTGATCACGGTGCCAACTGTCCTAGATTGCCCAGGATTGAAGAATTCTAGGACATGGGACTTTTCTGTGCTAAAAAGGGGAAAATTCTGGGCAAAGGAGGACAAGTTGGCCACCCTAACTTTGATGTCCCTTGACTTTGGCAAATTAGGCCTGAAGATGTGGCCAGAGCTTTGGGTAGAGGTGGGAAAGTCCCTCTCTCCTCAAACAGCTGCTGCAAGAGCCTGGGCCCTGGTGAGCAAGGTTACTGCTTTGGTTGAACATTTGTCTCTCCTAAAACTCCTGTTGAGATTTAACTGCCACCAAAACAGTGTTAAAATATGAGGGTCTCTAAGAGGCGGTTTAGTCACTGAGGTCACAAAGGGATTAAGGCCATTCATAGCCCACGAGTGTGCGCTGGTTACCATGAAAGGAACTCATGAAGACACTGCTCCTTCACACGTACTTCCCTGACCCCCCACCTCCCACCCAAGAAGCACTGAGATATATCCCCAGCCCTTTTCATTTTTTATTTTGAGACAAGGTCTCACCAAGTTGTCTGGACTGTTCTCAAACTTGTGATCCTCCTGCCTCAGCCTCCTGAATAGTTGGAACTACGGGTGTGTGCCAGGATGCTGGCTTTCCAATGCAGTACAATGGAGTGACATAGCACGAAGGCCCTCGCCAGATGCCATGCCATGCCCTCGGACTTCCAGCCTCCACAACTATAAGAAATAAATTTCTGTCCCCCAGAGTCCACCCACCCCCACCATTGTGATAGGAATGTTTCCCTGTCTGTTTTCTCAGGCACACAATGCCCATCTCCCTCTGGTGATGGGTGGTGACAGGTTTTTCTGCCAGCGTGGGGCAATGGCAGGCTCCAAGCCCACTCTCAGGGTAGAGAAACCCACAGTTTCCACAGGGTGGTGGGCAAGCAGAAGCGGCTGTTGTGGCAAAGATAATGTGACCCTTGAGGAGTGGCATCAACATTCCTGAAACCCTAATGGTCTGACACAGTGTCGAGCTGACAGCAGATGTGAGATTCACCTCTAGTAGTGGTGGTTGTGGACAGCCCTGTGCCGTGTGTTTTATTTTTAGGATTAAAAACTTAGAAGCCCCTGTGATGAAACTTTTCATTATAAGGGTAACACTCAGATTCTATTTCCCTGTAGGCAAGAGTATGGACTCTGGAGCCAGACTGCCATTTAATTTGACCTTGACGCCCTTAGTGTAATCACTTTGGGCCTCAATTTTCTAACCTATAAAATGGGTACAATGGCAAGATGACTGAAGGGATTGAATTAATTTTCACAAAGAACTTAGAATGAGGCTTGATACATAGTAATTACTCAAAAAAATTTGTCTGTGACATTGGAATGGAATGACAAATACATTAGGTGACTTTGTACACATGCAGATAGGAAGATTCTAGACTCTCAATGGCAATGGTCCTTGCCCAGGGGCCCCTCCTGGCCGGTCTCCTGCTTACCATGCTGCAAGCTGTCCTGCCTCCCCAGGGCATGACTTCAACCTACACTGTCACCCAGAATCCAGATGCCAACACCCTCTAAGCCACCACTTCTACCCCAACTCCCAAGCAACATGACAAGCGTGTGCACATATAGAATTTCTCAGAGTGCTTCTTATATGTTGAATTTTGGCTCCTGTATTATTTTGGATCTATATGGTATTAATCCTACTTCAAGCATCTTGCCAAATTAGTCGTGAACCAATAAATTTAATAGTAGATGTTTCTGAAAGCTTACCTTTGTCTTAAATTGTATAATCTATGTCTTTATTAATATTCCAAAATGCTATATAAAAAAGAATTGCATAGAGTGTCTAATTGAGTTTTTATTACCATAATGGCATAAGCCCAACTTTCCCATCATGCATTTGACAATGTTTCAAATCTATGTTTGGTAAATGTGTATTTAATACACATTTCACTGAAGCTGAAAAGCAATTGTATAATTAATGATATAAAAATTTGGTAGTGTCAGAAGAGATTTTTCCTGCACTACTTACAACCAAGATAAACTATCCACAGTTGAGGAAGAGAAAATGCCCTGGAATTATTTCTTAAATTCATCAGATTCAATCTGTTGTGTTTTCCACACGTATTTGCAGCACTGCGATACTGTGGCCTCTTGAATTATTTTATTCTTGATTGTTTAGGTAAATTGTCTGCTAACATTGTTTATAATCCTTCTCCACTTGTGTCATTTAGTAAAAAAAATTCCCAATATGTTTAGATATAAAATATTTGCATTTTGAGAATCCACAAATTCAATCAAAAATTGTGTCTGTTCTGTACTTATCAGGAGGTATCTCTCACATACAACATCAAGGTTGTAGCCAAAATAATGACTAATATTTAGCTCTTACCTTATTCAGATAGATTTCATACATCTCCTATAGTTTTAATTATTTTGTTTTATATTACATTCCCTCAATAGGTACAATATTACTTAGTGTCAACATTTATATTATACATAAATGTTCTGCCACAATATTATCAAATTTTGCTTTGGCTTCTGCCAAATGGATAAAATTTCCATTATCATCTTCATGCTCATAGTCTTTTGGATGTTCTTCTGAACAAAAGGTCTCATTTGCCAAAAATTAAACCATGTGTAATTTGCATGCAACAACAGCACAACAATTCTTCCCTCATGTTTGTAATTTATTAGCAACACTGATAATCGTTTTTAAAAGCACATGCCAGTTTTTCAATACTATACTAGTCAGGAGGGGTCTGTGAACACTTCAGTAACAAGCAATGCCAAGATCTTACGATCAAAGTTGAGACACAATCAGAGTTGTTGAGTCACAATCAAAGCCGAGTCTACACTTGTGCAAATCCAGCTGCAGGTCTGTGTGATTTTGGAAGCAGCTTCCTTCCATGGCTTGGGGTCAGTGGTCCAGGCAAACATCCTGCAGCTGTTTATCCAGAACCCAGGATCTCCTCTGTCAATGTGGAAAATGAGAATGGTGGATGGTCTTATATCAACATCAAAGTGCTTTGGCTCAGAAATGAGAACCAGCCATGTGGCCTCTCCTACAGGTGAATGGAGCGGAGATAAGTAATCATTCTGCTTGCTTGGAAGAAGAGAGCCAAATGCAAGTAAGTGCCAGACTTCTCTGCCACAGTAATGTAATATGTGTTACTGTGCTCTTCGTGTTTACAAAGAATATGTGAAAAATGCTGCTAGTCTTTGTGCCATTCCTCACGTCTCATTCTTCTCCCCGAAGAATTGGCACTAGGGACAAAAACACAGAATCCTTTACAGAACAATAAAATAAGCACAATCTAGTGATAGCTTCTTTTCACTATTTGGAAAAATTGGGGTGCAGCAAGTTTATGATAACTTCCTATTTATAGTAACTTTGGGAAAGTTAAATTTTCTGAGGTTACCAAAACAAATCCAAGTAGAGTATTCTCACATGCAATGTCCAAATTCTGGGGTCTCTCTGGCCTAACCCCACATCTACTCTGTGAGCTTTCCAGTCTTCTTGTTTCCTGTAAGCCTGGCTGGGAGTTTGTGGAGATAGCTTTAGAGGGGCTCCCCTGGCTGGTCCTGCAGGCTCCTGTTCACTCCACTCTCCCCTGCTCGGGCTGCTCCAGTTACTTGTGAATGCTGAACAGCAACACAATCCCCAAATGCAGTTTTCTACTGCAGGTTACCACCACACCATCTTCTTCTGTTTTCTCTGGCTGACTGGCACCACTAAATCCCTGAGTTCCAATCTCTCAAGAAACGGTAGAGAACTAGCTCTTTTAGTGTTGCGACTAAATAGTGTCCTGTAACAAACTACTCCCAATTTCAGTAGCTGAAAACAGTGAGTGTTCATTTTTCTCAGGACTCTATAAAGTGACAATTTAGGCTGGAATTGGATGGGCTTCCTTTTGGGTCTGTGGCCAGCTGCAGGTCAACTTTGCTGAACTTGACTGGGTTTTTTTCACATACTTTGGGTCTTATTTGGGGTAACTGAGCTGACTAGCTCTGATCAGCAAGGATTCTTAACATGGATGAGACAGGGGTCCCAAGAAAAAGGCCTGGGCTCAGAATTAGCAGATGTCCCTTATACCAGATTCTATTGGCTAAAGTAAGTTATAAGATCAACCTAGAATCAAGGGGAGGGAGGCAGAGAAGGTGAGCCAGTCCCAGCACCAGGAAGTAGGCTCCGCCGCCACCACCATTCCACACTCCTAGGGCAGAGAAGGTGAGCCACGTGGGTGCCAGAAGCACCCCCCACCCCCCAGGGAAATGAGAAGACATGTAAACAAGCCTCAAAAACAGACTTCTGGATCACTTAGAGCAACCCCAAAGGGAAATGAGATGGAACACTCTGATACTCAACCACCTGGACTCTCTGAACTGGCAACAAAAGAGGATCTGGGAAAAATGAAATCAGAAATAATTTCTCAGATAACAACAAAGATTGTGCTCATAGTGCAAGATATGATTAATAAATCTAGAGAGGACACAGATAAAAAAAATAGAGGATCTGAGAAACATGATGGAATCCCAACATAGGAAACAAATGGAATCCATGAAACAGATGCAAACAGATTTCCAAGAGATTAAAAACTCCATTGAAAGTCTGTGCAGCAGAATGAACCAAAGTGAGGATAGAATTTCAGATATAGAAGATAAGATTGCAATTAGTGAGCAGGAAAAGAAAAATTGCTTTAAAATTGTAAGGGAATATGAGAAATCAATCCAGCAGCTGCTAGACGATGCAAAGAAGAATAACATAAGACTGATTGGAGTCAACGAAGAAAGAGGAAAGAGTGCAGATGACATAAAAAAGCTGTTCACAGAAGTGATGGCAGAAAACTTCCCAAGCAGGAGAAAAGAACTTCACATACAGGTAAGTGAGGCATATAGGACTCCAACTAGCCTCGATCAAAAAAAATCTACACATAGGCATATAATAGTTAGAATTCCAGAAATCCAACAGAAAAACAACATTCTACAAGCAGTGAGAGAAAAGAAATAAGTCACATACAAAGGAAAGCCCCTCAGAATCACAGCAGACTTCTCAATGCAAACCCTCAAGGCAAGAGAAGCTTGGAGTGATGTATTTCAAGCCCTAAAGGAAAACAGCCTCCAACCCAGATTCATGTACCCTGCAAAATTATCTTTTAAAATTGATGGAGAAATAAGATACTTTCATGATAAAGAGCACCTCAGGAACTTCATGAATACCAAACTAGCACTCCAAAAAATTTTAGACAATATCCTAGGAAAAGACAATGAGGATCACAACCCCAAGAAGCCCAGCAGAATGAATCCATTGGGAGTGACAAATTAAATGCAAAGGGGGAGAATCCAAAAAAAAAGAAAAAGTCATGACAAGGCTTTTAAAACTTTTGACTTCATCTCCCTAATGAGTGTATAATTCAATCTTGTTATTGTACTGGTTAGTATTTTTCTGATTCTAGAGTTGCACACATTTCCTTGTGCTGTACTGGCTATTTATCATCTTCTTATGTCTACTTTTTAATTGGGTTGTGTATTAATGAGCTGTAAGAGTTCTTTATATATTCTGGTCATAGGTTATATGTATTGTAAATATGGCCTGTTTAAGAACTACTTTTCATTTTAATGATGTCATTTACAGTTCTAAATTTGGATGGAATCTCATTTTTCAATTTTTTTTCTTTTATACATCATGTTTTTTGTATCCTAGGTAGTTCTTGCCTACCCTAAATTCATAAACATTTTCCCTTATAATTTCTTCTTAAAGTTTTATACTTTTAGGCTTTCATATTTAGGTTCAAAGATCCCTTCAAGTTATTTTTATGTATGGAAATAAAGGGTTGAGGTTAATTTTTTATATACAGATACCAGGTGTTCTAGTGCCATTTGCTGAAAACACTATCTTTTCCTCAGCTCTTCCTTGAGTTTATATTCTATAAAATGTTAATGTTAAATTATCTCTAAAAACTCAGTGGACCATATATGTGTGGTTCTATTTCTAGATTCTCTGTTTTATTCCAATGATCTATATGTGTTTCCTTACACCAACACTGCCTTGATTACTGTAGCTTTAGAAGAAGTCTTAAAATTAGGTACTAAATGTCTTCCAACACTGTTTTTTTTCTTTTTTTCTTTTTACTTTTCTAGGTCCTTTGTACTCCTACATAACTTTTAAATTTCAATATCCAATTCTTCATTTATATAGCAAGTATACATAGACCTGAATTTTTATATAAACCTTGTGTTTTCTAATCCTGCTATATTCAAATACAAGTTCTAGGGCCTCCTAGAGATTTCTTAGTATTTTCTCTGTAGATGATCATTTCATCTACATATAAAGATTTTGCTTCTACCTTGCCAATCCTATCCTAGTTGTGTCATTTTATTGCCAGACTATTTTGGTTTGGGCCTAGGTTTCAAAGTTTAATGGACAGATAAATAGTAAGCATATCTGCCCTTGTTCCTCACCTTGAGGAGAAAGCATTGTGTCTTCTCCATTCATAAAACGTATTTTCGCTGGAAGTATGGAGTACATGTCTTTAATCTGTTGAAAAGTTTCTGTTCTTCTTCTAGTCTCCTGATAGCTTTTACCATGAATAGCTGTGGAATTTAGTCCAATACTTTTTCTCCAACTAGTGACAGGATCATATGGCTTTTTCCTTTCCTCTGTTAAAATGATGACTTTTAGGGGTGAATCTTCCAATGCTGAACCAACACTGCCATCCCTATAGTAAAACCACTTTCTTCATCCTGCCAGATCTGACTTCTAATAGTTTGTTTCGTTAAACAAATTTCTATCTATGTTTATACTTTTTTCTTCTATTATCTTTATCCAGTTTTAGGATTAGCATAATGTTGATTTCCTAAAATGAGGGGAGAAGTGTTCCTTCTTTTCTCTGCTTTAAATGTTTGCTATAATTTGTCAGTTAAAATGTATATGAGCCTGTTGTTGTCATACAGGTAGGTTTTCAAGCTAGGACTATACTTTCTTTAATAGGTGCTATCCAAATTTTTATATTTCCTCCAGTTAGTTTCATTAAATTATCTTCCAAGGTACTTCTTAGAAGTTGTCAAATTTATTTCAAAACAGATTTTTGAAATATGCTTTCTATATCCTTTTAAATTCTGTAAAATCTGTGATAATGTCTCCTCAGTCTTGATATTTTAATTTTTAAAATGTATAATTGATATTGTGTAATAGGAAGTAAAGGTCTAAAGGAGCAGGGGAAGTGGGAGGGGTAGGGGAAAGGAAAGAAGGGAAAAGAAAAAATGTGAGAAAAGGAAAAAAATGGAAATAAAATCTTTGCAAATAGGGAAGGGTGGAGGGGGTGCAGGGAGGGCAGGGGAATGGGGAAAAAAATAAGAACCAAGATACTCATGTAATGATACAAGATCCCAATGATGTATGTAAATGTATTTTATACCTAAAATGTACCAATAAACTTAATAGGGAAAAAAAGCGGGGGAGGGAAAAGAGACTCCATTTCCTCATAGGGGAAGCGACAAGGTCACATGCAAAGGAGGTGGCCACGAAGAGAAGTGAAAGACTGTTGCCATGTTTGTGACTCTCTCACAGCCTCTCCTTGCATTCGAGGTGGGAGTCCATGGAGGTCAGACTAAAGGACCTCTGAATGGCAGGCTCAGGCCCACTCTGAACCATCAGTGCCCCTACTAGCAGTGTGTTGACCTTGGCCATATTCAGATGTGCCAGCACCATGCAGTGAACATAGTCCAAGTTCAAGCTGAGACCAAGAAATGTGAGGGGGCTGGGATTCGGCTGCTGAACCTCACCAGAGGGTGGAGGCAGGAACTCTTCAAGAAGCCCCCTGAGTAGCCCTCTCTCTCCTAGTCTCCTGCTTATTAGTGTCACTTCCCCAGTGTCTTAGTTACTTTTCTCTCATTGCTGAGACAAAATACCTGACACCCAATGTTAAAAGGGGAAAGGTTTATTTGGCATACACTTTGTGGAGGTGTCAGTCCATAATCGGCGGGCTCCAAGGCAGGGTGGCAGAGGGACAACTGTTCATGTTGGAGGAAGACAGCAAAAGTAACAAGAGAATTTAACAGTGTCTTCCCACCCCTTTTATCTTAGAGAAACTACTGGAATTAGGGTGGTGCCAAACCAATCACTCGAATAGTGGTTTAGTGATCACATACCTTTAGTCCCAGCAGAACACATTCCAGATTTAGCCACCTCTGAGAAAGACTGCATGAGGCTTTGGGGGGACATCTAAACACAAGCCACAACATCTGGGACTGCCAAGGACAAGTAAGTCACTTTTGGGTAGCTTCCCCCCCTCTAAGGAAGATGGTTGCAATCTTAGCCTCTTGAGTGTTACTGAGGGAGGGAGGGAGGGAGGGAGGGAGACAGAGAGAGAAGAAGACAGACCAATCTGGGTGCTGGCTTCACCCTGACCGTTCTCTGATCAGGACTCATTCTGAACTCCCTCCTTCTGAGCTGAAAAGGGAAGTCCTAGGACGCAAGTGGAACACAGGAAAGGGCCACAATGACCACCTTTCTCCCATGCCAGGGGGGCAGTTTCTTTGCCTCACCTGTCAGTGCCAATCCCACAGGAGCTACCTGGCTTCAGGGGCCGGAGGAGGAGTGAGTGTGGAGCCCACCCAGGGGACAGAGGTGCTGTTCCGGAGGTGAGTCTCTATTTGAAGCCAAATTGGGAGGGAGTAGAAAGGATATTATGCTCTTTGAGTGGCATGGAAGCCTCCGGCATCTCTAGAGCCTCTGGTTCCAAGGGGACAGACACAGAAGCTAATGATGGGTCAGTCTCGGTGGGGAAGTCATAGGCTGGGAGTTCCTAGCGCACAGTGCCCCAGAGGATCACCAGGGCTCTCTAGTGTGGCTCCAACTTGCTCTTAGCCTTGCTACAATATTGAACAAAAGACAAAAACCAGAACAGCTTCTCCTTTCTATAGTAGACTCATGCTCCCTTTCTTCTGCACATGGGATCTTGTGTAGGATGAAATGTGGAAACAGGTGTGGAAGCAAATTTAACAACATGAAGCATTCCATGAAAACAATTTTTTTCACTTATGGCTTGACTACTTCCAAACAGAATTTGAGGCAGCTTACAGGATTAATAAGGTGAAAATAGGTCCCCAAACTACTATCAGAGAACTGCAAGAAGAAGCCAAGTAATAAAAGGCATGGAAAGAGTAAAATTACATCCAAAAACCAGACCAAGAAGGGTTTCTTCTACTGTGCATAACATTTAGCTCTTGAGGAACGAAAAGACAGACAGAAAGGTAGAGATGACTAACGTTTACCAGGCACCTCCTATGTGCCAGACACTGCAATTCGATGATATGAGCCAACCTATTTTGGAGGGGCTTTTCAGTAGCCATGGTAAAGAAGGGAAAATTAGCATTCTAATAAAAGAAATCTGCATAGATTCATCAGGAAACCACCTTTTACTGGCGTGGAAGATGAGTCTTTATATAAAGCACACCAGGGAACATATGTACAATGTCTTCTAAAGCTGTTTTATTGGGTTCAGGTGCCAGGTGAGATGGAATTAGCGCATTCCTCCCTGTCTGTTAGGGAAATACAACTGTAAAACTTAAAGAGACTGTACAAGATGCTGTTAGAGGTCTCTGAAAAACAAATAGCAGTGGGAGAATTCGGGGAAGAAGACCAGAATTTGATGTACCACCAGCCTGAGAGTGAGTTTACCACTTTTTCAACCCAGACCTCTCACGACTTGAATTTAAAGGCGAGTACAGTTTCAGCAAGTGTACAACAGAGGGAGGTAACCAAAGCCCAGATCTTCTGACCAGGGAACTGAAAAGGGAGACCTCAGGGAGTTGGAAAGTAACAGAGCAGAGAAGGAGATTCCTGGGAAAGTGGTTTTTAAAATCAATTTTATTGGTACAATTTAAATATATGTAACGATCACACTTTCAGAGGGAATTTGGAGCAGTACATGACGTATCTTGACTCCTCTTTTTCTCCCAATCCCCTCCCCTCCCTTCAACCCCTGCCCCTTATTTACAAAAGCTTTGATTCCATTTTTTTCCTTGTCTCTCGTGTCTCCCCCCGGCCCCCTGCCTTTGTTCTCCCTGCATTGCGGAGCTGCACTGATCCTGAGCAACAGGCTGGTAGGCCATTATCCAGACCCCAGCCTGACCACTAGGGGGTGCCTCTCTGTGACAGACTTGAGCAGCGCTGCCAACACTGAAAATGGAACTGGATTGGAAATGGAGCCTTGAATTTAACCAAGTTCATTGCCTGTTAAGACAAAAATAGCAGCATTCTTTGTGGGATTTAAACGAGATCCAAAATTTTATAGCAGTATAATCAAATGTCCAGGATACAATTCAAAATTACTTGGCACATGAAAAACTAAAAAAACCCCTCAATTTGTGTGGGAAAATACAATCAACAGATGTCAATGCTTGGACAACCCAGATGTTGGAATTACCTAACAAAGACTTCAGAGAAGCTATGATAAAATGATCCAAAAGCAAGGACAAATTTTCTTGATGTGAATGGAAAGATAGGTCTCACCAGAGATACAGAAGATATGAAAAAAAAATGGAAATCTTACAGCCGAAAAATATAATAGTAAGTGAAATAAAAATGCACTGGGCAGAATTGAAGTGACAGAGGAAAGAGGCAGTGAATTTAAAGACAGATCAACATTAATTATCTACTCTGAACAGCAGAGAGAAAAAATGTTGGAAAAGTGAATACAGACTAAGAGACCCATCACATAATACAAAAAGATTGTCATTTTAATCATCAGAGTTCCAGAAGGAGAGGAGAAAGAGTATAGTGCTGGAAAACAATACTTGAAGAAACAATGCCTAAAAGATTCCTCAAATTTGGTGAAATACATAAACCTACAGGTTTAAGAAATTGAATGATCACCAAACAGGGAAATCCAAAGAAATTCATGACCCACTATTTCTTAATTAAACTACTAAAAACTAAAGACAAAGAGAAAATCATAAAAGCATTCAGAAGGATAAAATCATATTACTTAAATTCAAATATTTAAGGACTTTTAGAGACCACTGAGGGGACAGGGAAATGACACATTTTTTAAGTTCTGAAAGAAAGAACTATTATCCCAGAAGCCTGTATCCAATGAAAATTTACTTCAAGTATAAAGGTGAAATGAAAACATTTTTAGCATAAAAAAAACAGAATTTGTGAGCGGTGGACTTGCTCAAAAAGAATTACTAAGGACATTCTCCAGACAGATGAAAAATGTTATAAGATGAGTACTTGGGACATCAAGAATGCAGGGAGGACAACAGAAATGGTGAAAGACTAGAAATAATTTTATAGAAAATGCAAAGGTGTTCCAAGTTCAGCTATTATATCAGTTCTGAGGGCACCAAGGGCATATGCTAAACTGCAGTTCTAAAAATCAGTGCTGTGAGGTAAGTGGGGTTCATGGAGGAATGAACGGGGGATATGTCAGATCATGTCCTTCTCTGCTCTGAGGTGACCATCTCTCATCAGTCAACATCTCCTTGAGGTCTTCCCTGGGTCTTCCACTTTAAACTGAAATTCCTCCTACCCTATTACTATCTGTCTTCATTTTCTGCTTTACTTTTCTCCACACTTGTTATCAACATTGCCATACTATATCCTTAGCTGATTGTGTATTTATGAACCGTCAGGTCCCACGTCATAAAGACAGGGATCTCTGCCTTTTTGTTCATGGCTTTATGCCTGGCAAAGGATTCAATGTCCAGTTGTTTTCCAAGGCTTAATAAAAGGTTATGGTGTGTGGGAGTGGGCAAGTAGGCATTTCTGTGAACTGGAATAAGTATTATTTCAAGTGGCTCACATACTAGCTATGTTATTGACCCACAGAGTGGACACTTTGGCTTAACTGTCCAGCTCCTCTTCCTCCTTCTGATGGCAGTTGGCCCATTTTGGAAGCCAACCATTCCTCTCCTCATCTCTAACATATGATTCAAACAGGAGCTCTGCCTCGCTTCGTGGCTTTGCTGGTTGGCCTGAGGATGAGCACCAGATCCAGACAACCAATCGGGGTCCTTCTCTGGGCCTCTTGAATTGGAACAAGTGGGGAAATGTGGGGAGCTGTCCGCAGGCTGCTTCCTGTCACATGGGAAGGGATGGTGAGCAAGTTCTGCACAGCCAGCCTCTGGTAGCAGTCATCTTCAGGACTGGCGTCCCCAAGTCCTTTCTGTGATTTGATTGTGTGAGCCTCTCCATCTGTGTTTGCTCAAGCTGCCTCGAACTGGGTTTATATTACTGCACAGAGAGTTCTGAAAAATAGAGTTTTTCTGAAGCTTCAGCTATCACTATTATCGAAAGCATTCCTGTGTGTAAACATTGTGCAAGGTCTGTGGTGAAGGAAAGAGTGAATAAGTGATGCAGAGTCTCTGGGGTCAAGGTCCCTCCATTTAGTTGGGCAGACAGTTAGATTCAGAAGTGAGCATTTCATTACATGGTCAATGAAAAGAAGAGGGGACAAAGCACCATGGGCTGAAGTGGCTTGAAAAGATTTTGCGAAAAAATTAAAACTTGGGCTAAAAGTAGAAGGAAACATAAGATGTGCACAAATAAGAGAGAGGAGAATATTCTGGAGAAGTTGCATGGACAAAAGCTTCAGATACATTTGAAGGAGTCATATCAGTCAGTCATGGAAGGTGGTTTTCCTGTTTTATAACATGCTCTCATATTTTTCATCCTATTTTCACAGTAACCAAATAAGGTGGCATATTGTGATGTACCCTCTTCACGGGTGAGTCCAACCATTTGATGACCTTCTCAAAAATATATATCCTAGAAAATGGCCGATCTCTAGATAAAGAGAAATAATCATCTATAGATAAGCCAAATCTTTTGTTCAAGTGGAGGGCTCTGAATGAATGTCAGGTGAGAGTATTTATTACAATGTTAAAAGATGTCAGCTAATGTTCAGCAAGCTCTTAATGTTTTCAAGTTCTCAATCAAAAAATTCTTATCTTTTTTTAAAAAAACTGACACGTTTGATTCAAGATTCAAATATATCTCAAATTCAATTTAGTTGGCAAATTTTGTAAATCTCTTTAAAAATCTGTTGGTTCTCTTCCTTCTTTTTCCTTGTTATTTACTTGCAACATTTTGGATTCTGTGGACTTCATCCCAACAGTGTCTATTAACATATTCTGTTGTCCTCTGTATTTCCTGTGAACCTTGGTTAAAGCTTGCTGCTTGATTTTGGAAAAACATTTCATTAGTGGAGGTATGTGCTTCCAGATGCATCACATCAGGGGATATGCAATGTTTTGTCATATCTCTGTGTTGCCATTGGGTCTAAATGCTGTCAGCCTGACCCATTCACTAGAAAGCTCTCCATTGGTTCTTCACTTGATGGTTTTAGCAACTGTTGGTATCACTGCTTAGTCCCATTATAACATTGGGGGCCACAAAATGTTATTTTCTGTTTCTATCATTTTTTTCTTCATTTATAGGCTAGAATTCTTCTGCAAATCAACTACTTGGCTTCCTGAAAAGGTAGCTGAAGTGTTTTGGGGTTTTTTTGCTTGATTTTCTATTTTTTGTTCTTTGTTTGAGACAAGGTCTCACTCTATAGTTCAGGCTGGCCTTGAACTCACTTTGTAGTCCAGGATGACCTCGAACGCATAGCAATTCTCCTATCTCAGCCTTCTAAGTGTGGGATTACAGGCGGACACCACCGCACCTGGCAGAATAAATGTTTTATTCTTTTTCTTTATTTACACGCTTTTGGAATAATAAGTTAGATGCCTAACATAGTCCACAGGTGACCAATTAGTTTGTTTTATTATTATGGACTCATGAATTTTAATGTCTTTAATATGCTTTAATCCATTATGATTATTGCTCATTTTGAGGCTCAAATTGTTTAGCCTTTGATCAGTGGGAGCCCCTTCAAATTGGCTCTTGGGCCCTTTTGGTATAATTGCCACAGTCTTTGATATCTTCCTTGATTTTCATGCTCATCTTCTACATTTCCTGCTCCAGATGGGAAAAAAGGCCATTCCACAAGGAGCTCTGGTTGCTTTTAGTGGGAGATGGTATTTAGAGACAACGCCTGGGGCCCTGGAGGTGCTCATTATTCCTAAGTGGGTCAACCTCTCTAGGTCTCTTCAGCAGGCAGAGAAGGGAATAAACTTTCTTTTAAAGAAAAAATACATTATGGACTCATGCTGAGGTTCCCCACTCAAATTTAAAACTGCATGGCTTTCACTTAAGTTTGGTGACTTTATATTTGTATCTCTTTTCTCTTACTCTGAAAATCTTATATCCCAGTGTGAATTATTTGTTTTATGCTACTACATATATGATTTAAATACAATAAGAGTATTATTATTAACAATAAAATTAAACAACAGTTTGATATTTATTTACAGCATTTTTTTAATTGTCATATATCTCACTAGAGTTATATAAGCAAATTATTGTGTTTTAAAGTCACTTTAAAATCTTCCCTGTATGAATAAACCACAAAATGGATACAATTAGGCTTGTTTTATTTATTTTTCATTTTTAAGGATTGCATTTTTAATTCAATTTTTTATAATTATGTAAAGCATTTACACTGTTTTAAGGTAAAAATCTATAAACAAGATGCATTCCAGGAAGTGATGCTTACCTCCATGCCCTCCTCTCTCTCTACCTCTTCCTTCTTCTGCAAGTAACTGTTCTTGGGTTTTGTTGTCCTGCATTTAAAAAAATATACAACTAATCTGTATATACAAATAATCTCCCATTTCCCAGAAAAAATGCTATAGTATACACAATATTCTGCACTTTCTTCCATTCAATAATATGTTCTTAAGATCACTTCCTAGTAGTATGCAGAAACAATTCTTCTTCCTTTTTATAGCTTCATGGTAATCTACTGTGTATTTTAATAATAATAAGCTCCATACTTGACTCAACAAGTTTTCTGTTGGTAGGCATTTGGGCTGTTTCCAATTCTTTGCTATTAAATATAGTGCTGTAATTAATGGTCTTGTACACACATTCCTTCATACTTTTCTCAATATTCCTTTGGTATAGACTCTTTTTTTTGTTTGTTTTGGTACCGGGGATCGAACTTGGGTCCTTGTGCTTGCACAGCAGGCGGCGAAACCACTGAGCTAAATCCCTGGCCCTTTGGTATAGACTCTTACAAGGGGGCTAGATTATTCAAAGGGCGAATGCATATGTAATTTTGATAGATATTGATGAATTCCCTTGCTAGGGATTATAGCACTTTACATTTCCAATTGAAGGGTATTTAGTGCCTGTGTTCCTATTCCTCTCTAATATATTGTCAAACTTTTGGATTTTTGCTTGAAAAATGACATCTCAGTGCAGTGTTATTTTACATCATTCTTATTATGCTCAATTTAAGGTTAATTCCCTAACACTGCTTCTGACTCATTGTAGCCATTCAAAAATTATTCTTTGAGTCCATGAAAAGTATGAAGTGGCATTTCAGGAAGATTGATCTAGCTGCAGAATTCAGAATAGTACAGAGAGAACAGAGGCAAGAAACACAATGAATTTCAGCACAGAAACTCAAGTCACAAGAAAAGTAACTTTAGCTTTCCACTAAAATTCCTATTTTGTATTTTTCTTCTCTGGGGGGGGCATAAACTTAATCTGTCAATTCCTATTTTGCCCACTTATCCTTGCAGTTATGTGAATTACAGAGTCCCAGGGCATTTCCACAATGATGGGAGACAGGGTGGCACAGGAAGTGGGGTCAAGTTTTCAGTCACCATCTGCCACTCCTTGGAGGGTCCTCGGTCATGACATGAGGTTACAGCAGCTTCCCTTGGTTTAATCCAGGACCCTTTTCCAGTTGGCCCAGCTCTGTGACGCCTCTCTCGGGCACCAGAGGAAACCTGGCTGTATTTTTACCCAGCCTAGGGACCTCAGAAGACTCTGGGAGGACATTAAAGCTCTTACCTTTTAGACCAGTGGTGGCAAACCTACGGCATGCATGCCACAGCTGGCTGTTATCATTGAAGCTCTAAAAGGTTCGCCATCATTGTTCTAGACATTCCCTGCAGCCATATCTATGCTTCAGCTCCTGGGCTCCTCTCTGGAAAGTGGACATGTTTCCTCTGCTCTGAAATGTCCCCTAAATCTATCTAGCACTCAGAATAAGTATGAGTAAAATGTACAAGCTTTCTTGTAAGGAACTCACCAAACTTTCCCCTCTGTCCTCACTTTCCAATTAGAGATTATTTCTCTCCTGGGGAGGAGACGTGACAAAGAGACTGTCTCTGACTGAGCCACTGGTCTCCAGGCTAATCACTGGCTCCTGAGCCTGCCTGTTTTTTTAAGCTCTAACAACCCTCCCTTCAGAGATGAATAAGTGCCTTGCAGTCCAGTTTGGATGGAGAAGGACCATGGGGGAATAGGGCTGAGAACCTCATTTAACACTTCCAAACAGCATCCCAGTTACATCAGTTAAAAGCATATAGCCATGGCCCAGGTACAACGAGATGAGAGGTGAAATGAGACATTGGCTGTGGGTTTGGGGCAGATTGATTGATGAAGGAAGGAGAAAGGATTCAAGAATGGGATTTGGTGCCTCTTAAGCCAAAGTGAAAGGGACTGAAATGAGGCCAGCTGGAGGTGGGCACAGCAGTCTTCAAAGAGAGATCATGAACTTGGCTTTAGGCTTGGGTGAGGTGCAGAGTTGATGGTTAAATTCAGAGACGATGGTTAAATCCATGAGGGGGGCTGAGATCTCTTCTTCCTGGACGATGAGACAGACAGACAGTTGTTAAGCTTCCACATGTACAAGGTAGGGAGATGAAGAGGACAGACAGTTCAGAGGGCCAAGTCTTTACAGAGCCAAGCAATGTGTGACTGTGTCCTCCTTTCCAGGGCCTGGATACTTGGGAGGAGAATTTGTTTCAGAACTTTTCAAACACACAATGGCCTGGTGTGTGTGTGTGTGTGTGTGTGTGCATGTGTGTGTGTGTGTGTGTGTGTGTGATGGTCCATCTGCTGCCCCAGAAATTGTGCATCCTTGGGAATATCAGAGATTCTCCCTGGCTTCCCCCTGTACATACAGCTGCTCCCAGAAGCAGGGCTGGTTTATTTTCCACTTAATGTAACAAACATACACTGCACACCCAAGGGCACAGCAAGGTGCAGTTATACGGGACAGCATTTGCAAACTGCTAGCTCACGGGCTGTATCTGACCCAGTGACTTCTATTGTTTAGCTTTAACTAAAATGTGGATTTCAAGATTTTCTCTTTTTTTAATCAATTTTATTGGTACATTTAAAATAAACAATATAATGACATTCATCATTGGAAATTTGCACCTTTACCTAATCCATCTTGGTTCTTATTTTTCCCCATTCCCCTGCCCTCCCTTCAACCCCTCCACCCCTCCCTATCTACAAAGACTTGGTTTCCGTTTTTTTCTTTTTCTCATATTAATTTCATTCCTTTCTTTCTTTTCCCCTTCCCCTCCCACTTCCCCTTCCCCTTTGCCCCTTTTCCTCCTATTTCACATTATCTATTATACTTTTTAGTCCTTATTTACACTTTTAATTTCTCACACTAGAGAAACTATTCCATATTTGCACTCAAGATTTTCTTTAAAAATACATCTGGCCACAGTGGATCTGCATTCTCTAATGACAAAGCCAGCCAGAAGGGTGGGCACCTGCTCCCTCAGACAGACGCACGTCTTGTACTGTATGATAGACCCCGACTGTTTGACACTTTTCACTTTATACTTCTGGTCTGACACCTGTGTACACTGTGTCTGAAACTGCAGGTTCGGGTCTTGTATTGACCAACTGCTGGTGACCTTGGGCAAGTTATTTTACCTTTTAAAGCCTCAGTCTTCCATCTGTAGAATGATAATGATAATAATTGCTTATCTCCCAGGGCAAGGTACAAAAATGATACATAGAAATTGCTTAGCAACTGGCAACTGTTACTATTAAAAATGAGGGGGACAATTCCCTGCTTGCCAGATTCTAACCCTAAAGCAAATGTCTCAGTTGGTGTTGTAACAAAATACCTGAGGCTGGGTACTTTATAAAGAAAAATGATTTGTGTAGCTCATGGCTTTGGAGGCAGAACATGCTTAGGTGGCCCCATTTGTTTGGCTTTTGGTGAGAGCTGCCCTGGCTGCATCACGACATGGCAGAGAAACCGACAAGGAACTTCTAGACACCAAAGGGGCCTAGGTGCATTGCAAGGCTCACTGTGTATCATCCTACTCGTGTGGGAGTGAACTCAGTCCTGGAGACCAGCTTTAATTCCTCCCAGTGGTGCTGGCCCCATGACTTAATGACATCTCAGAAGGCCCCACCTCTCCTCTCATCCGGACTGAGGACCAAGCTTCTAGCACATGAATTTTTGGGGTCCCACTCAAACCAACCACATCCAACCATCGAAGCAAAGTGAGAGCCCAAGGCAGAATGTGCTGGGGAGAGGCGAGGAACAGTCAAGGGACCTCAGGCTGTGGCACAAGGAGGCCTCCCTGCATGATGCAGGGACGTTGGGGCCTGGGTTTCTTTTTCTGTCTGTGGGAGGCGGCTCAGCTGGGCCTGCCTGGGCCTTGACACCCCTGTATGCAGGCCGGAGCCCAAGCCCTGGGAAGGCTGGTCCCCATCCCGGCCAGCTGCCTCTCTGCTGTGATTCCAGGAACCGGCCCTATCAGTTGGGCCCAGTTTCAAGAGTTGGGTTTCTTGCCATTTCCCCTCAGTCATGGGGCCTCTGGAGTGGACAGCACAGGCGGGTGGGAATGTGATTAGCTGTCAGGCCCTTTCCAGGCAGGGGAGTGTGTTTCAGCTAGGGATTGGGGGGGGGGGGATCAGGGGCCAGCCTTCCTTGGGAGCCCACCCAGCCCTTCCCCCCAAGTCTTCACTTCTCCAGGGAGACTTGCAGGCTGGAGGAGGCTGGCTGAGAGCAAAGGCTTTTTTCACACAGGGATGCAGGGATGCAGAACACCACATTCACTTCCTGTCCCTGCTCGGGAGGTTGGGAGAAGCCATCTGTCGCTCACAGCCCCGGGGCCACAGAAGGGACAGCCCTGCTGCCCAAAGCCACACAGTGTCCCAACCCAGGACTCCTGCCCCTCTGTGCCCGGGTCACCAGCCTCACCCCTCCTGGGTCCCATCTGGTTTTCTCTGAAAGTCCTTTCCCTTAGGGTGAGGTAAGGCAAGCACTCACTTGACTGAAACATTCAACACTTAAGATAATATTCTCATATAATATACTTTGGAAAATTGAAATGAATGCCAAAGAATAAATATCTATGATGTACAAAACATCAAGATTTTAAATAAAGGCAAGAGCCAACTCATTCACCTCCCCTAGCCACAGCCCAGCTGATGTGCTCTGTCCCCAGAGCCCCTATAGAGAGCAGAAAGCGCTGGATCCCAAAGTGTCACCTACCAGCTGTGTGACTTTAGGTTAAGTGACTGAAATGCTGAGGCTCTAGGTCCTCATCTGTGAAATGGGGTCATTAATTCCTACCTCTAAAGCTGTCGTGAGGGATAATAGACAAAATGCTCAAAAGCCTGACAGGAGACCTTGGGAACTAGAAATGATCTCTTTACCACCCAACCCAAGTGCCTGCCACAGCAGATAAGCCATGTATGCTGTCAAGTACTTGGGTTTCATATGAGGAAGGCAAGTGGCCTGTAGCTATTAACTGATTGGAGAAACAGATCTAAGATAGGATTGGAAGAAGTGGTGGGGGCCCCATCAGAGCCTGGACTTAAGACCCAACAATCCAAGTGAAATATGAGCAATTTATATGATAGAAGCTTGGTTTCCTTGTTGTATATTACACTTTTACAGGTCTATGAGAAAAAGATAAAGAATACCCAGTGGGAAAATAAACAATAGATACAAACAGGTCATTTCACAAAAGAAGAAACACAAAGGACCAAGAATCCGATGAGAACATGCCAACTTTACCAACAATCAAAGAAATGTAAAATTTTCATAAACTATAGAACTTTTAAAAATTATAATTCCTGGTACTAGTGAGGATCCAAAAACCCAGAAAGCCTCAAACATTACTGAAAAGAAGGTAAACAGATTTTTCTGGAGAACAACTTGAACAAAACCTTTAAAAGTGTGCCAGCTCTTTGACTCAGTAATGGGATTCTTTGAAATAACATCTGTGCTAACGTAATAATAGAAGATGTGAGCAAAATATTAGTTAGAACAAAGAATTGTTTAATGGGACTCTAAACATAACTCTAGCATCCTAAAATAAAGGACTATTATTTTTTAGGTTTATAGAAAGATAAGTAGATACAGTAGCATCCAAGAATTAATGATATCATCTCTGGTTAATAAGATTGTGTTGTCTTGTACTTTTTGCTTTTCTTTTTCTTTAAAATGCATTAAATTGTGGTAAGAGCACTTACATGAGATCTAACCTTTTAACAATTTTTCAAGTACACAATACATCACTGTTGACTATACTATACTGTACTGTACAGCACATCTCTAGAATTTATTCATCTTGCTCAACTAAAACTTTCTATCTGTTGGCTACTCTCTACTCTCCTTCCCTGCCCCCAGTAATCACTATGCATTTTTTGATTCCACAAACCTGACTATTTAAGATACCTATACAAGTGGAATTGTGCACTATTTGTCTTTCTGTTTCACTTAACATAATCTCCTCAATTTTGTCACATACTGCAAAATTTCCTTCTTTTTTAAGAGTGAATAGTGCCCCACTGTATGTCTATGTCACATCTACTTTTTCTATCATCTACTGATGAACATTTACGTTGTGTCCATGTCTTCGTTACTGTGAGTATTGCTGCAATAAGCACCAGGCTTCCAATATCTCTTCAAGATCTAAATCTCAGTTCTTTTTTGGATAAATACCCAGAAGTGTGATTGCGGGATCATATGGTAGCTCTATTTTTTCTTTTTTCTTTTCTGTATACTTACAATTTTCTACAATGAACACCTGTTATCTTTTATAATGAATTTGTCTTAAGACTAGAAGAACTGGAGGGTCTGATTATCCTAGGGAACCAGGCAGTGTGGGGTGGGTGAAGCTGTGATTTGGCAGCTGTGGGTCAGTTCTCCAGCCCCACAGCACTCAAAGGAGGAATGGGGCTGGAGGCAGATTCCCAGCTGCAGTTCATAGCAAAACAAAGTGGCCAGAGCAGCGTGGGAGGACTTTGGGAGGCCTGATGCACGTTTGTGCAGCATGTGGCTGACTTGAAGTAATAGTGAGAAAGAGCAAAGTTTTTGAGTAGAATGATTGCAGGATCTAATACTACAGTGCCTGAGAGGAAATGTGCTAATACTTGTTCAAAGGTGATTATTCTATAAAGGTCAAATAGTGCTTGTGTACTTTGTATGGCTGCATTTAGAGAAGTTATGAAAACAAATCAGTCCATGCATGGGGGAATACCAATTTGATTTTTGAATTTAATGTGTTTTTACAAAAGTTCTTTCTCCTCATAGGAGCTGACATGTAACACTTTGATTCACTTTTTAGTGGCTGCAGGTGAGGACCATTTGGGCACACAGGGTAATGACGGGTCCTGGGGGAAGGTAGGTGATTAACATGGCCAGAGAAGGCTTCACCGAGTTGACGTTTGAAGTAAAAGATTTAGCAGATATCTGTAAGAGAAGAAAAGAAAAGAGAGAAAAGGCAGTGCAAAGGCCCTAAGTGAAGACAGACCATGGCTGGCAGATTCAAGGTGCACCAAGGAGCCCAGGATGGTGAGAATGGCTGGAGCAAGAGGGAAAATACACCAATGGTAAGAGACAATTTTTATCCCAAATTAAGGAATCCACAAGAAAGATAGTTTGAAGATCGCTGTGTCATGTGTAATAAAATATGATATTTTAAGACATTTGTCCCAGGTCTCTGGACACCAATTACATCTATTACTCACCCAGTCTTAAACTCCCACCCAAGTCAATTGAGTTGATGCTGCATATATATTTCACTCTTAAATTATAGATGTGTATTTTCCGCCAAACACTGAAGATCTGTGTACTTCATAGAAAACTAAGTTATGTGCATTCTTTTTGTTTCCCTGTAAGATTCCTGAAGGAATTCTGGACCTTACATTCTCTCATCTTTTTTAATACTCTGCTCTTATATGGATATCTAAAATAACATCTGAATAAGTAGTGGGCTTTCATGTGGCTGTGGGCTCTCACCTTGTATTTGACTGTTTTTTAAACTTAAATTTTGTATAGGTAATACAGTCTTATGATGTATAAATATACTGAGTTCCAGTTCCATGCCACAACCATAAAAGCTGAACAGAATATACACAGGACCATGTAAGGCTATGAAAAGTAAGTAGCAACAGGCAGACTGAGGAAGAGCCAGAGTTCAAAGTACTACTGGTGGTGAGTTCACCATATTTTTTCCTCTAGTATCCTGTACTAGAAGCATCCAGAACCTTGGAAGTAAGCACTGTTGAGCATCTTTAGCTCTGGCTCAAAGACTAGAAAGAAGAACTTCTAACAGTCCAGGGAGTACAAAAATGCTTCATTTTGTTTTCTCTTATCTCCCTTCTCTGTGTTGCAGCCTCCGGGGAATCTCATGACTGCACATGGTACAATGGCAGCTAAGGAAAACCAAAAGAGCCAAAACTCTAAGGGAACAGGAACTTCCTGTCCAGTAGAGCTACAGTTCTAAGAATATGGGGCAAGACCCTGCCACTTTTTACTCCTCTTTCTGTCTTCCCTGCCTATAGGCCAGGATATGAGCCCACATGAAGAAGTATGTGACAAAGCACAATAGAGTAGAGTAACCAGAGCCCCAGATTTCAGGCAGAGAACCAAAACGATAGGCTCAGAGAACTGGGATATGTCTGGGAGAGAGTGGAGAATGGGGAACCCTAAAGGTGCTTATGACTCTGGAGCTCATCTTTAAGCTGTGCCTGTACAGATCTGATCTGTGTTGGCATGTTGAAGACTCTGAGAACTGAAATGATAAACTGTGTGTTGGACTGAGTTATAGAGCAAGGCAAAGGCTTTTGAGATCTGAACCAGTGATTGAAACTGTACCCTACTAAAGGTGGATTATAAACATAATTCAAAAAGAAAACTCACTGAGTGGAATAAATGGCAGAATAGAGATGCCACCGTCAATGAATGCAAAGACAGATCAATAGAAATTATCAAACCTGAACAACAGGGAGGGGAAAAAATGAACAAAGCCTCCAAGATCTGTTAAAGGTAACCCAAGATCTAACATTCATGCCATACCATGGGAGTTTCAGAAAGAGAAGGGAAGGAATTCAACGCTGAAAACTGTGTGAAGAAATAATGGCTGAAAACTTGCTAAATTCAGTGAAAGATGAACAATCTGTTATGGTTTATATCTAGATGTCCCCAAGAGCCTCATATGCTCAGAGGTGGGGCTTTGGGGAAGGTGATGGCAGGGGCACTATAACTAACTGTGCTGTTAGGAGGTAAGTCTGACTGGAAGAGGCAGGTCACTGGCAACATGACCTGGAAGGGAATATGACCCTCTGCTTCCTGGGTGACATAATGTAAGCAACCCGCCCCCAGCAAGTCCCTTCCACTGGGTCTTCCTGCCTTGGAGGCAGCCAATAATGGACTAAAAACATGAGCCAAAATAAACATCTCCTCCTGTAATTTGTTGACATCCAGTATTGAGTCCCAGAAAGGAGAAAGTGACTAAGATACAATCTGATAAAGGGCAGCTACAAAAGAAAAAGAAAAGCAAAATCCTTCAGCTAACATTATGCTTAATGGTACCAGATTGAATTCATTGTTTCTAAGACTGGAAACAAGATGTCTATTCTCCTTTTTTAACATATGGTATATTGGAAGTCTGAGCCGGTGCAGTAAGGCAAGAAAAAGAAATAAAAAGCACCTAAGATGGAAAGGAAGAAATAAAATTCTACCTAGAAAATCTCAGGAACACACACACACTCCACAACACAAATCTCCTAGAAGAAGCATCTGAATTTATTTTTTTAAATTTTTATGTTTATTAGTACATATTTATGTCATGGGACAGGGTCTGAGGAGATTCTCAAAGTGGACATAAAGAACCTAAACATGCCTTACCTGCAGAGTAAGTTCACAGGCTTGCTGACTCCTGCCACAGAAAAAGAATTTTCAGAATGGTCATTAAGAGGCATAAAGGGATTTATTAGGCAGAAATTTAAAAGTACATATTCAAAGAAACAAAGTACAGGTCCTCAAGAGATGTGTATTGTTTCCTGGAACTTGGAACATTTATGCTTCTCTTGAGGAGATGAAAACCTATGGAAAATGTGGCCCACCTCCCAGAAGGGTACTAGCCCATTTTACAGATGTAAGCCCAGTTTTTAAAAAATAAAATGAATAATTTAAGCATTCTTTGAATTCTCTCAACCTGTTACTGTATCTTAGAATCAGGTTCCTTCTCTTTACTTTCTTAACTAAGCCAATTTATGGACTTACAGTCTTCTTGAGGAATTTGGGGCATGCTGGTCTGTGTCTTAGTTATTTTCTTGTCTCTGAGACAATACCTGACACCTGCAACCTAAAGGAGGAAAGATTTTGGTTCACAGTTTGTAAAGGTTTCAATCCATAGTCAGCTGGCTCCAAGGCAGAGCAGCACGACAGAGGGGGGCCTGGTAGAGAAGAGATTGCTCATGGAGTGGCAGACAAGAAGAAGAGAGATCAAGGGAGGAGGGAGGGAGACAGACCCTTCTGGGCCACACCCCCAGTGATCCACTTTCTCAGATCAGCCTTCACCTCCCAACATCACATTTAGCTATAAATTCTTCAGTGGACTCATCCACTTATGAGTATCACACCACTATGATCCGGTCACCTCCCCAAAGCCCTACTCAAAGCATGAGGCTCTGGAGGGCAACATCTAGATATAAATTGTAGCAGTCTGGAAGGAAAGAATCTAAACTACCAAGGGAATGCCTGTATGGATAGCCTTGGATAACTTTGACTGTGTCTCAGAGTTTTCAGTCTTTTTAAAAGTATGATTTTTAGTTATGATTTTCCTTATGTCCTTTTTACCTCTTTATTCTATCCTACCTCATTTGCAGCACATAATGATTACATTCATTGTGGGAGCTGGTACCTGTACACAACAAACACATCTTAATTCTTTTTACTTCCTGTGTCTCTCCCTCCCTCCATCTCTCATTCACTAAGTGTGTGAATTTAACAGATTACAGGCTAGAAAGGCAGCTTTAAAAAAAACCAGTAATATATTAATATACTAGTATTGTACAATAGCTCTACAAAAAACAGTAGCATTTAAAATAGCTCCAATAAATTAAATGCTTAGGTATTGATCTAACAAAACACAAATGGGATCTCTACGCCAAAAATTAAAAATGCTGATGCAAGAAATCAAAGACCTAAATAAATGCAGAGACATCACATGTTCATGTATTGGAAGAGAGTAAAGAAATCTATTCTTTTCTGTGTTAGTCAGCTTTTTGTCACTGTGACAAAACATCTGAGATAAACAGCTTAGGTGAGGAAAGACTTTTTGTGGCTCACAGCATCATAGGTTTCAGTCTATGGTTGGTTGGCTCCATTGCTTTGGGGCCTGTGGCAGGCAGAAGCATCATGGCAGAAGGACATGGTGGAGGAAGGCTGCTCACCTCATGGCAGCCAGGAAGGGGAGAGGGTGAGAGAGTCTATGGTAGTGGGCTTCTTTCTTTCACTTTTGTTGAATCCAGCCCCCACCCCACTAGATGGTGCCACCCAATTTCAGGGCAGGTCTCTCCCATAAATTTGCTGTCCCACATGCCCGTTGTCTCTGGAAACACTCTCACATACACACTGCAAAGTGTGCATCCCTAATTTCCCTGGCATTTCTCAACTCAATCAAGTTGATGATCAAGATTAACCAGTACATCTTTAAATTGATCTATATACACACACACACACACACACACACACACACACACGCCTCAGCAGAATTTCTGTAGATATATGCAAGCTAGTTTTAATATTTACATAGAAAGGCAAAGAAGCTAGAGTGGCTAAACAATTCTGAAAGGAAAAATAAATTTGGAGGAATTGTGCAATCAATAATCAGGACAATATAGTATTAGCAAAGGGACAGAGGTATAGATCAATGCTGCAAAATAGAATATCCCAAAATAGGCTCACACAGACAAAGCCAAATGATTTTTAATAAAGGTACAAAAGCAATTCAATGGTGAAAGAATAGTCTCCAAAAATGGTATTGCAAAAATTGGATATCTACATGCAAAACCAGCCTCCACATAACCTCAGCCCTTAAGTGAAAATTAATTCAAAATGGAGCATGCTTATAAATGTAATATATAAAACTATAAACTTTCAGAATACATAGGACTTTGAGCTTAGCAATAAGTCCTTAGATATGACATAAAAATACAATTCTTTTTTTTTTTAAAAAAAGGTGAATATATACATGGCAAATAAACACACAAAGATTGTTAGCATCACTAGTCATTAGGAAAAGGCGAGTTAAACCTATACAAAATAGCACCACTTGCATATTAGAATGTTTTAAAATATGTATATATAGTGACAGCACCAAGTGCTATGGAGGTTATGAAGCAACTAAAATTCTCTTGGAAGGGCCGGAGATGTAGCTCAGTAGTAGAGCAATTGCTTAGCACGTGCAGCCTCAAATGCTACAAAAATCAAACAAAACTAAACAACAGCAAAAAAAAAAAAAAGACCCTTTCATACATTGCTGGTAGAAATGCAAAGTTGGACGGTCCCAGGGAAAAATGTTTCACAGTTTTTCATTAAGTTAGGCATGTACTTAGTTGCCAGTAATTCCATCTCTGTGTATTCACCGTGAAGAAATGAAAATGTATGTCCACACAAAAACCTGTAAGTGAATATTTTTAGAAGCTCTATCTATAATTTCCCCAAGCTGGAAACAAATCAAATGTCCTTCAAAGGGTGAATCGGAAGTGGGGGAGATCTTTATTGCATACCTACAATGGAAGAGTTCTCAGTAATAAAAAGCAATGAACTTTTGATGGATGTCACAACTTGGGTGAATCCCAGAGATATTGAGTGAGGCTGAGGGATGCCTCAAAAGGTTACACAGTACGTATTGAGGTGGCATTTTTGAAAAGACAAAATTTTATTTTTTAAATTTTTCATTAGTACACATTGGCAGTACATAAAGATTACATTCATTGTGGGAAATCAGTACATGAACATAACACATATCAATTCTTTTTTGCTACTTTCCCTTCACTCCTGTTTTTTTAAAAAAAAAATTTTTTTGCCAGAATCACATTTATCTATTTGTTTTATAATTATTGAGTTAATTATCATAAACACAGATTAATAGCCTGACAGGCCAAAAAACATATAAAACACATAAGACAATTATACTAAATCAAGGTACATTTTTAGATACATTGGTCACACTAGGTTAAAGTAACTTTCTTTCTTTTTTCTATTGTCTATCTTTTATTTTGTACTTTATTTATATATTGGATTTCTCATATAAAAGAAACCATGTGCTATTCAAACTTGTGTGCCTGATTTATTTATCTTAACACTATGGTCTCAAAATGCATCCATTTTCCTACAAATGCCAAAAAGACAAATTTTAGCATGAAGTGTAGTAGTCTGTTTTCTGTTGCTGTAACAAAATACCTGAGGTTGGGTATTTGTGAATAAAAAGGGTTTATTAGCTCATAATCTGGAGGTCCAAGACCATTGTGCCAGCTTCTACTTGGCACCCACGGTGTGTCTTTCCTCTTCAGTATGTCCATCATGCAGTCACACCCAGAACTATAAACCCATCAGTGTCATACACTGAAAATCCAGTATCATACACCCATGATCCAGTCACCTCCCAAAAGCCCCACCTATGAGGCTTTGGGGACAAGCCATTACAATACAAATATATAGAGATAGATATTGTCTATCTATCTATCTATCTATCTATGAATATTACAGTATTTGTACTTTTCTTGCTATGTACATCACAAAAAACAACCATTTTCACAAATTTTATTCTACTTAATAATATCCTGGGGCTCTTCCTACATCTGTGGTACAGAGCTCCTCTGACTCCTAAATTCTGGGAGAAGGCTTTGTTGCAGCCCTGGATTTGGTTTTACTGATGATTTTTACATATTGCAGGCAAAATTCTGGAGGAAGAAGGATTTGCTCTCTAAGACTGACTGCACCCCAGGGGCAGGGAGGGTCCATTTATTGAAGTGTTTGGCCAGGTACATCTCACACAGAGACCACTGCTGCAAGGAAGGCTAAACTATTGCCAAATATAAATGTTCAAGTTTAAAGTGCTATTGTCTTAGGCTTCCTGGCTTATCAGGCAAATATTTGTAGAATAGATGGCTTCATTTTAGTGTAGCTTGGAAGGAACCCAATTCCTGGGCCATGGCTGTCCATTATATAAAGCAACCAGGTGCTAAAGGCTGGTGCCAGGACTTTGGGCTGAAACAAATGGACCCTTTCCACCTAGGTCACCTCCAGCACCCACCCACAGTCAGACCAGATGCTCTGTGAGTCTCCAACACACTTCTCCTGGGAAGCACTTTAATTCCAGCATTTGTCTTTCACTGATCTTCAACCTTCTGCTCTTCCTGAGACCTGGAAAGTGATCCCTCCATCACACAGCCCAGAAAGTTACCCATGTAATTGAAAAACAATCCAAAATTTTGGTTAATAAATTCTTTATGTGAGGCTTCACAATGAACTACATCTCTAGCCCTTTTATTATTTTTTTTTTATTTTGAGACAAGATCTTGCTAAGTATCACTAAATTAATGAGACTGGGCTTAAACTTGTGACCTTCCTGTCTCAGCCTCCCAGAGTACTGGCATTACACGTGCGTGCCACCATACCCAGATGCTTAACAAAGTTTTGCTCCAGCCTAGATGTGATTGCTGCTGTTCTCACCACACTCCTCCAATGTGAGTGAAGAATCTGGATTTTAGCAAGGGTGGTAGACTGGAAAGATGGAAAGAGAATAGGTCTAGGGTCAAATTCCAGCTCTGCTACTTACCGCCTGTGTGACTTAGGCAAGCCACTTCGGTTCTCTGAGCTCATTTTCTCATCTATGCCTCAAGAAGTAGTCATAAGGATGAAAGGGCAAAGTGTATACAGCATATGGCCTGGTCCCTGGCACATTGCTGGTGCTCAGAAGGAAAAAAAAGAGCCAGATATTAGCCTTTTGCTTCTTTGGGCAGAAGGGATTTCTACCACGTTCTCCAGGCTCACGGGTGGCACAATGAAATGCAACAGCCACAGAAGCCCAACTGCCTGGGTTCAGACCTGGGTCCACAATGGAGTGACTTGAACAAGTTACTTTAGCTCTGTATACCAGCCTGTTTTCTTCTGTAAAAATTGCCATGAAAATGGTACCTGTCTTACTTGAGTTGTGGTGATTCAGTTAGAGATGAACAGTGCCTGCCATAGTGTCAGGAGCGCAAAAGAATAAGGCAGCCTGCAAGGCTCTGTCAAGGGCCTGGCTGCCAGCATCCTGCAGGCACAAGGAGTCCTATGGAAACCACATGCTGCCCCCATGGGAAGAAGGAGAGAAGATGGGCACAGTCATCCAGGCACCATAGCTGCCTGACTCTGTGGGGCACAGAGGAGTGGCTAAGGGCATGGAAGGGCTGGTAACACCTGCCATTCATGGAGTGCCAGCCATGGTGAGAGGGGCTGGACAGGAAACCCAGTGAATGCCCTTCCTGTCGCCTGCCCTTGCTGTGTCCCTTCCCTGCTGTAATTCATAGTGTGGGCTGCCCCATGTCAGGGAGACTGATAATAAAGATGAAATGAGAGCAGCAATGATAAAAATATGGGGGTTATTCCACATCAGTTGTGTTCTATGTGGCAGACGCTTCAAACGCATTATCTCATTTAATCCTCATTGGAGCCCAAGAGCACCGGTGTTATCTCTATTACAGATGAGGCCATCAAGGCTCTGAGACCAAGAAGCTTTCCCCAAATCACACAGCTGGAAGGCAGCAGATCTAGAATGTGAACCACTTGAGTCCTGCATGGTACAAAAGCCTGGAAGGCCTGTGTTCCCCAGACTAAAGTGGAGAGAACGTTCCAAGACCTTCCACCTGCACTGGAGGTGTAAAAATAGCCACAAGGATATTGGTGCTTGTGTCCACAGAAAGATGTTCTATTATTTACCAAATCCATGAGGAACGTTCAGAGCCAAGGGCCAAGGAATAACAAGCCCACCCAGGAGAAGCGGCACTGGTGGAGGGGGCCAGGGCGATGCACCAGGCTGCAATGCTGCCCAGAGGGCCCTGTGCACTCACTTCCTAGGTCTGCATTAGCAAACTAGGACAAAGTGGGAGGCTTAAAGCAACAGAAATCAACTCTCTCATGGTTCTGGAGGCCAAAGTCCCGAGTCAAGGTCCCTCTGAGACTCCGGGTAGAATCCTTCCTTATTGCTCCCAGCTTCTGCCATCCTTGCTATCGTCCCTCAGCTGGCAGATGCATCCTGCCAAGTTCTGCCTGTCTCCATGTGGGGTTCTCCCAGCGTGGATTTCCCTCATCTTCCAAGGACACTGGTCATGTTTGATCAGGGACCCACCCTCCCTCAGTATGACTTCATCTTGATTATACCTGTAAAGACCCTATTTCCTAATAAAAGCACTTTCTTTCACTGTATAGTCCAGGCTGACCAGAAGGATGGATATACTAATTGCCACTTTGCCAGTTGGATCAGTGTTTATGAAGACCCACTGTCTACCTGCCTTTGGGCTGACCCCAGGGCCACGGTGAGTAATGAGATCAATTTTCATCCTGTAGGCACACACCCCGCCATGTAAAAAATATAGTGCATTTTTTGCCCCAACTCCTCTGAGCTCTTTGATTTTCTAAGAAACTTCTGGGTCCAGTGGTCTCAGATATGAGTGCTCTCAGCTTCTGTTTTCCTAAAAGGTAGGAACTGTTTAGTCCTTACTCTGTGCTCGGCCTTTCACAGATAACTCCCCCAATTCTCACTATGTTCTCTATGGTCTTAGCATCTCCATTTCAAGGGCGAAGGAACTGAGTTCAGCTGTGGAGACAGCACAGACGGGATCCAGAGGCCTTGTCTCCTGATGGTAACATGGACAGTTTAACTCTGGGACCCTAACGGGGAGCAAGGTCTCTTTTTCCCTGGCTCTGCAATCTTGCCCAAGAGAAACTGGTTCCATGAATGAGAGTGGTTGTGTCTGGTCTTTTGGATGCTCTGCAGCCTGCTCTTGACCTGTGGGGCAGGACTGAGCATGAGTTCAAACTCTCAGTGCCCACCCGGTTCTGTTTCTGCTGAATGCCTAGTTCATGTGGGTCTGATGAGTAGTAGCTGGGAGACGATGAACTTGGTGGAGCTGCCATCCGCTGCTCTCAGAATATTTCAGTTACTTCAGGCACAAGATGACCCATTTCTGATTGAGCGGTTCAGTCATTGCATTACACGCTGGAGCTTGCGGTCAGTGTTTAAGCCAGTGTTCTTCACACACACACACACACACACACACACACACACACACACACACTCTCACAGGTCAGGAGGTTTGTGGTGTCACTTCCCGCCTTCGTAAGAGAATGAAAGTTCGTGGTCTGCTCTCCTGAGAATGCTAAAGTCACTCTGGAGGCCGGGGAGGCCAGGGTTCTAGCGGCATTATGGAGAGTCCTGACGGCTTTGGAGACAGAACAAATCTATCGCTCCTTCCCAGCCTGCAATCATGATCAAAATCCCATTCTTGATGTTTGGCTATTGACAGCTTTCAAGCTTCATCACTCCTTCCCTCTGCCCACGGCTAAGCAGGCCAAAAATAAAGCCCTGGAGCTTCTTCCTTAGCAGGGGGCTTGAGCCCCAACACCCCCTCGCCAGCACACACGCGTGCTCACCCTGCCCTCTGGGTGACCTCACGCTATTTGCAGATCGACTTGGGAGCCTGCCTTGCTCTCCCTGAAGCCCTCATTTATGGAAAACAAACCTTCCCAATGCCTTCCTGGTGCAAGGGTGGTGCCGTCCATCCTGGCATCTGAACCACATTCCGGGTTGGGGGTCTGTCTCTGGCGGGACCCACCTAGTTGCTTCTGCTGTGTCTTGGGCCTGTGCTGCTCTACCACATCTGGGATTCCTTCTTCTCATTTCTTCCTGGGTTCCTCCTCCTCCCAGCAGGCCTGCCTTTGTTCTGTCAGGACATTTCTCTCTTTCGTCCTTCCTCCACTAAGTCCCTTAGCCTTCTGCCCGCCTCCACGCACCCTCCCCGAACATTAAAAAGTCACTAAGAAACAATAAGAAATCTTTTTTTGCTAAGGCCTTAAATGACTGCTAAATCTTAATATATCATCTTTGTAGAGAGAAGAGCCTCAGTAGTTTCACCAACAGGATTCACCGGCTGATGCTGGCCTTGTAGGCATCAGTAATAGAAGAGTAGCCAGTCAGCACCTCCAACATCCTCACCTTAGGCCATTTGGCTGAAATTCCACATCCAGCACTTCACTTCCTGGATTCTGTGAAAAGACTACCCTTCCTCCTCTTTGGTAATTGATATCCAGTGTGCACACAATTATCACATCCTTCCCTGAGGACAGAATTTACAGGGAAGGGACAGGGAGGAGGAGGAGGATGTGTGGCAGTCAAGGGAGAGGCAATAAATAGAATCTTCCATGGAGAAAGGTTGTAGGACCCAATAGGCAGGGTCAGAGAACTGGAAATTCTGGCCCGTCTTCTTTTCCAGGAATCTCAGGATGTCCAGTGATGCGAAGTACAGCAGGAGCTTGATCCAGAGAAGGCTAGTGCTGCCCTCAGAAGCCACCAGCCCAGCATCAGTCTGTCACACATGGGCAGACCAACACCCAGAGTCCCCTACCAAAGGTCACCAAGCTAAGGCCGGGACCAGGACTAGGAGTCAGGTCCCCTGCCTCCAAGAAGGTGAGGTGCATTGGAGTCCAACGCATTCCGATTAATCTGGGAGAAACTTCAAATGTGACCCTGGCGAGTGAGTTCCCTTCCTGACATGCTGCAGTCACTTACTCTGTCCCGAACTGCTCGCGTGAATGCAGGACAAGTGGGTGTGGCTGAAGCTGCCATGCTCTCGAGTTGGCCTAGCCGTGCATGTGCCCATGAGCACATGTGTTGTGTGCATGGGAACATTGCCTCCCTGTGTCTGGGGGTGTGTGCGGGCCTGTGTGCTAGCACATTAGTGTGTCAAGGAGTGGGGCTTCCTTTGTACACCTCTCTTGGACGGGATCCCTTTCAGACCTCTATAATCAGAAACACAAGTTGAATGTTATTCTTTCCTCTCAACTCTATGGAAGGGTTATGGGGCCCAAGGTCCCATTTTGTTTGGGGAAACTACAGAGACTGTTTAAGGGAAAAGGCCTGCCCTTTCCAAATCAGTCACATTCAGAGGAATCCTGTGGCAGTGAGCAGCTACCTCAGTATCCCAGCTACACCCCACAAAGGAAAAGGAAAATTGCCCATAGCCCTCTGGGGTTTCCCTGTTGGTGACCTGATGTAATTTTCACCTCTGTTAGGACCCAACATATTGCTTTTTGCAAGACTCAGAAAGAATTTCCAAGTCAAACAAGGGAGAGCGTGTGCTATCCTCCCCACTGATGTTTTCCTGTTATTCTAACCCCTGCAGAGTTCCCAAGGGCCAAGGCTGGAGCTGTCAATGATACAGTGCAGATTGAGTGGAGGAGTCAAAGAAAGCAGTAACCAAAGCACACAGCCCACTGCTTTTGAAGCAGAATCAGTGTAGAAGGACACATATATGTTGTGTGTGTGTGTGTGTGTGTGTGTGTTTGCTTTTCCTATGAAAATTTAAATTAGGAAGAAAATTGCAAGTGATCTTAATCTTCCAGCATTAAAGCCAGCCTACCCTGGCCTTGGATTTTTCAAGTCAATCGACTTTCTTCATCAATGTGGTTCCCATTAGCCAGAGAGCAGCTGGAAAGATTGCCTTGTTTTACCTGCCTGCTAGGAGGCCTACAGTTACCTGTTGCGATGGCGGTCACCAAAGGGCTGGGGATTCTAGCCGTAGCCTGAGCCCAGGCAACCCATACAGGAAGGAAGATACCTGCTAAATACTCTCACATATATCCTCTCAAACAGCCCTGCAGCAACACCAGGAAAGAGGGTTAAAACCCCTGTGGTACTAATGGAAGGATTGCAGAAGTCTTGAAGGCTGGGAAATAGAAATTGAGTGCCATGAATACTTGAGAGAGAGACCTGGGTTTGAGCCCCTGCTGAGCCCCTGCATTGTCTTTTACCAACCGTGTGATATGGGCAAGTTACTCAGTCTCTGAATCTCCATGTCCTGATTGGCAAGATGAGGATTACCTTTTTAGAGTTGTGAGGAATGAATGAATAGTGCATGTGGCGTTAGCACATTGTCTGGCACACAGAAGACAATAAAGCAGGTGAGGACGATTCTTGGTAGATAGGTCAGTAGATGTGTGCAGAGAAAAACTGAGGGGAGAGGTGTTTTGATGGGGAGCTAACACAGGAGGCTATGGGTTTCATCTCACATTCCCAGTTGCAGTGAGCTATGCAGCAGGAGTGGAGAAACTAGATCAATCAAACAAAATATAAGCCCCGGAAATAGACCCAACATAAAGTGAAGCTTACTTTATGATAGAGGCTGCATTATAAATTGCTAGAGAAGTTATAAACCATTCAGTACTAAGTATGTTTACTTCTTATGTGGGAAGAAATAGATTCCCTACCTCTCAACACACCCAAACCAAGCTCCAGATGGCTTCAAGACCTCAATGCGCAAGAGAACTTTTTAATGACATGAAGATAAGGAAGGATTTATTTTATAAGACATTAAGATGAGAAACCATACAGGAAAATATTAAAACTTTATAAATTAAATAAAAGTTAATTCATAAGAATAGTAATGAAAATATATAAAGACATTCTTTAAGTCGATTTTCAGAGGACAAAGAACCCAACAGAAAAATGAATAAAGACTGCATTAATAATTCACATAAGAACCCTAAACATCCAGTCCATGTATAAAAAGTTCTTTGGTCGGGTGTGGTGGTGCATGCCTACAATCCCAGCACTTGGGAGGCTGAGGCAGGAGAATCACCATGAGTTCGAGGCCAGCCTGGGCTACATACTGAGTTCAAGGCTGCCCTGAACTATGCAGTGAGACCTTGTCTAAAAAAAGAGAAGGTTCTCTGGGCCTTACCAGCAAGCAAGGATATTATTCAATTTAAACAAGGAAATTCAATTGCAGGGTTTTACTTTGGTAAAAATGGAAAAATTATGACAAAACAAAATATTAGTACAAATGTAGGGAAACAGGAATTTGGCAGATAGGTTAAAACCATTTTGGAAAACAATTTTGGCATCTAACAAAATTGCAAATATACATACCCAATGACTGAACTCTCCACTTCTAGAATATATCCTAGAGAAACTCTTACATGTGTTTTATAAACATTGCTTATAGAAACCAAAAAAAGAATAAAACATGAATACCACAAAATGTTTGCCACTAAAAAAAAAGCTAAGAAATTGTGGAGCACCATCTGAATTTTACAGTAACTAGAAAGCATGGATCCAGTGAGATTACATTAGCTTAGCTAGAGGTTGAAATCTCAATGTTGAGTGATAAAAGCAAGCTGCAGAATATTATGTATAGTATGGTGCCATTTTTCATACAAATTAAAAAACATAGAACAGCGCCATGTATTGTTCATCAGCACATGTGTGTCTGGTGAAAATAGAAAGCCATGGGTTGGGACACATGGAACCCATCACAGAGGTTGCTCTAAAAGCAGAGAATGGGGACAGGACTGGTGTGAGGATACGGGGTACTTTGTAAGGTTTTATTTCTTTTTTGAAAACTCTAAGGTTTCATTTCTTTTTTGAAAAATAAAAATTTAACAGTAAGCATTTGTTTATTTGGAGAAGCAGGCATATGGATCCTTTTCCTTAAAAATAAGCAGACTTGAGATCATTCTGGATCACTCTCTTCTTCCATGGCCTGTCTCTCTCTTCTTGCTATCAAGGAGCAAGAGTCAGGGCTGCCCTCCATCATGGGAGCAGCTTCCGACTGTTTGGGGGGCCTTTCATCTTGTCTCTGAGAGAATGTATTTTCTTCCTGTGGCTCATTGGCTGTATCGAGGCACTTAGCCTGTCTAGTTATTCTAGAACTTCTAGTGAGCATGATATTAAAAGCAAAGCATCCATTCCAGTGATCTTGGTGAAAAAAAAATTATGTAACTTCTGAAGTGCAGTGTGAGTCAAGCTCTGAAATAAAAGCTAGAGAACTATTGCATCTTTGCGGTCACAACAAGAAACAGAATTCCCCCCTAGAAGGCTAGAGACATGAATGAAGTGACTCTTTACAGAAGTGTGGTCAGGGTTACGGGAGCACACAAGGATGGTGAAGCTCTGGGAATCAGTGGGAGGGGAATCGTCATCGCCCTAAGGCTAAAGAGAGGAGGGAAAGAGCAATAGAATTGTGACCCAGTGAAAAGTGAAGCCCCAGAAGAAGGGAGGCCTTGTAGCAACTATCCTCAACCAAAACCAGAACAGGCACCAGAACAGGCAGAGGCTGGGGACTAAGTGAGCAGAAAAACCATAACCCTTCTTTTTCTCCCAATACAACCTCTCTGGATGCCTATCATTGTCTAAACCCAATGAGAAGCGGGAAACAAGGCATCCCGGGAGATGTAGTCCATAAAAGTCACCCCCACCCTAAGGCAAAGAATTCATGGGGGAGGGGGGTATATAAGCAGCCTAAGAGCCAGAAGAATCAAAACTCGTGGAGTTAAGTGAGCAATGGCTACACACTTTTGTTTGGAAGAACGGAAGGAGAGACCTGGGCCACATTGTCTTGAAGAGAGGCCACTGTTAAAAGGAAACCAGAGAAGGAAAAATAATATGATTTGCAACGTGCGATTTGCTGAGACTCTGGGAGAGGAGGCTACCAGGCCTCACAAGTCTCAGTGAAGGGCTAAAAAGGGGCACGGGGCTTCAAGTAGGACCAGAGGGAGTGGCAGCCAGTGCATAGCCCCATCTGTTTCTCCCAAGCAGGAGTCGTAGGTAGCCATGGCTGCTGAAGGCACAGATGTGGAGGGAAGCAGGCAGTTGATGGAAAGCAGGCTGGCTGGAGGGAGACGCGCTGTGGGTGAGATTCAGCATCTGCAGATCCTATACCGCCAAGACCACCCTTCAGCTGAGGCTGCCTTCGGCCCCACAGAAAGCTGCCTGTCCCCCCTAGCCGGGCTCCAGGCTGTCTGGAGATGCCTCTGGGCGGGCTGGAGATACCTCTAACAGTCCCAGGCTGGCGGCCTCTCCCAGTGGTCTTCCAGCAAACAAAATGATACTTATTAAGATTTCTTTTGGCTCCTGGCTTCTCTGCTGAGGAGACACGGAGAGAGCACTGAGCCACAGCTCAGGCCAGGGCCACGCTCCTCTGGTGTGTGGTGGCAAGTTTGGACTTAGAAGCTCCAGACTCTAGCCATGGCCAGTAGCAGAAGATGAGGAGTCCACAGGCCCTTGTTCGGCTGTGATGATTCTGTGGTGACATGACTCCCAATCTGAGGTGCTCAAGTCAGGGAAGTTTTAGATGAAACACAGAGCCTGGCTCCAGAAGAGGAGGAATCTGTATGTTCCTTAAGAAGTGGAGCAGAGGTTTGGCTTCTTCCCCCTCTCTCCATCCCTGTAGCACAGTGCCCCTGTGTGTATCTGGCCCACAGTGACAATCTCATTTAGTGCAGCTCCTTCCTTTCATCTCTGGTTGGCCAGTGAAGGTCGATGTTCCTTGGGGAGCCCAGCAAGTGCAGACCTTGAACTGGAACCAAGGCCCTCTCTTCCTTGTCCACCTCCAAGTGGCTTCCTGGAAGAGTGTTTGCAGCCAGTGAAGGGCACAGCGTTTGGCCTCACCAAACCCAGACGGGCCCTTCCTGCCATTCAGCTGGGTGCCATGGAGAGCTCTGAACTAGATTTTTTTGTTTTAATAGGAAAATATGTGCTGCCAAGTCAGGCTCCCCAGGGGACATTTTAGCTGCATGAGTCATGGAGTATTCAGAGATCCTTCTCCATTTAAGGGTGATCTTTTATAAGCATGTGTAGGTTTTTAGCGTTTTACAGTGGCTTTGTGATGAGGGTGGAGTATGCATTCAGAATGCATGTGCCTCTCTTGGACTGTAAACAAAACTGTGTGTATAAGTGTGTATACGTTTTGGGGTCCAGAGAGAGCTTTCTAGAAATAGCCAACTCTCATCATCTCTAAAATCATTTTCTGCACAAAGAATTTGCTGACCCACAGTATCTATAATCCTGGGCTGCTGAGGTGCGAAGCTGAGGGACCCGACCCAGGGAAGACACCGGATAAGGAAATAAAGGGAGTCGCCGAGCCCTGGGCTAATCGGTAATCATGGGATAGTAATTCAGATGGGAACAGCACGCTTCTGCTCCTTGTACCCCTGCTCCTCAAACTGTGCCGCAGGAATCTGTGGGAAGCAGAAGAAGCTGATGCTCCATCGGTATTCAACTTTTGCCACCATCTGGGGAAGGATGGACGTCATCCTAGCAACTCACCTTGGAATCTGCTAGCTGCTGGCTGGGTGCAAATGTTACCCCAGTGAAAGATGCCTCAATGTGTCCCTTCCTCACCCTGGATCTTCTAAAGGAAATTGTGCCTGTCTGACCCACTGCCCGGCCACTTCTCTCCAGCTCAGCCTGGGAAGGAGGCTGCAAACAATGGCGCTGTTAACCACACAGTGGCTCGAAAACAGCCTTGGAGCCCTTCTTTCCTCTCACAAAAGCCATCAGCCAGTCTGGTCATAGTCACTCCATTGAAGGGCCCAAACTGTGCATCCCCTCCTCCTCTCCACTGGGCTACCTGCATCCACGTACTTCTCTATATTCTCTCCAGAGGGTCTGTTGACTTTGTTTGTTTGTTTTTTGTTTTTTGGGTTTTTTGGTACCGGGGATCGAACTCCGGTCCTTGTGCTTGCGCAGCACGTGGCGAAACCACTGAGCTAAATCCCCGGCCCAGGTCTGTTGACTTCGATGGGGCTCTGAATCCCTTCAAACCACCGCTCTTACTCTCTTCTGAGGACTTCTTTCCCTGGGCCAACCAAGCTTCCTCCTGCAAGGAAGGAACATTTTTGCATGGTCCTCCCCAGAGGGACATTTGCCACCTGGAATCCAACAGGATTGATGCTGCCAGAAGCTTGTGCAGCATTGACAAAGCTAGTTCCAGCTTACATGGGACTCAGGCTGGCAGCAAGTACTAAGCTGAGATCACCAGACCCTTGGGACTGGCTTCAGTTCAAAATGCTGTGTGACCAGAGCCAAGAAGCAACAGAACTCACTTGTGGCTCCCTTGACCTGAAACCACAGGGCCACATTCTCAAAGCCTGTCCCCACCACTCACTCCTGCCTGATCAGGCCACAGGACCTCTTTGTTTCCAGGCCCCTGGTAAAATCCAGAACACCAGGGGTCAAAACACATGACATTCCAGTGAAACACACACCTACACAAGGTGTGCTGCTCGGCCACTGTAAGTGGGGTTGGAGGTGGGCACTCTGAACTCTTATGACTCCAGGCAACCCAAAAGATATTAAAATCTGTTCACCCTTCTTGCTAAGACCATAAAGACAGTTCACACTTATTGTCATAACCCCCAGATGAGGAGACCAGGACACTGAGAAGTCCAGGGACTCCCGAGCTCCATGAAGCTAGGAGGTGGCAGACAGCTCAGCCCCAGTGCCTATACCTTTAGCCACACCATCATAGGTCCATGGGGGTCATATGTAGTTTTAAATAGAAGCACTGTAGCTCCCTGCGGCCACACCTCTAGCACTGCAGGCAGGGAGCAGAGCATGGCCTGCAGACTGTGTGGCCCTTGAACACTCCGGAAGTGGTTTCCTATCTCCAAGGGTGGTGGCCATCTCTGAGCACTCATTAAAGTCAGAGATATAATTGCTCTATCATCCTCTCCCATTGGAAAAGGAGGGGTCCGATGTAATCTAACATCTAGTTATACACATCCTGTAGGATTCTGAGTCTACAGATGTCCGACAATAGCAGATTATGGCTGATAAGATCCAACTTTGACCTTGTTCTAATTTACTGTGTCAAATAGCTTGGGTCCTGCAGGCACAGAGGGCAAAAGAGTATGGACTGAATGTTTGCTGTAGTGACCCTCTGACACCCCTAGAAAATATTTTAGCAATCTCTAATCTCTATTTGTTTACATTATTTTGCATAAAAGTAATGGGGAACTTGTATTCACATAGCCACAGTCCAAACAGTCTGTTAACAAAGCTTTGTAATTGCTTGAGTGCTGAGTGGACCCTAGGCTTGACTACAACTCTGGCGTTCACTTAAACAGAGATGATGCCCGGGTGCCATGAAAAATGGCTGGGTCCTAAAATATTAAGGCAATGGCAGTTTGTGTGGAGAGTGAGAGAGTGAGCGAGCTCTCACGGAAGAAGAAACCTTCCTTACAGTACAAGCAGCACAGCTAGCTGCATCTGACCATGGGTCGCCATTCACATGCCAAACCGTGCCATCGTTCATGGTAGATCTTACCCAATCAGAAAAAATTGGCCCAAAAAAGTGAAGGTAGTCATGGTAATCTGGGGAAAGGAATACGTTCATTCAGAAAATAGGATTTGAGCTCTTACATATGACAGGCACATGACTAGGCATGAGGACATAGTGGAGAAAAGGGCGGATCTCTGAGGGGTTCACAACTTAGGGAGCTCATGGACAGGTATCAACACACCGTGTGCAATGGTGACAAGAGGCTTGATACACACAGGGTGACATGGGAGGGACAGAGCGGGGATGACCCTCCCAGTCTCGGAGAAAAGACTTCCATTATGAAGTGATTTATAATTGAAGGGTAAAACAGAGGGAGAGGGAGCAGATAAAACGAGAGCCCCCATCACATGCAAAGGGCGAGCGGGAGAGTAAAATCCAGGGACAGAGCCGAGAGAAGCTGAAGAAGTCAGACGTCGTAGTCTCTGGTTGCCCACCAGAATGTGAGCCTGGCAGCATCTAGTCCGCGTCAGGAGAAAGGACACATGGCACATTACAATGTGGCTCTGACCTGAGGGCAGTGGAGAGCCACTGAAGGTCTCTAAGCAGATTAGAGTAGAAAGATCCTCCTGGTGGCATATGAGGGGAGAAGGGGAGGGTGCAAGTCCAAGGTGGAAAAGTCAGGAGATGACTGTAGTCACCTGGAGGAAGGTCACAGTGGCCTGGTTCTGATACGAATTCAAGAAAACACTCCTCCTTTTCATCACTTTCCCTTGGGTTCCTCTGCCCTCTGGAGTCTCCGAAGTCAAGACATGCACTTTTACAAATATTAATATTAAGCAGGAACACAGGGGCGGTGCCCAGCATCAGCCCCTGGGAGCTCACATCTCTTCCTGAGAATGCCATGACTTTTGTTCCTCAGCACAGGGAGGAAATACCATTTCCCCAGCTCTTTCTTCAGGAAAGTCACTCTTCATTTGCTTCTGAAAGCCAAGGTCCCTGGACAGGGTTTGGATTCCCTGCATGCATCATGTGCACACTGTGGTCCAGCTCAGGGTGGCTCTGCTTTTCTTGGTTTCCTGGATGTAGATGAACTTAAAACAGTGTGCTTTCTTCCCGATGCTTATCTCTACGACCCTTTCTCGGAATGTCTTGCCCTTTAACTCTCTCACAGCACCATTTTCAGTGCCAAGTGTGGGCTTCAAAGCTCGAGTGTCCCAAGGGAAAAAAATGATAACATTTCTGCCTTCACCTCCCTCCCATCCCTTTGGCCTCTACCCCTACAAAGACATACACTTCCTGAGAAACAGCCCCCAAGGTTGAGCCTGTCCTTGGCTCCTAGAAAATGTTCGGTCCATGAATCATTCCTGCAGTGCATCTTAAAAGGAGGTGGAAACACAAGGAACATTCCCCAAAATGGATTCTCAAAGAGGCCAGAGACACTGAGCCAAAAAGACAGGATGCCTCATTACAAAGGCACACAGCTCTGAGAATCGCTCAGTGACTTCCCATTTCCCTTGGGATGAAGCACAAACCCACTGGATCTCTGTACTTTGTAGGCAGCGGGCTTCTGTCCTGACTTTCCCCTTTTTAAACTCCAGCATTTTTATTGAGCAATGGTGGGCGACTGGAGAACCGAGGGAAGAGCTCCCCCTGCTGGCGGGCAGGTCGGCTACACTTGAGTCGCAATTGCCTGTGTACCTCGCTTTATGCACTGGATACGTTCCTGAAAATATTCGCGTTAAATCCAATCATATGGTGAGTGTTCCTGGGGTGTGCACTTTTAAAAGGAAATCCGTAGCAAATCCTTTTTGTGAGGCGAGAAATCCTTTTGTGATGGGGGAATAATCACTACCTTCCCTGTCCCTCCGGTGGTTGATGCTGTAAATTGGGGGCAGGGGGTAGTTGAAGGAGTTCTCTTGAGGCCGGTGTTCCTACTGAAGATCCTGAGCATTGTTCCTGGCAAAAGGGTACGGTAGCCGGAGCTGAGCCCTACGTGCTTGCACATCTGACATTTCCGTGGTTTGCTGGGGCTCCTCATAACCTAGAGCTGGTTACGGTGAAGCGGCTGTGTTTCCTGGAGCCTGACCGGGGCGGGCGGGGGGGGGGGGGGGGGCATGTTGTCAGCAGCCTCAGGAGCCCCCACTGGCAAATTCAACTGGACCGACTCACACATGTGGAAATAGGTCAACTCCTCTTGCTGGCCTTGCCTCCAAAATGATCAAGACCGGTGGGCAGGAGAGGGCAAAGGGAAACATCCTTCCCTCAGAAGGGCATCAACAGTTATCCAAAGGGATTGTGTCTGTCACAATTACAGCTGGTTCCCCCCCTCCAGATGTTGTGTGTTACCACGTCTATTGTTGGTAAGCACACACATGGCCGCCTTAGCAACTGCCAGTGGCAGCCTTAAGACTTCGCAGTGGAGGCTACAGTCGAACATTAAGTATGATGTGCCGAGGTGTGAACGCTGTGCTGCTGGGAACACCACCCTGTGGTGCTGCGTAAGCACACAGCCATCTTGCCCTGTGGACTCTGTCACTTGATAGAATGAGGCTCTCACTAGGGCCTGGAAGCAGCGGAATTAAGCTCCAAGGCTTGATCTCTTTTGCAATTTGAACCCTTGCGGTGAAAAGCCACATGCAAGGATAGCGTGGTGATTTTACCTGGAGAAGGAAGATGAACCTGGAGAAGGAAGATGGACCTGGGTAATTTCCAGACTAGACTTTCTGGGAGTCAAAGTGTGGAGGAACCAGCTTGCCTCTCTGCAATCGGGTGGTGTGCTGGAAATCACCAAGGACATCGTCGTGCGGAATCCCTGCTCACCTAGCCACCAAGTGAGGCCAGAAACCACTGGACTTGAAAATTATGTTCGCAGCACTTTGTGCTCGGGGCATGAAGGGAAACCCAGAATAAGAAGCACAAAAAGAATCCTTCCCTCTTCAATTGAGAGGGCAAGCAGACTACGTGCATTTGAAATCAGTTATAAACACCAGACCCACCAACTACAATTTAGGAGGTCTTACATGTAATCTGCACAGTACCAGGTATTTTAATTCTATGTTGCAGGGAAGTAAGTGCCAGCTGGCTGCTGACCGACCACGCTCAGGGTTCAGTTCTAAACAGTACTGTTTGGGAAAAGCTCAATCTAAAACAGACAGCTCTGGATGTGTTTAGGTTTTGCTTTCTTTCCACTTTTAAATATTAAAAATTGACTCCAGCTGTGGGGTAGAAAGTAACGCCTAACCTATAAAAACATTGACAAATAAATCACAATGCAATTTGCCGCGCATTTTTGTGAGGTCTAAACACCAGTTCTTGAAAGGAATTTTCCATTATTGCATCTTGGGAAGATAACTTCTTCATGAAAAATTCATTTGACTTTTATATTTCATAAAATCATCACATAGCATTCCCACATTTGGGATCTGCATGTGCTGGAGCACCCGGGCCTTTCAGCTGAGTTTTCCAGACTCCTAAGCCGCTCTTCCATGCCTTTTGCAGGAACAGGGACTGCATCAAGATCTCTCTCTGGTAGTCGGGGGTTAGGCTGCACCCCCTGCCCTGCACTATCCTTCCTGAAAACCAAGTTGAGTGTCAGCAAAGGGACACCTCTTTCTGAATCTAGATTGACTCCGTCCCAAACTCCTCTAACCAGGCTCTGTCCATGTGTCCAGCACACCTTGGACACCACCCCTGACCATGCAAGAAAGAAGCCTGGTTGTGTCACTTGTTGGTGGCATCCCTACTAGAATAGCATTTTCCTCTCCCAGTATGGACAAGGGATTTGTGGGAGATGCAGAACAGAAGAGGGAAGAGGAATCTGTGAGACAAACTTGGTGCTGTGCATTAGTCTTTGAGTGTCTTTTTCCAGAAATTCTGCTGACCCCAGCTCCAAAGGTATCAGAAATGACAAGAGTAAGTATTCTGCAGAAACAAAGACCTCAAGTTTTAGTGGCTGTTTTCTGCTTCTTGTGCATGTCCATCACAAGTTTACCACATTGAATGTTCACAGTAAGGTCCAGCTGATGGAGAAACCGCCATCTGAAACATTGTCCGTGGCCATGGCAGAAGTAAAGAACTATCTTGAAGGCCTTTCACCCACTAATTAAATGTTCACAGCTCATTGGCCAGAACTTGTCACATGGTGCCATCCAACCTCAGGGGCCAGGAAGTGACTTCCTACCTGCCCAAAAGACAGACAGCCATGAAGTCCTGGTAGACAGAACTGGCCATCCACCATGCCTACCTAACGGTGGAGGTCTTCTGCAGTGCCTGTACCAGCCAGTGGCCCTTTTAGGCCCTCACCTCAATAAGATCACAGCCTTGTGTGGACAGCCGTGGGGATCAAGAAGCCAGTGTGGGCCACCTACAGTCAGGCTTGTAATAGAGACCCTGTGGGGTGTCTGCCCAGTCCCTGCACTCTGAGTGCTCTACCTATACTGCTTACTCAGAGGGTGGCCTGGCACTTGCTGTCATGTGGGCATACGCAGTCCTCCCTTGAGCCAATTGATTGGACCAAAGGAATGCACTGAATTAAAGCTGAACGTTCTTTTTCCCAGAAATTTATTCTGGTTCAGAAACAACTAATCCATATGCTGCCTGTACGTTTGGGAGCACTGGCAATGGCATTTTCTGCCATAAACATGGAGAGGCTAAAAAAAAAAATTGAATGGCAGACACTTGGCACTGCATTGGCAAGGCAGTATGCAGGTTGCTTGGGCAGATAGGAGTGTTTACCATAGATGGTAATTACTTAGGTTAAGGGCATTGAGTGTTTGGAAGATTCCTCTTAAAATACTGATGCTCCTGGAAAAATTAATTCCTAGCACCGTTAGCAGTCATAACCACTTTATGGTGAAGGTGTTTATCAGGTTAGGCAGCCATTAGGTGATGTCTTTAGGGGGATGCACCTAGGATTAGTTTATTTGGATAGGTTGAAATGTATGGGCATCCTAATAATGAAGAAAATGTTAAATATTTAATAGCAGGACAACCCCTATAATATTGGCTTACTTTACTCTCACAAAACAATTCTGGAATTAGGTAACCTGAGGCCAGCACAACAGCTCAGCAGAATCAGCACAGGAGCACCCCAGCCCCCCAGTTCTCATCCCTGCCTTCCCTTAGAACTCCTTAGCCTTGTGTTCCAGGCAGCTGTAGGAGCACTGCCACATTCTTGCTCCTGGCTATTGGCAGAGGGAGGAGAGAAGGGTGTAAGCCCTCTTCTTGTAAGACTCACCAAATGTCTCTGTGGCCCCAGCTTAGTCCCTGGATGAATGAGAAGGGAAAACTGCCCCCAGGCTCTCTTCCTATATGGAGTTGCCTGGGCTCCTTCTAGGTGCTTCCAATAAAATTAGCTCTGCTACTCTGGCTCCAACTAAATGGACTAGGAATCAGGTCACACTTCAAGACGACCATGGGTAGACCAGCCACAATGAGTCAGTCTCCAAAGTGAGTTGGCTTGAAAGTCTGTTCGGTTGAGATTTTCTGTCCAGCTGGGACTTCCCATATGAATATTGCCATAAAGACCCAATCAGATCCTCCGTTGTGGAGGGCACCTTGTACAGGGAAGGGAGTCGCAGTCTCAGGAGATAGCCCCAGTGCTTAGTGTCCTCTATGAACTCTGTTGCACATCCTTGAGATGGAAGATCTGGGAGCTGTCAGGAGCACCAGTCTGAAAGTCATGGCCGTCCTACATGGTAAACCTCTTTACTAAATGTTATCCCGGGTCTTCGACGAACTTGAAAGAGTCGTTATTGGAATTATCATTATTATAATTAATGTCAGAGAGTTTCCTGGTAGGCAGAGCCCCAGGAGGGAGTCGGGAAAGAGATGATGTCAAGATCCCATCTTGATGGCTTTACCACTTTGACTCTAACTAATCTGGGCTTTAGGGGGCATGGTCCCTGTCATTTCTGCCTGTCCCCAGAACATAACCCTCCTGAGTCCCTTGGCCTCTCTACCTGTACCTCATAATTGCTCACTCATCAGCAGTTGAAAAGTGGTAATATTCTAATTTTCATTTATCAGTTGAAATACTTTTATAAAGCAGCTCTTGCTCTCATATAGCATTTAGTTACCCAAAGGTGCAGTTCAAAGTTGCAGGGAAAGTGGGTGAAATAAAGAGCCCACCTCCTCTTTCGATAACTGGTTCTTTTTAAAAATTTTAAGTACTAGTATGGAAAGCTGGATCTGGCTTTCAATCCATTGTAATTGCTATCATTATTGAAGCTAAAGTTTTCCTGCCCTTCATTAGTAGGATTCTTGGCAAGTTGGCTCCTGGGTCCACTTGTCTTAACTCTGAGAGTTTTGATAGCTTTCTTGCTAACTGGAGTGACACATCACTCATCTCGTGCATGTCCTGTCTCACAGTTGGAATCAGCTGTTTCTCTAATGAAATCTGCTTGAGTGAGAAATGGCATTTCAACCCAGTTTGAGCATTAGGTCCACTGCTACCAGGTTGATCATCATTTCTAGGCCTCTCTGTGTGCGTGCACGTGCGTGTGTACGTGTGTGTGTGTGTGTGTGTGTGGCTTTTACCAACCTCTTAAATCGGTATCTCCTTTCTTTCATGCCAAGAGTCTTGGTTCTCAGTACCCAGAGGACAATAAAATATCCCACGATTATTCGTTTTAGCCCGTACTGAACACAAAGCAGACTCAGAATAACATGACTAATCCTGCTCCCATTATGATGACCAAAAACATTTTCGTGTATGAGATCTCCATTCTCCCTAATTAAAAATAGTTTCTCTTGGGCCGGGGATTTAGCCCAGTGGTTCTGTCGCCTGCCTAGCAAGCGCAAGGTACCGAGTTCAATCCCCGGTACCAAAAAAAAAAAAAAGTTTCTCTGAATCTTCACTGTCATAGAGCCATTATATCCTTCCCCCCTCCTTAGCCTTCACATAGACTTAGTTTCACTATAGGCACTTGCTCCTCACAAATATCTACCCCGTCATTTTGATTGCTCAAGATGTGTTCTCTAGACTTCTTAAGAGGACTTACAGCACCAGTCTCTGTAAGTTGTTGATAACAGCATGCTGATAGACTGTATGCTTGGAAGTCAGTTTTGCTAACTACACAAACCTTGGCTCACATTTTCTGTTCTTGAGTAGCTTGAATATACTTCGTTTTTTTCTGGCATAAAGTATTATTGTCAAAAAGTATGATTAAAAAAAAGAAAAAAAAGTATGATAATAACCTGATGTTCTTTCTCTTTTATACCACATACACTTTCTTTTCTAGATGCTCAAAGTGTTTTTTTCTTTTTCTTTAAAGCCATGCAGTTTTATAAAATATATATTATGGTTGGTTGTTCTGATCAGTGTTCCCAAGTACACGATGTGCTTTTTTTCCCCTTGAAAAATTGACCATGTTATCATGATAAAATAACCTTTTTTTCCCTCACAATATTATTTGCCCTGATAACAACATTTTGTCTCATATTAATAAAGTAACTTCAGGTTTATTTTGATTAGTATTAAATGACATCTTTTCCACCTTTTTGCTTGATTACATAGAATTTTTTTGGAGAAGTTTTAAGTTCATAACAATATTGAATGGAAGCTCACATACCTTCTGGGTCAACATATACACAGTCTCCCCACTGTCAACATCTTATACCAGAGTGGAGCATTTGTCAAAATTGATGACGGACTTACACGGTCACATCATTGTCACCCAAAGCCCATAATTTGCATAGAGTATTGTGCGTTGCGTGGGTTTTCCAAAATGTGTGCTACCCCCCGCCATAGTATCATGCAGTTTCACTGCTCTGACCATCCTCTGTGTTTCTCGTTTTCATCTCTCCCTCCACCTAAACATTGAAAAACCACAGATCTTCTTAGGATCCTTGTAGTTTTATCTTTTCCAGAATGTCATGTAGTTGACATCAAACCATATGTAGCCTGTCCAAGACTGACTTCTTTCATTTAATAATATGGATTTAAGGTTCCTTTATTTCTTTCCATGGCTTGATAGTCCATTTCTGTTTAGCACTGAGTAATATTCCACTGTGTGGATGTACCACACTTTACCCACTCAATTACTGAAGGACATTTTGGTTGCTTCTAAATTTTGACAATTATGATTAAAGCAGATATAAACATTTGCATGCAGATATTTGTGTAGACATAAGTCTTCAACTCCTTTTTTTTTTTTTTTTTTTGGTACCAGGGATCGAACTCTGGTCCTTACGCTTGTGAGGCAGGTGGCAGAACCACTGAGCTAAATCCCTGGTCCCAGTCTTCAACTCTTTTGGAAAGATGCCAAGGAACATGACTGCTGGATCATAATATAGTAAAAATATGCTTAGTTTTGTAAGAAAGTGCCAAACTGTCTTCCAAATGGCTGCACGTTTGCATTCTCACCAGTGGCAAATGAGAGTTCCAGATGCTCCACATCCTCACCAGCACTGGTGTTTCCAGTGTTTTGGATTTTGATTATTCTAATGTGTGTAGTGGGAGCTCCTTGTTTTAATTTGCAATTCCCTAATGACACAGAATGTTGGGCATCTTTTCATAGGCTTATTTGCCATCTGTTTATCTTCTTCGGTGAGGTGTCTGTTCAGATCTTTTGCCTATTTTTCATTTGAGTTGTTTGCTTTCTTAATGTTGAGGTTGTTTTCTTTTGGTACTGGGAATCGAACTCAGGACCTTGTGCTTGTGCAGCAGGCACCAGAACCACTGAGCTAAATCCCCTGCCCTTAATGTTGAGTTTTAGAAGTTCTTTGTATATTTTGGATAACTGCTCTTTATCAAATACACCTTTTGCAAATATTTTCATTATAGCTTGTATTTTCCTACCTCTTTGCATGCCTGGTCAGAAAGAGCCTTGTTTCCAGGCATGTGTGAGCATCAGATACTATTCCTTCTAATCTTTTCAGGAGATGCTTTCCCAAGCCTTCAGGTGGTTCTTTTATGAGAAGCCTTGCCTCAGCTGCCACCACTACCACTTTCCCAAATCCTCCATCTGTATCCAGTATTTTGAAACGGCTTCTTTCTCATTGGCAAGACCTAGGCTGATCAGAAGCAGGAAGAGGAGTGAAAAATGTGATTTCAACTAAGGTGAACTAGAGAAAGCTCTGGGTAGTTGTCCAAGGCCTTTATTGTAGATGCTGAGTGTGGAGGAATGGTGTTAGTATTTGGAAAAGCAGGAAAAAGAGTGCTGCTTTATTTACTTCTACTCAATAAATATAAGTTTATTTTTTCATTATAAGGGTCTAGAGACCCTGCAGAAGTTTGGAGATATATTATAGATCGAGCATACATGGATCGCAAACCACTTCGGGCTCAGTAACTTGCAAAATTTTATGTTGTATTTGCTTTGTTTTAAACTAAGATGGTCTAGTTCCATATTCTCACATATACCTAGGATTTCAGCATTGACAGACTGTCTTTATGGATCTCAAAATATTTGATAAAACCTTTATTTTATACCTTCTTTGTAACCTTGGAGATGGAATTCAGGATTTCAGTTGTCCTGCAGTGTAGGTAATGGGATTAGCATCACAGGATCCTAGAGTGCCTGACTTCCTACTCAGGATCTGTGGTCCAGCTGTGTTGCCTTTCCCAGCTACTCATTCTTGAAATAAATACAGAGCATTATAAGGCCCTGGGCAATGAGTATACTTAAACTATCCAGAGTATGTGGTCTCTTCTTTCTCCTTCTTATTTGTTGGGTTTTCCAGGCAGCATGACTTCTGGGAGTTTCAGAATGTTTGATACAGGTGTTTTTGTGGTATTTTTGTTTGTTTGTTTGTTTGTTTTTTGGTACCAGAGATTGAACTCGGGTCCTTGGGATTTTTTAAGTCAAGGAAGGAAGTGGGATTTTTTAAGTCAAGGAAGGAAGTGGGATTTCCAGCTGAAGAGGGCTGTGGGATTGGAAAATGTGTTGGAAATTGGGTAAACTTTATTTCCAGATGGAAACAGTGCCCTCCTAAGGACTTGTCAGATGATGGTTTACAAAACACTTGTATTCTTCAGTGGCCTGGGAGTGTGTCCAAATGGGGTTTTTATAGCTCTAGAGTTCCACATGACCCAGTCTCTTCAAAATCACATTCAACAAAAATACATTTCAGAAATGAAAAGTAATTTCCAAAGTGCACTAGTCTTTACTTGTATCTCTTAAAGATGGGAGTGCAATTTATAGTCCTGGGAAACACAGGATAAAATCAATTTTTGACTTTTCCCCAATTCTTTCATGCTCAAGATCCTCTAAAACTTGCCCTGACATCTCTCCTTCAGGTCTTTTTCCACACATGATTCTCTCCACTATCACTTTTCTCCCTTGCTATCCCACCAGAAATGGCTACAGGGATCACCACACCTAGCAAGCTATGGTGGGGAAACTGGGTGACCTTGTGGTTCCACACTTCATTGTCTTTCCTTGTTCCCCAAAGAGGGAAGCCCATGCAGGACTCCTGGGATTTTTGTTCTTCCCTTGCTTGAATGCTTTTCTTGCAAGTCAGTCCAAGTTAGAATTACTAATGAATGAAGCACTCCTTTTTAATATATTTAATCAATGATGGAAAATGCATTTGAGAACATTTTCAAAGGAGCCCTTGGGGTCATCAGTAATGATGAGGTGGGGCCTACGAGGCTGAACAAGATCAATAATTGCCAACCCCTGCTAGGCAGAGCTTCCAAAGTTCAGACCTATAAGGGAAGATAGCCATGGCCCTGGTTACAACAGAACTAGAAATGCATGGTCCAGGCATCCATCTAGAAAAACCCTGGTTTGTTTCTAGGTTTTTCCCCTCAAATACTTCAATACATAAAATGGTTTAAACCTATAAGACAGATAGGACTCATTGATGAGGCATCATGTATTACTCAGTGGCCACAGGTACTCAGAGGCTTATAGTGGACCAAGGAGAGGAGGGTGTGGAAGTTGGAAGCAGAAAGCGTGGATCAGGTAAGTAGATGGTCAGCAATAAGGAGAAAAAAGTGATGAGAGCCTATAAATCTACAACCAATCAGTAGCTGACACTCACAGATAGTACTAGCAAAAGCCACACAGATTTATTTTCCTAGAAAAACAGAGGCCCTGTGCAGGACAGGCCCCCAGGGCGGGACACAGTTACCATAAATGGGACCTACAATAAGAGGAGTGAGAACAAGGGACAAGACAGAGCCTAATTGTTAGAATCAAGGGACGAAATTCAAGCTGGACCACAGGAGAACTGAGTCAATGGAGCCCCCGAAATACAAAGTATTCAGTCCCCAAGGTGCCTGATACTGGTGAGAGTATGGGCTGAGTTTAGAAACCTAGTTCTTGACCTCCCCTCTAGTGATCTGGGGCAATTTACATATTTTCTCCCAGTCTGGTTTTCTTGTCTCTAAAAGTAATTGCTACACACAGAATAGTTGTAGGCATTAAATGGCAGGCCAGTTTCAAAGCACTCAATAATATAGAATAGAATTGTTAAAAATAAAACTTTAGACATTATATTCAACAGAGTATAATGGAGCAAGGAACAGTTCATGAATCAGCCCTCAGAACCTGAATAAGTTCAGAGTGACCCCAGGGCAGCCTGTGGAAGAAAAAAGGCAGTTTACAGAAAATGGAAGTGAGATACAAAGACAGCTGGATTGGTTAAGTTTGGCATTTGCCTTATTTGAATAATTGGCTGCCTGTGCTTGACTGAAGCTCAGCTGCTGTGATTGGCTGAGACTTGGCTATGTGCTGTGTGTTCCTGTCTGTTTACACATCAAGTTAGGTTTCAGTTCACTAAGTATGGAGAAACATTTAGGCCAAACTTAATGAAGTGTAATAGGATTGTGACACATATAGCACTTCTTCTCTCACTGCCATTCTTACCTCATCTCATCCACCCATTCTAATCAGGGCTGGCCCTAGAGCCTGGCTGCTGATTCTGCAGACAAGTGTACAGATATATAGGCACAAAATATGCCCACATGAATGAAAAAGATGGCTGCAACCTCCTCAGGTTTATTTGTAAGTCAATCACTTGACACATAGAACCCCTGTCCATAAAAGCTGTGTTATATCCAATGGCTTGGTTGCTAGACTGTCCCACCATGCCTTCTTGGTCAGGAGAAAGAGGCTGAGCATAGTGCTGACATGTGGTAGGGCCCTCATATTCACTCGAGTTTAGAGCCAACTTTCATAGGACAGCATTGTAGAGTTGGGGAGAAGTGAGACTTCCTCTTTGGGAACATCTGGGCTTCCACACTGAGCCCTTAAAAGCCCCACATGCCTCTCCCAGGCTCACATCTCTTGGTACTGCACTATGACCTAACTCCTTGTAAGTGGGACCAAGTACCTCAGTGCGGAAACCCAGATGTTCTGGAGTTGAGAGCTTGGGGACAGAGGTGTCTGGACCTTCCTTGCTGTTACCCATTACCTTCTTTCTTCTCCACTGCTCCTGAGGAAGCTGATCCATTGAGTGGGAGTGTCTGTTCCTGCCATTTACCAGCTGTTGTAAGAGAATGAAAAGTTCCATCTGAGACTGTGATCGTTTAATGGTGAGCCTGTGAATTGGGGCATAACAGTAGAATCGCCGCCTCATTTTCAGGCTTAGATTAGTAGAATTGACTTTATCCTTCCTGACCAGGCAATGGCCTCTGCAGTGCAGCTCCATGGAGGGACAGGGAGAATTCTCCAGGAGAGAGAGGAGGAGGAGAAGGAAGAGAATACCAAAACTTGATCAGATGTTACAGAGACAGAAGAAAGGCCACAGAAATCTGGTGCTCAAATTAAACGGGAACTGCAGTAGTATATAACTCATCCCAAATTGTTGGAGAATGAGGAGCTCTAAATTAATGCATTTTTAGACAATTGAAAGCAAATGCTTTTTCCCAAAAATGGAAACTTCTAACAGAACATTCATCATTGTTCCATGCTGTAATGGAGCTGTGTCCAGAGGAGGCATGTAGAGCTATTTGCCCTGAAACTAAGAATCTAACTGACCCTCAACTAATGTGTTTCTCTATTTGGGGACACTCTCTCTCTCTCTCTCTCTCTTCTCTCTCCATCTCTGTCTCCCTCTCTCTCTCTCTCTGCTACCAGCTGCCACTTCTCAGTGGGCCATCTCCCAAGCATCTCCTACTCTGCTTCCTTCTTTTAACTCTGTAGGAACTGAAGGCTACCAGAGTAAACCAGATGACCAAAACTACAAGAGCTGTAACCTTGCATTTAATTTTGTTCTAGATTAAAGTGGTTCTTCCTTTTTATTTTATTTTCCTATTTGTTTATAATTATTTATTTCCTCTGTATTTGACATCACTGATACCCACCTCCCCAAAACTAACTCTCTCTCTCTCTCCCTCCCTCCCTCCCTCCCTCTCTCCTTTTTGAAGATCAAGGCACTGGCCAAGGCCTTTTTGTCCATCTTGATCCCTACCAATCCTGCCCTTAGACATGATCTACAAGGGTTCCTATCATGAACTACATCTTTTGGAAGACTCTGCCCTTCAAGGGAGGAGTCCAAGGGGCCAAGAGAAGAATCCCACAGGGAACCCATGCCTTTTCTGTCAAGACTATGTCCTGGGTACCTAGGACCCTGGGAATGCCTACCCAAGTGGCCTTGAGTTCCCATCTAGGGCCTTCTCTACAGGTCTGTCCTCCAAAGGATTCACAGTGCTCCTGGTGTGTTCCTTTCTGAGGCAGCCAGTAGCACTGATTGGAGGAGTGGGATGCAGCTTGGATATGCTGAGGTCACATGAGCATGAGAGTATGCCCATCCATCCCACCCTGTGTGTTCCTCTGCTACCCATCCCAATGAAACAGGGCTTGGGGTGGTGGGGAGGAAGAAGGCAGGCACCTCCATTTGTACTCTTTTCAAGGCTGCACAAATCTTAAGGGGCAGATGAGCCCTGCTTAATTCTGGAACATTTCAATGGCTTCGTGGATGACCCATCCAACATACCACTTAGCTTTATGAGTTTTTGATGTGCTCGATTCCAATCCAGATCTAGCATTGCCCTGAACTTCATGAGAATTCCTGAATTCACTGCTATTCAGCACACCAAATACAGTTTTCTGAATCAGATCATTCCCCCCAGCCTCTGCTGTCTTGGAGTCTCTGAGGCTAAGAAACTAGGTCTCTCTTCTTTTCAAAATCTTTGTTCCTCTTTTCCTCCCCCTCTTTGCAGCGCCATCCTTTGGGGGAAAGCTCCTTCTTTGATAACCAACTTTACTTTTTGGATAAAGCTTAGAGATCTTTAAACCATGAAGATATCTATGAGGAATATCTGCAAGATACTTTTTCTGGAAATTAAAAATAACACCATTTAAAAGAGAGCATTTTAATAGGAAGGTCATGAAAAATTCTTTTTTCCTTTTTAGTGTCTGAAAACATTTGATTATCAGCTCACCTAAGGTTCCCAAGCCACAGGGATCCTAGGTTTTGGTTTGATAGCTATAGCCTGCTGGAAGGGACTGACAAAATCAAATAAAGACAAAGTATTATAGAGAAATGAATGTTTGGGTATGATAAAAAAGACTCTAGAAGCTTAAAAAGCAACAATAGGAAAAAGGTACAAAAGGCAAAAACCTGTTTCTTCTTTATTTTCTTTGGGAAAAAATGAAATGTTCTACTAAAGAGATTTTGTAGAACAAGTTTGCTTCTATAGCAATGGCTATTTCGGTGGCCCTATTTCTGTGGTTTTCGGAGAGGGGCATTCCACCCCTTGGTGGGGTGGGGGTGCAGATATTTGGGGATGCCCGAAGATATTTTTGGTTCCCCCAACTAAAGAGGGAGAATTTACTGGCATCCACTTAGTGGCTAGAGACCAGGGATCAGTTAAATATCCTACAGTAGACCGGACAGTCCCCAAAACAAAGAACCACCCAGCCCCAAATGTCAATAGCGCCAGGGTTGAGAAACCCTGCCCTGTGTTATGGGATGGGATTGACACTAATTGCACTCCAGAATTCTATAAAAATAACCAAATGCAATAATGGTTCTTGATAGTCACAAGTTTGACCCTTGGGCCACTCTGACTCATACATAAGGACAAAGCTGGTACTGTGACAGAGGCCAGAGCATAGCCCTTGGTTGATTTTTATGCTACAATTAATTTTTACATACTCTCCCCTCCCTTCTATGTTCCCAGCTGCCTTTTGTTCTTAAAAAAGAAAACAAACAAGAACATCCCCCCCATTATGCTTTATTTTTATCATTGTCTTTTCCCCTTCTTTCTGTGCTGAAGTAAAACACGATACGATGAAGAAAGCATCGTTACAGGAGGGTGCTGAGGATTAGCAACAGCTCCTGAGCTCAGCAAAGCTGCTCTGTGAACTTCTCAGAGAGGAAACACCTCACACATAGATGAAGACCTTGGGTAGAATGAGGGTATCATGACTTGTCAATTGCACTTTTTCCTCTGTGAATATTTCTGGGTTATTTATTTACTTAAACACTGAGGTACATATTTGAAGCAAGACTCTCCCAATCCATTTTGAACTCTTTTCCCCTGTGAGGATCATGTTTCTTCTGTCAACACATGCTGTGTTTTCCCTGGACCCCTAATTACACTGAAAATGCCACATTTTCCTTGAGATCTTTATTCCACATAAGTCAGCTAATGACTATGGCAAAACTGAGAAGTTCAGGAAAAGGAAATCTCTCTTCTGGTGGAAGTGAGTAAACAAACTGGAGCACAGGATGGAAGCAGCTAAAATCTGTAGAAGGTTTATATTCCCTAAATCTGGATAAAGTCCTTGATCCATGAATGGACCTCCTTGCCTGTTCACCCAAATATCCCTACAGCTGGCAGCTAGCATGTTTGACTGTGGGCACATAGGATGTGTACGTAAGTAGAGGAGGGTGTTACAGATCCAGAAAATGGTGAGAGAGCTTCATCAGCATGGACCATGATGACTAAGACCTTCCACTATGGCCCATCTCTTTGCCCTTTGCTGTGAATTTTGTCTGTTGGCATTGGAAAGATGGAATGCAAATGTAATCCAACCCTCCCGTGTTTCACCTCATCCATGCCTCCTTCTACACGTTCAGGCTTGTCTGTAGCCAGTGACATGGGGTAGCCCATAGTAGCATGCTGGTTCATATCCCCAAACCCTTTTGCATAATGTCCCCTTGGCCTGAAAAACTACACACTCTTCCACCTGGGAGAACTGCTTACCTTCAACACCTTGCTAAGTCAGCACTTCTATGATTATTTTCCTGGATAGAAGGTATTGACTGGACTGAACACAGAGACAGGGCGAAAGGGTAACTTGAGTCTTTCTGAAGACAGAACTCCTTGGGATGGTCGAGCCCTTCGGTGACATTTCAAATGACATTAAAGTCAGCCCTCTGAGAGCTTTCCACCTGCTCCCCTCTCACTTCTGCTCATCCATGAATGTCAGCCTAGTGGAGAAGAACCACGTTGCTCCCTCAGTGGCTAAGTGAGGGCTGAGCTGCAGCCCTCCAGGGAGACAAACTAGAGAAAGATGATGCTTTGAGGCAATGTGTCCAGGCGGAGGAGACACAAATCCCCAGGAGTAGAGCACTGGGCTGTTGTGGGGCTATTGTGTGGTTTCCTCACAGTGCTACATCTCCCCTTATTTTTTTTCTCTGTATCTTTTATTTTCCTTCTTTTTGCGATGTTGTAATCTTTTTTCTCTCTCTCTCTCTTTCGGTTGTTTTAATTTCTAATACAGTGATTGGATGGGTAGAGCCACACCAAGGGCTCTTCAGGGCTCCCCGCTGTGCCATGTGGTGGTCTCCGAGCTGAGTGACTACAGCCCTTCCATGATGTTGTAATCTTAATAAAGCTTCTCAACTAATGTGAATGGACAGGAGATGTGAGAGAAAGCATTTAGTTTGACAAATGTTTCCTGATATCTACTGAGTACCAGGACCTGTACCAGGGCCTAAAGTTGGAGTGGATAAAAATATAATCCCTACCTGCAAAGAGCTTTCAGTTTTGCAGGGGCATACTGTTAGTCCTACAAACTAGACTATATTAGCACATTTCCAGGAAGGCACAGAAAAGGGTGCTGCTAATTCCAGAGAGGGGAGCGGGGAAGGGCAGCTTTAGAGGAGAGCTGAGGTTGGAGCCAATTTTTGAGGCAAACCAGGGATTTCACCGGGAAGTGAAGACATATAGGCATTTCAGATATCCATTCATCTGTTCCTGTGTTCACTTTCTTTGCTGGATATTTCTTGGCTTCCTGTTACATAGCAGGCTGTGGGGCAACAATAATGAATAAGATGACAGTCCTGCCTGTTAGGGCACACAGAATCCAGCACTAGAAGCTGACAAGAAGCAGGTCATGACCATAAAGTGGGACAAGGACAAAAGTGAGTATACCACAGTGTGTGGCCCACTGTATGGTGCAGCATGCTTCCAGCCAGTAAAATATAGGCATGGGTGAGAAGCAAAGGTGGTGTCCTAGAGGAGATGACATCTCAGCTGAGCCCTGAAGGCTGAGCAGGCACTGGCCAGGAGAGGACCAAGGGACAACGTCCTGGGCCCAAGGGTCTTTCTGAGCAAAGCCATGGGGATCCAAGGGCCCATTTAGGAGGGTAGTGAGATCCCAGGCTGGAGAGGTTAGTAGGGTGAGGTCATGAAGGATCTTGGATTTAATCTGGGAAAGGATTGCGAGACCCTAAACATTGCATGACATGTTCAGGTTTGCATTTTAGAAAGATCACTGTGGCAACTGAATAGAGAATGGATTGGAGAAGAGGAGTAGAGGCAGGAAGACTGGTCTGATAGTGGCTGCATAATTCAGATAGAAATGATGGGGGGGGGCGGGGGTGAGTGATAATAGCCATTAGGGACGGGGAGAAGTACCCAGCAGTACATACGCGTATCCACAAGCACCCGAGAATACAGGGGAGCTGAGAGGTGCCCCATAAATTGGTCACAGCCCAGAATGGGTGGCAGAAACTGATGGGAAGCAGGGCTGGAGCCCAATGTAGGAACCTCCAATGCCATGATAAGGAGCTTGGAATTCACCCTAGAGACAATGGCAAGGCATTGAAGATTTGAAAGAAAAGGAGATCATAACCCTGACATCTCCTTAGAATGGACTAGCAAGAAAAGAAACCATCACCATTTTAGAAGTGATGCAATAGCCTAAATGTAAATATGCCAAGTTGTTGAATCTTTCTGAACCTGTCAGATGATATCTGGCCTCGACTATAAAGTGGATATAGTATTCTTTAAAATGAGGAAAATGGATATAGGACTACAAGGATTATGAGGATCAATGAATTAGTATACATAGTCTATTCATTAGGTTCTCTAGGGTTCTCTTTCTTTGATAAGAAACACTTTCCAAAAATGAAGAGAGACAGACAAGGAGAAAGAGAGATTCTCTTTTTATTGTGTCAGAACAGTTGAAGGTAGGAAAGCCAGTTAATTTACTATGAAATATAATTAAGAAAAATGATCATATGGTGAGAATTATTTGATAGGTTTCAAAATCCTGTATTTGAGTAGCCTAATTTTTTTTAACTACAAAGGCTTATTGTCAGTACAAATATTTGCAAAAGTTGGTTATTTTTACACAGCCTAGATTCTTTTTGTTACACAGATCTTTCAGAGCTTGCCTTTTTTGGGTCAATGAAACATGAATTGGTTTATTTTTTCCATTACCTGAGCAAGAAATGTGTTTACCCTAAAAAGCAAATAAAGCAGAAGAAGAGAAGTACTATATTTGAAATCTTTGGCTCAACTCTCTGACATCAACTCTGCAGCCAACCTTGGGCAGAGCCACCATGCCGTGGAAGTCTAGGCCCTCCAGAGTGACCCAGGCTTTGGGTCATTCCTAACCTAAGGTCCCATAAAGGGATGAGCCAGGGTAAACCCTCTTCTCCCTGCACACAATATGCAAACACACAAGAATGTGAGCTTCTCTTCCATTATGTCAGGATGGCTGGAATTTTTACAAGACAACTTTTAAGGTTATGGCTGGGTGAAGAGCTGAATACCCCCCACAGGACCATTGGGGAGTGAACACCCCATCAAGATGGTGTTTTAAGCTCCATGAACTTCCCTGGTGGGTAGCAAAGCAATAAGCAATACTTGTGCAAGCCTGTGATGTTATTTTCCTTCCCACTCTCTCAGTTACTCATGTCCTCTGTGCCTCCAAGAACAAAATGGTGGCCTTTAGGCTGTGTTTACTCAGCAAGTGCTGGTGTCCTGAGGAGTCTTGTTCACTCTGTGATCACTCTGTGATCTTTTGAGAGCTGGCTCCAAATTAGCCCCAGGAAGGACCTTAATACTTTTCCAAAACACTGGGGATCATCATTTAGACACAAGAATAGAAATTGCCTCAATCATCCAGTTAAAAACAAACAGCAATCTGGCTAAGAAAGAGGCTTACTTCCCATTGCTCCCTGTAGAGACGTCAGTTTGAGTCTATTGATATCCACGTTGAATAAACAAGATTCAACTTTAAACTATATCAATATTTTGGCCCTCAATCTGTCAAAGCAATATCACTCTCACATAAGTTGGTACTAAAATCATCCAGGTACCTGCACGCTTGTGTTCCTTATTTCTCTTTCTCTTCTGTTTTGGAAATGATGGTTTTTAACTAGAGTTGAGAAATGAAGGAAAAATGAGCTGCAGAGTAAGGACATTTGGAGCACTGAGACAGCACGAAGGTGCCAGTCCATGACCCCTCTTCCTGCCCCATACAGACACACAGAAGGCTGCGGACCGTATCCACGCTGTGTCTCTGTGGTTAAAACCACATTTGAATGGTGGCCCTTACCGGGATTTCTTTACATTTTATCGCCTCGATGATTTATGGATTGATCTTCTCAGGGTGGCTTATGGGCTTCAAGAGAAAGCAAACCTGTAATTTAGTTAAAATATTGAGTGTATGGAATAAATCAGGACTAGCAATGAAAGAAAGGAAAAATGTAGGATATTGTCGGTTAGTGAGTAGGAATTGACTGTTGGACTTTATTAGGAGGATTCTGCTCAAACATAATCCAGAACATTGGCACTGAGTTTTGTGTCCAATTCTATTATCCCTCATCATGTAATTTTGGATAAGTTACTTAAACAAAAACATCTTGGACTGGACAGAGCATGGTTTCTGGAGTCAGAAAGATCTGAGTTTAAATTCTGGCTCTGCTACTTAAATAGATAGTGACCTTAAGCCCATTAACGTATCTGAGCTGGTTTCCTCATCGGGCAAGGGGAAAGGGTAACCCTTACTTCAGAAGGTTTCATGAAGAATAAATGAGATGGTGTGTGTGAAATGTCTTCTACTTCTTCTTATATTCTTTTTCCAGCATTAAAAGATTAATTATAGCTGCCATTTACTTGTCTAAACAGCCTGTTGGGAAGATGAGTTGTTGCCTAGAAACCAGTTTTGGTGAATAAAATAAATTAGTTCACAATAGAACTGCTGTTATTAAGATCTTAGTGCAAATGCCCAAGGGCCTAAGGAGTGGGTGGGATTCTCTGTATTTTGTGAAATGCATTTTTACAGAGAAAAGTTCAAGGACAAGTAAAATTTGTCTAAGAGTGACATTTTTAGCATCTGCTTTCAGTTACCAGGCAAAATTTTCTGATTTCCAAGGCTTTATGGTGGCATATGAGTGAAAATATTCAAAAGCAATGACTTTGGGTGCCTGTGTCATAAAACATATGTTATCAAGTTAAAATTCCCTATTTGATTTTGTCAAATGGGGAGAAAATCCTTAACTATTTGGTGCAACCATCTCCATGAGCCAAAGAAATAGTACATGTATATGTGCACTTGGGATGAGAGAGAGCTCTATTTGTAGTACATTTTGCAAACATTTTAAACTCATAAACTTTTAATAGATTCAAAGTAATATTTTTAGAAATACAATTGTAGGTATATTAATATTTTTGTAAGTAGAGTCCAAGAAATTTTCCAGAACTTTTCTTCTTGTTGTCATAAATATCCAAGACTAACAATTTTTCTGCTGCTATTGACTAATATTTCAAAGAATTCCTATTCAAGTGTAAATCTGACAGTAATGTCAACTTCTAGGATAAAAGAGGACCCTTTTGTTCCTAAGACAATACATGAATTCTTCGTTATAGAGTAGGAAGCCTGGAGTTGCCTTATAATCCTGTCCCCAGAGAGCACACCCAGGACAATCCCTACAGAGTCTTCATGATGTGAAATTCCTTAACCTTGTTTATGCAAGCCTCATTTTCCTGAAAACTGGTAAAGTTCCAGAGACTGTGAACATCTGTAGAGTTATTGATATCAAAATTCAAGGGCCAGGATTTAGCTCAGTGGTTCTGCCTCCTGCCTCCCAAGTACAAGATCCCCAGTTCAATCCCTGGTACCAAAAAAAAAAAATTCAATATATCAGTACCAAAGGCATACTATTATATAACATTTTAAGTCTTATCCTCACTACTTTTTAACAAGCTCCAAGATTTGTCCTTTTAAATAATGGACCAATTGTTACTTGACAATTACGTACCTAAAAACTCAGAAATTTTGCCAAGTTTACTCAAACCTTTAATTTTCCAACTACAATATCACTTTTGTTAACTGAACGAAAACTGAAAGATTTGAGAAGGCTTGCAAACTTAATAAGTTTAATAATCAAGTTAAAATTCTTTCTATTGTGAAAAAGATGCACACTAGGCTTACAAGGCATCAGAGATGCTTTTCTTTCTCAATTCACTGTTTCAATACTGTTTCAATAAGATGAAAAAAAGGTAAATGTACTAGCATGTATCCAATGTAGGCCAGTTGTTTCTTCTCTTAATAACAATTCCACTCCTTTGGTTTAAATACTAAATGCCAATAAAACATTTCCTTAATGAAAAAGTGAGGTCACTTGTCTCAACCAATCCCAAAAGCAGAGGTCCACCCCTGACCTGTTGAAGTGAAGCTCAAATTTATGTTCCTCCATATGCAACCTGAGCTCATGACCATGCATCTTTTTCAGAATATGTTAGTCCTGCTTCCTACAACCTCAACAATGAGATTTATTGGGAAGTTAGAAATTTTCATCTCAACTGAGAGGCTTCTACCATAAAATATGCCATGGAGGAATCAAATTTATAATTCTCTAGGCAACTTTAATTATTTGGCCACTACATCATTTTAATGAACTGAAATGAAAACTCTGGATGGTTTGAGAACTCTGAAATAATCATACAGGATATACTGACATCTGGTGGCATTGATTAAGCAAATACTTCCAAATTAATAGCCAGCATTGTGATTAAAATTGACTGAATTGTTTTTAAATATTCAGAACTCTTTTGGAGCTTTTGTAAATTCTATTTTAAAAGGCTTTAATTTTCCTCCTATAATATTTATCATCTGACCTAGTCCATTCATTTAAGCATTTGGTGAAAGTTACATTTTAATTCAAGATTATTTAATCTTAGATGAGTAATGATAAGTGTGAACTGTTAACTAATTTAGGATTTCAATTTTAATTATATGGTCTAAATGATTATCAAATTTTACGGGGTTTTTTATTTTGTTTTCAAAGAGCAATTTAAAATGGAATCCATATGATTCTTCTAGTTTCTTGCTTAGAAGCCAAGAGTGAAGAGCTGCCTACAGTAACAATGGGGTGTGGTGTGTACAATTTCATGCTACTAAATCATTTGACTTTTCAGAAATACATCTAATCAAATCTAGGAGAGAATTACCACCGTCTCCTTATTAGCATGACTTTCTCCAGAGTTACCCATCGAGAGAAGTAAAACAATAGTTTCCACTCTGCCTTTCAGAGTGAAAAGCGAAGACAGATTTTGACTTGTCCAAAGCCAGTGTAAGGTCCATGAACAGAATCCGGGAGTTGCTAACCCCTGGTTCTTGCCACCTTTTGATGTGTGTTTCCATTTAAAATGAGTGACATGTAGTCAGTTGTCATGGTTTTGAAAGATCTCTGTAAGGTCTGGCTTTTGCATCAATTCTGGGCTAAAATTATGTTTAAATTTTGTTCCCTCTCATCTTTTCCTGGTTTTGATTATTTTTTAAGAGTAGTTGATGGTCTCATGACACGAACCTTCTATTTTGTATTTTGTGTCTCATGTTTTGAATTTTATGTGAAACTGTGGGTTTGATCTTTGACCTCTGTTTACTATAATACTGATTTGCCACTAATTTGATAACAAGCCATAGGGATCTACTGTAAACATGCTGCTCACTTTACATAGCTCTGTTTTACTCTTAAGTGAAGAAATATGTGTGTAGAATATAATTGAGAGGCTCTTGCAGAAGTAATAAAAACCACATACGTTTTTAACTTTCTAGGTAACACTAGGATAATATAATCACTTTCTGTGATAGAAGGGCCTAGAAAATTGAGAGGAAGTCATCAATGTAAATAGGCATAACCTCGCATTTAGTTTTGCTTGGTCAATATACTCATGCAGAAATGTGAAAATATGGTACGGACAGCACAGTTCTGCCTATGCTGGCTGGGGCTCTGGACCCACAGAAGTCTGATCACAGGTGTGGTTAGTGTGAGAAATGAGCTCAGCCATGAATCCTTTCATGCACCAGCCTTGGAGGGTCAGAGCAACTGGGAGGGAAGTGCCAACTCAGAGACACAGGGTGTTGGGGAACAAGGCTCTGAATGACAGTGGCTAAAAGTGGGTGTCATGTGGGCTACAGGGAGCACTGCGCCTGTGTGCGAGAACTTCCATGGTTTTTATTTCCCATTTATCAAACTTTACAAAGGCAACTGTGTTTGGCTCTCGGTCCATAGCCAAGGAGAAAGGAGAAGATCAGGCAGGATTTGTCTAGTCACAGCTGCACCCCTGGGCACAGGCCAGAGGAGTGTGGAGCTGCACTGACCTCAGAAAGGCAGACTATGGCCAGACCAACATTTGAGGAGGAAAACACGCCCTTTCTGTTACTCCTCATGCTGAGTGCCTGTTCACTGCTGGCCTGAGAAGTAGAAGGCACAAAAGTGTTGCCTTATCAGTACATTTTCCAAGTCTTAATTTCTTATGGGCTGGTTTATGTTATGCCCATTTTCAGATTGGTCAGCCCTTATGACTCTGGGCCGCAGCCACACGTGGAGCGTGGGTTGTTGCCTTTGGAACACTTCGATTCAATAGAAAAGAATGCGCTATTAAAAACACATTTGTCATATTCAACCTGGTCCACTTTTTCAGTTTCATCTAATTTCTCTTAATCATATTCACAGATAGCATGAGAATGAAATCATCTGTTTGTTCCACAAATATTTATCAAATCCTAGCTTTTTTTATGTACTAAGACATCATGAAGGAGAAAAAAGATTATATGGTACAAAACCCTCCCTCTGAAAGTTACATTTTGTCGGAAGTATAGGATATATATGTGCACAAGGCTAACAAGCAACCCAAGAATGTCACTGTGTAACCACACAAATATTCAACAAGACATGAGATGTCACAAAGCATGGTAGGACTTTGAGGAAAAGAAGTGGTATCCAAAAAGTTGCTGAGAAAGGAACACTTGGAGGGCCAGGGATTTAGCTCAGTGGCACTGTGCCTGCCTCACAAGGGCAAGGTCTTGAGTTCAGTTCACAGTACCAGAAAAAAAAAAAAAGGAAGGAAGGAAGGGATGGAGGAAGGAAAGAAGGAAGGAAGGAAGGAAGGAAGGAAGGAAGGAAGGAAGGAAGAAAAAGACTTGGAATGGAAGCTCAGGAAGGCTTTGCTAGCACAGACCATCTGAACTAGAACTTGGAAGGTGGCATTCCACACGGAGAAGGGAGAGATGTGTTTTGGGAACAAATATAATTTAGAGGAAAAGCTTCATGAATCTGTTGTATAGTGCCAGAGTCAGGAATTTTAGCTCTGACTCAGCCTGTAGATACTGTACTTATAGACAGTCTATTCAATCTGCTATAGCAGAGCTCTGATTCTGTAAAATAGGAATATTAACACCTCCTCTGACTTGATCAAATGAGGTATGAGCCATGAAAATACTGTATGATAGCTGCCTAAGAGACAGTTTAGAACACACCAGAAATGCCAGCCTGGGTTGGGCTTTAATTGTTTAAGTAATAAGAAGTCAGTGAAGATCTTTGAAGAGGGAGTGAATGACATGATGAACAAGGTGTGGGGAACTTAATTCCCTTCTCCAACTCCCTCCCGCAGCCGGGCAATCGGTCTCCTCTCTACTGACAATTCCCTGTGATGTCAATTCAGCATCTCCTGCAGGCCCTGGGAGAAAAATCCATCCCAGCCTGGGGAGGGGCTGTGTGCCTTGGAGTAATCATGCTATGTAAATCAAAGGCCTTGCTACAGCTCAGTCCTCCCATTCACTTGAGCATATCTATTGTTTTTGGAACTTCTTCCAATTTATTCACATTTCAAGATGCTTCATACTGTGCATGGAGCATTTTTGTACTGTATCACCAAAAAGCATCCTTGCTTTATGATGTGCTGTCTTTGGTGAGGCAGCCTCACAGATTACCCCTTTCCTCCTTGTAGTGCCCTGCTGAATTCAAGCACACTTTTAAGCCCCTATAATCTTTCTAATATTAGTCACCTTTCAAGATGAATATGTTTCCAAATATATTTACTTCATCTTATGTTTAAATTTCAGTGAGCAGTAAATGTATGATCTTACACACATTACAGAGCATTACTTTGTGATGAGTCATTTTGCTGCAACAAATTGGAGCATCATTAAATCTCCAAAAGCCTTCATCAGCTACAGTCAATTTTTCAAAACATCTTGTCCAGCTTAGTTGTTCTTTTTTCTCTCTCTCTCTCTCAGATAATTGAAACGTTTGAAGAAAACGACAATATCTAAAGTCATTCTTAACCCCAGGAGTATTTCTACGATTTTTAGTTCCTATTTGTCTGGTTGGGGGCAAAAAAGAATAAATGAATTTAAATAACTGGATCGAAAAAAGACATTTCTCTGTGTTATTTATCTAGTTGAGGAATTGGCAAAATTTTTCTGTGACAGGTCATGTAGTAAATATTTCCAGGTTGGTGGCCATATAGTCTTTCGACAACTATTCAGCATTGCTTTTGTAATGTGAAAGAAGCCACAGATAGTATAAAAATGACAGACAGAACTACATTTCAGTAAAATTTTACAGAAACAGGCAGGATTTGACCTTTGGACTGGCCTCTTTCACTTGTTCTCAAACTTTGAAGTGCATCAGGATGACCTGAGCAACTTATGACAAAAAGAAAAAAACACCTGATCCCACTTTCTGATTCCATGGGTTTAGATTGGTGCTGAGACTTCCCAAGTGATTTGGATGCAATAAAATTGGAGAATGTCTGTTCTTTCTCCTTCAAAAAGTATAGCTCCAAAGTCTTGTATCAACTGCTCAATTTTGATAAGAAATTCATAAAAGGCAGTCTTAGACAAGAGAATCAAAGTTGGACCAATGAAAATTAGCATATTTTAAATGGAAAAAATAATTTCTATCTTCCTAGAATTTTATGGCTCAATAATTTTGCTCCATTATTCCAACATCAATTTTTGCAAACTGTTTAAATGGTGACAATTAAATAAAGCATATAACCAAGGCCAAATAATATTTTGGATTTAGCCTTTAAGGTGGAAATTGAATTTAAATACTCCCAATGGATTTTTAAAGGTTTATTAGCCTTCCGACCTCTAGAATAGTTTACTACTATTATTATTAAAATTATCATAACCAAAAATTATTTAATAATAAGAGCTTTACAGTCCATAAAATACCCACATTGTTTTAGTATAATATCAGTTTATATTTTATAAATCTGGATCCAGACTTTTTCCAAAATCTTGTTGAAAGCTACTCAGCAAAGCAACAAAAAGATAGAAAATATTTTTTTCCATATAGAAATTGAGAGGAGCACAGATCCCACCCTGTACAAAAGAATTTCTCATACCAGGAAAAGAGATTCAAATTATAAACAGATGGACAATCACATGGCAATCAATTAAAATACATCAGGTGAGGTGTGGTTCCAAACCTGAATTCCCTTTTTGTTGGCTAATTCCATGGTTTCCTTAACAGTGGGATGAGCTGCTACATGGAACCATAAGCTCCAGGCCACTCCCTGTCCTCCCCTCCGGGGATGGCAGGGACAAAGACTGCTGCCTAAGCAGAGAGCTTGGCACCCAAGGAGCTTTGCAATGCTTTCCCGCCCATCTGCCAGCTGGTGGTGATGGACAGGAGAGTGAGCCACGGCCCTTCTTGGAGAGGGGATGAGTTTCCATTTGGTGCGCCTTCGCTATTCAACTCAAAGCTCATAATTTTTAAATTTTATTATTTTCCTTTTTTTCTCTTCACAACATGCTACCTGCCTGGCATGCTGTAGAAATACAGGCTTTTTTTTTTTTAAATTAGAATGTAAGTATTGATTTTTAACAGTGGACAATGAACATATAATGTAGAAACTGCTTTATTTCTCTGCTCTTGAATTTTTGACAAATGAAAAAACAACATTAATTTATTTAATGACAAGACAACAAACAAGTTAACCTTGTCTGTGAGGCAGTTGGATGTTGGAATAGAGGAAATTCAATAATCTGATATTTTAAATAGTTTTTGCAACTGATACAAAGCTGTTTTAAGTATGTGGTTAATGATGCAAGACTTTAATGCCTGCATAATTAAGAAATTATTTTTCTACTTGCATTTGGCAAACATAAACTAACTTATAAGTGCATACCTAATAACTTAATAACATAATAATTATCCATGTATGTGTCCAAATCCTCTTAAAACCCAGAGCACCACCTCCCAATGATGACGTATTTAGTACTCTTTAGTTTTTATTGGGAAAAGCTGCTAATACTCAGCTTGTCCTCACTCATCTGAGCATTGGTGAGCTCAGTGGTTTCAAAGCAAGGTGAGCCACACTGAGACCATTTATGAAGCCACTGACGATGCTGAACGAACACATCTCAGCAACACATGCGAGTGTGATCCAAGCCAAAGTTGTTGATTCTATTCCAATGTGTGGTCAGTAAAGCCCATAGTACTCTGGAACTGATTCTTAGAGGTCAAACTCATAGCTTTATTTTTTAAAAAAGAAAAAATAGCAGAGTAAAATGCCTTTATGTTAGCTTGATTTATTTTTTCCCAAAAGAACAAGCATCATGACCTAAAAATACTGGCTTACTACCAAACTGATATTTTACCTTTAAAGTCAAAATACTCCTGTACAATTATATTCCCGGGGATTGTATTCTCTTTTTATGTTGAAATCAGTTTCTGTCTTTTCTCTCACACTGAGATCCAAGAAGACACCCGCTCTTATCACATTTAATCTATGTGTTCCAAACCTTCTCAGTTTTCCTTTTGCTGTGTAAGTTAAACAATGAATCGCTCATTTGTACCTCCTACTTATAAAGCAGGGGGATTTTTTAAGCGGTTGCTTACTTTTCTATATGAAGTAGTACCAACAACACAAGGACCATTTTGCACAATACTTTCCCAGTACATTTCTAAAATGGAAGTGAGTAAAGCAAAATAAAGAACAATTGTTCACTCTACAGGAAGACTTTTTACATAAATGTGTACTTTTCCCTCCTTCAAAGGCGGAACCATCAGTGTTTAAAATCATGTGTTCTTCCTCCACTCTTCTACCTGCCGAATACCTCTACCCTCCTCAAATTCTCCACACTCAAGAGTGTTCTCAAACTTCCTCAACTCAGATAACTAGACTATGACTTGATATGTTTCTGACAACGTACTGCACACAGATTTGCCTCCTATCGTTTCATATCTGTGTTCATAGTGTGCCCGAGGTCACCAGCACACCATGAAAGTAAGCACTTGGGAGGAAAAGAAAACTCATGCTGCTGTCTCCAAAGGCTGTGCTCTTTCTCTTCATATCCTGCCTCTCCTTGAGCATTGTTCTGATACCTTTTGCTTGGAAGGAAAGAAACGTTGTCCTTTCCCTGTCGTGTGGTATTTCTAGTGCTGTCAAACTCCTTTGGCCCTCAATAAGTCCCCTTTTTCTTACTGGCTCTCCTGCTCCTTGGAGTTCTTCTCTGTCTCCTCCATTAGCTCCTCCTCCTCTTAGTATACTTTCAGCTTCAAGTTCATCATCAGTTTCCTTTTTCTTTTGTCTTCTCTATATCAGTGACTTCATTTATACCCAAATTTCAACAATGAAGCCAGCACAGATTACATAGTTCAAGTCTCTAGGCAGGTTCCATTACAATGTGTTTTTCTGGTGCCTCCATAACATCTACAATACATTTTAAAAGAATTCCTATTTTCCTGTATCAACAACTCCTCCCCCTACCTTATCAAATTAACTCATGCTAGAATCTCAAAGCCATCTTTTTTTCTTCCTGCAGCCCCACTCCAGCCAAGTTAAGGGTCTGTCCCCTCTTCTCCATTCCCAGAAGCAACTCCCTGACTCAGAGTCACTTCATCTCTCTTCTGTACAATTGCTACAGATAGCTAATTCTCTTTCTCGCTTCCAACTGTCCCCTCCACCTGTCCTTCCTACACATCATATGAAACCAGTGGGGTAATGATAGCAAAATGAAGGATTCAGGGCTAGGCAAGCACCTTGACCATACAGTGAGAGGAAACGAGGACTGAAGCAGAAGAGATTTTTTGAAAAATAGATGTAGGAGGAGAAAAAGAGAGAGAGGAAGATCTTGAAAGTCAAGGAGAGAAACAGAGAGAGTCCAAATGCTTAAGAGGGAAAAGGAGATATTTCTTTAGCTCTGATATATTCTACTTTCTTACCATTTATCTTTTTACCCTATCAATAAGAATAAATGATACTTAAATTTAAAGCCAAAAAACCCAAATGAGGTGGTTAGCCATGTTATTTTGGCTTTTAAAGTTAGTTGTATCTGTCAAAGGAATGGTCCTCAAAGGATTGGCAGAGTAGGAAGTAAACAGTGTCAAACAGATTATAAATCTAGATCCTAAGAATGTATTAAGGTATCTTTTGTGAAACAGTAATTACCACAGTATCAATCTCAACATAGCCTCCTTTACTAGGTTTTATGTATATTTATCCATAACTCTGAAGCCAAAACATCAGGTTTTATAAACTCAGGTAAACATTTAGACCATCTCAGAAAAAAGAAAAATCAAAGAGGTATTTCATGTAATAATATACACATTGCATCCTGGAAACAAAATATTTCTCATTTCACCACAGTTTAAAATCATTTGCAACCAAACCAAAAAAAATAGCAGAACAAGCCATTAAAAATTCCTGGGTACATTGAGTTTCAAAGCAAAGGTAATCAGCTTTTGGGAGGATTTATGTATTACAAAATGAAAGTATATTTATTTAGAGCAGGGGATCTCTTTTTGCCAGCTGTGGTTTCTAACCCATTAGTGAGTTGTGAAATCAATTTAGTGGGTCACAACCAACATTTTCTTTAATGAAATGAAATAAAAATTTTTTCAATGCTAGAGTACAGCAAAAGTCCTAAAGGTATTATTTCCATTAAAGTTTTATTTCTATAAATATATCTGTGTGTATGTGTACAGTGTATCACAATGTAAGAGCTATTTCTTCTTGGGTATTATGGCCCCCAAAAAAAGGCTGAAAAATGACTTAGGGCAGTAAAGTCTGCTATTTAAGAAAAATATTAAAGCAGAGAATTCATTAAATTGTACTCTCTTCCACTGTCCTACCCCATAGTTCAAAGAGCTGCTTGACAATGATATCCTGCCTTCTTTGCTCTACCTGCAGGTCAAGTCTAAACCAGTGGTTCTTAAAGTACTGTCTGTGGACCCCTGGAATCCTTAAGACCCTTTCCAGTGAGTCTGCAAGTTCAATGCTATTTTCATGATAAGACTAGAATTTTTTTATTTATTAATTTGTTGCTATGTTGGCATTTGCACTGGTGGAGCAAAAGCAAAAACAGATAAAGCTCCTGCGTAACATGGGTAAGACTCACACCAGCTGAGGCAGTTGCTCCAAATTTCACAAGCAGTCAGTGTATAAGCCACTGGAGGGTACCCTCAGATTTTTCTTAAAGTGCCAATTCACTTAAGAATGACAATGGAGAAAAAAAAGAATGACAGTGGAAAACAACAGTAAAAAAATTTTTTTGTTTTAATGTTGACCCTGGAGTACATAGCATCTTGATAATCTGTGTGAGGGAGTGAGAAAGTCTCCAAAAGACCTCAATATATGCTGGTTCTGATTTTGACTGAAGGAGAGTCATGCGTGTGATAATTTAAGTTGTAACCTAAACGAGTTGCCTTTTTATGCAACTCTGTTTTCACTTGAAAACAAACTATGGCTATTCAAATATGAGAATTTGGCACTCATTTTCCCTAAAATGAACAAAATGAGAATATCACTTCAAGGAAAACATTTGAAAGTATTTATTGCCAATAATAAAAGTCTAGCTTTCAAGTGAAAATGAGAGTTTGAGAGAACTTGACAGCATACCAATACTTAAAGAATTTATGATGAAATCAGCGGTGATATTAATGAAAGTGATTATTTGACACTGAAATGTGTCAACCTTTGGAAGACCTGCATCACTCAATGAATTGATGTTTTTCAAATGACCAAAGCACCAATATTTGACACCAGTACAAGGCAGGCAGTGAATTTTAATGCAATGGAGTACAGAAATCATTCATATAGTTTCAGGAATCCACCTTTGAGAAACTACTAGTTGTCGAGTTTTGGCCTCAAATCAAAAAAGAATGACCACAGTTATCTAAAAAGGATGTTAAAATACTCCCCTCTGTTCCAGTTACAGATTTGTGTGAGGCCAAATTTTCTTCATCTAACTTCAACCAAAACAATGTATCACATCAGATTGGATGCAAACGCAGACATGAAACCACAGCTGTTTTCCATTAAACCAGACATTAAAGAAACTTATAAAAATGTAAAACAACGCCACTCTCCTCCCTAATATTTTATTAAAATGTGTTATTTATATTATTATGTAATAGGCTTATGATTTTAATGAAGAAATAATTTATGATTTTTTTCTTAACTTTAACCCTAATACAACAAGCATCGATTAGATATAACCCATGTAAACAAAAGATCCCTGGGGCTTTTCAATCCTTTTTCAGAGTATGAAGAGGTCCTGAGACCAAAATGTTTGAAAACTATTTTCCTACCAAATACACTTTCCGATCTTCGATTCTTCTCTCAAAAATCACCAAATCTAAAACTATGAATTATGTTGAAACTCTGAGGCAATAATCAATTGGACTGCTTAAGAAAAGCTTATTAACAGGCATGTCTTGGGGATATTTAAAGTCATTTCTGGGTTTAAAAAATAAATTTCCTAACCAAAGGATATTAAGTGACTTGTCATATGGTAGGCAAAGATGACTTAGGGGCCAAAAAAGACCCTTAATGTTTTCTTCCCTGCTGATCTTGAGTCTAAAGTCTTCTCTTCTAATTACTATACTGTCAAATATAACCTTTACCCATCAATAGGAGCCACAGTTTTAATGTGACACTTCAACTGCTTTACCCTGCTTGAGGTACGTATTACATATGAGGCAAAATGCCCGCCATCGACAGCTCTTCTTGATGAAATGCCAGCAAGAGAACCAGGCACCCATGGCCCAGAACACCCTGGAGCAGACATTTGCCCACAGTGAAAGTTCCTATGAAATCAACATGACTTAATTACATTCATCACACTGAAGAATCAAGTTCTATGCCAATGATGTATGGCACTTGGAGCTTATTTTGCAAACATTAACTAATTAATCCGCAAAACATCCCTGAGAGGCAAGGCATAATGATATATGAGCTGACAACCTAATTATGTCTAATTATTCATAAGATTTCCCCCCTTCCAAGTGTTTTTCTATTGCCAGTTCAGGGAAGTGGGCCTGCTAAATTCTTAAATCAGATGTGGAAATCAACTATCTGTTATTCCATCCAGAATTCTCTTGCTAAAAGGCCCTCATACATCGTTGTGGAACAGATCAACCTATAAGTTTTCCACAGAGCAGCTCATAGAAACTCTAGAGCCCCAAACCTCAATCGAGTGCTGAATTCACACGACTACATCTTACATGCATCGTTCCTTTTTCCCCCCAAGTAATTTTGATTATGACCCCCAATTTCTTTGATCAGTCTTGCTGTACTGTCTTCTCTTCTTTCTCTGATACCTTTTCAATATAAAGACACTCAGAAGCATAAGCATCCATGCAGTTTCTTTCCTTCATTTTGTAATCAAAAGATCAAAGTTCCCTTCTCTGTGTTTCCTTCCCATTCTCTCTCTCTCTCTCTCTCTCTCTCTCTCTCTCTCTCTCTCTCTCAGATGCTTCTCACATTTCCTCCAGTTCTCATAGCCTCTTGTCTCATTCCATGTGAAATTCAATTATGTTTCTTCTGATAATTCAACCTTGGCTTCTAAATTTTATCTTCAGCAGCAAGTTGAACTGTCAAAGCACATGTCCTATGCTTAAGCACTTTGCTAGGGATATATGGTAACTTGGGATGTTACCACTTGTGAAAAAAGAAGATAAAATGATGTCTTAAAATGCACAGAGTATGTCCAAGGTGGAAAAGAAACAATTCTTAAGAGAGCTAATAACTCTAATACAGAGTTCTCTGGAGAAGCAGAACTAATAGGATGTGTATATGCATGCATTTCTCTGTGTGTGTGAGTGCACATGCATGTGTGTATTAGAGATAGAAAGATTTATTTTAAGGAATTGGCTCGTGATTGTGGGGCCTCGAAGTCTAAAAGCCACAGGACTTTAGAGGCCAGGAAGCCAGAGATTCTGGCTGGAGATTCAGTCAGTGTTGAGGTCTTGAGTCTGAAGGCCGTCCAGAGGCTGACTTCCCTCTTCCTGGGGAGACTCTCCGTCTTTGCTTTTAGGGCCTTTAACAGGTTGGATGAGATCCACCCACATTATGGAGGGTGATCAGATTTACTCAAAGTGTACTATTTAAATGTTAATCTCATCTAAAAAGTGACTTCTAGGCAATATCTAGACCAAACAGTGGGGTCCCACAGCCCAGCTATAGTGACCATTAAAATTACCCATCACAAAGGCCTACCTTCTTTTGTAAAACATTTAAGGTGATTGTATTTTTTTCATTGCTATAATTCTCCCACCTAACAAAGTACCTCTTCTTCTGGGTTTTTACTTACTGTTTACTTGATGGTAAAGTTAATGAATATGTGTTTCCAATAAAGTTGTGAGCTCAAGGGACAGTATTTCTCTGCATTCCCTGTAACTATGGCAATCATATAATCCAAATTTTCCAGTGCAGTGCTGATTTCAAGTGCTCTGTCCTGTTGTCAAATCACATGTCCTGATGTTTTGTTTCAGAAAACATAGTCATCATACCTCTAACAAGTAGTTGCAAGCTAAACATGGTCAATAAATCTCAACAAATACCTACTGATTGAAAAGGAATTTCCAGCTAGTGGATATTTGGTTTCAAATACAACAAAATGCAACTGGGGGAAATTACCATTTATTCCTGAGACACAAAATACAATCTGGTTCTTGTGTCTTAGATTTTCCATGTTGAGCTCTTAGGGTGTGGTTATAATGAATTGCTGAGCAAATATGAAGTAAGATGCTTGGTAATCAAGAATAAGATTAAACAGTGTTGAAATTTTTTCAGGGTGAGTGAATTTGCAGGTAATGTATCCAAGGAGGAGCTTGTAGAGAAAAGGAAGGACACAATTACAAAAATAAAAATCCCTGTTTATGGGTTTTCTGTGTCAGTAATAAAATTTTATGCCTTCAGGTGGAGGCTTAATAAACTTTTTACAACATCAGAAAACAGTAGACCCTAAGAATAAATACAACATTAAAAACTGTCTTTTTTCCAATAAGAATTACTTGGGGCTTTTCTGGACTGACCACTGATACTATTTTTCCTACTTCATAGTTTGATGTGATTTTTAAGAACTGCTGGTTTTTCCAAAATGATATCTCAAAAGAGTACAAATTATACCACTTGGAATTTTGATAGCCTTGGTGAAAATTTAAAATTATTATTTTTAAAGAGTGATGAGTTATCTCCAGGGAAGCCACAAAGTGCTTGAAACAAAAGCTTGCAGATAGTCAAAAAATTAGCAGGATTTAGTGTCCGCTTGGGTACAGTGGGTGAAGATATGGGAGGAAGAAAAATGTGGTAGGAGGCTGAAATTATGCTGATCTCATATTAGAGACAGAAAAATTAGGACAAAGAACCACTTTAGAATATTCAAGAGGAGTGAAGGTGCTGAGTGATATTGAACATGTTGAATTTAATTGAAACATGGAGATACCCTGTAAACAGCTGGAAATATGGAATAAAAATGCAGGTGAAAAATCAGAACCAGAGCTGAGCGGAGGTTTCCAGGATTTTTTTTTTTTTTTCATTACTGGGGATGGAACTCAGGGTGTGCTGAACTACATCTCCAGCCCTTTTTTATTTTTTATTTCGCTTAGGTTCTCACTAAGTGGCCCATCCTGGTCTCCAATTTGTGGTCCTCCTGCCTCAGTCTCCTGAGTAGCTGGGATTAGAGGCAGGCACCACCATACCTGGCTTCCAGGATCTTTATTATAGAATTTAAATAAAAGTCAAGCTATTGGGCACGGGATTTAGCTCAGTGGTTCCATCCCCTGCATCACAAGCACAAGGACCTGAGTACCAAAAAAAAAAAAAGAGAGAGAGAGAGAATACATCTACTGAAATTGTGGGCCAGGGTTGTAGCCCACTGGTGCCGCCATCTGCCTCCCAAGCGCAAGGTCCCGAGTTCAATCCCTAGTTCAAAAAAAAAAAAAAAAAAAGTCAAGCTATTGATCTCAATTATCCCTTTCCACCCCCACATCTTCTGCAAGCCACAGATTTACTCTTTCTGGACTCTAGCTGCATGCAATGATTTGCAGCCCCCTTCTGGGATGGGTCGTGCTCTCCCCTCAGTTGGCCTGCTGTTCTTCTTTCCCCATCCTGCATCCAGAAACCCACGTCCCAACTCCTATTCGATCTTCAGGTCTCACATTGGGTAGCACTTCCCTGACTTCCCTGTCACACACACATTCATACACACACTAGACACACACACGTGCATGCACGCACACACACACACACGCACTCCTGGTTACATTAGCCACCCTCCCATGATCTTTCAGAGTACCCAGCATTTACTTTCCCGCTGCCCTGTTAGAAGATCCCTGTTAGTTTATCCATCTGCCTACTCCACTTGAGCTCAAGGCTCCTCAGGGCAGAAATTGCATCTTCTTGTGCTTTAGTCTTTTTCTAACTCCATTACATATAGTAGTAAGCACTCAATAAAATGAATGAACTAATGAATTATCAAAGAGAGTTGAGTACAAGCAAGATCACATTGGATAAAGCTCTCTAAAGGCAGGCCAGAAAGAGAAGAGTGATAGTTGCTTACTTCAAATAACGATCTTGAAAGGGTTTGGAAGCATCAATTCCCTGTTGTATACGTGTATCTTGTGGAATGAATGTTGAGATTTTGGTGTTGCATTCTGACGTGTTTTTTCTTCCAAGACAAGTAAGACAAAGCACACCCATGTGAGTGTTTCCCAGAACCTGGAAGAACTATTCTCCAGGGTTGCCACTGGGGAAAGAGGTGGGACCTCAGACCAGAAGTGAACTGAGGGCTGGACTCAGATAGGAGGAAGGGAAAGGTTAATGTTCTTCTGCTGGTCTGGACCTGTGCTTTTCCAAAACTCACCCGCTAGATGAATGTGCCTGTTGAGCACTTGGAATGTACTGGTCTTAATTGAAACATGCTCCAAGCATGAAGTTCATACCAGATTTCAAACAGTATAAAAAATTAGTAGTTTTTATATTGATTACATGTTGATATATTTTAGATATAGTAGCTAAAATAAAACTCATCATTAAAATTAATTCACCTATTTCTTTTTGCCTTTTTTACATGGCTACTGAAACATTTAAAATTTTGTGTGTGTCTAGCATTACATTTCTAGTGGACAGCTCTGGTCTAGACTTAAACAAGGTCTAGACATCTCTGAATGTCTTCCTAAGTGGACTGTAAAGTCAGCAAATAGAACAAGCCTGAAATCTAGAGGACTAAGCCACTCCTTGTAAAGGAAGAATGATTTATGAGCAGCTCTGTCTTGTTTGCATCATTAAGTAAGGTTTTCTTTCTAGTGCTGCTATGAGCTGGTCACTGTGCTAGGTATTGGGGCTGCAAGAAAAGCCAGGTGGAGGTAATCCTGCCTTCATCGATCTTGTTATCTAGCTACATGATTCAGTCCCTCTCCCCACAAAGACATTTGCCTTCCATTACTGCCTCATTGGAGGAAAAAGCACCAGGGTAGGAAGCACAACATACATGATTATTATTTGTATGGTTCATGGGTTAAAGACTTGGTCCCTGAGGTGACACTATGGAGAGGGGGCAGAGCCTTTGAGAGATGTGGCCTATTGGGAGGTCTTGAGGGCAATGGATTGTGCCCCTTAAGGGGACCCTGGGGTTCTCACCCTTCCTCTTTCTCTTTGCTCTCTAACTCGTGGTATAAGCAGTTTTGCTCACACACCTGCTCCTGCCACGTGTGCTGCCTCACCACAGGCCTGAGAGCAATGGCTCAATCAATCAGGGACTGGATCCTCCAAAACCATAAGCCAAAATCAGACTTTTCTTTTTATAAGTTAATTATTCTGGGTATTTGGTAAAAGTAATAAAAGCCAGCCAACACATTATTTTTATTTGTTTTTTATTGTGATGAAATGTGTGTTTACTCTGTGTCAGGCATAGCTAAGCACTTCTAATTCTATGTAATCTTCATGAATCACCCTACAAAGCAGAAATATTATTATTCCTATAAAGAGGAGGAAATTGGGACTTGGGGAAAAACTTTCCCAAGGTCAAAGGCTGATCAGAGACAGAACACACGTTACCAGAATTTTCCCTGCTGTCCTTTTCATCTAAGACACACTAGTGCTGTAGAGGTAGAGAAGGAGGGAAAACACGATAAAAATGACATGAACTCAGTGCAGATGAAGCCCTCGTCTGCCAGAATGCTGAGTGCCAAAGCCAACCACCATGAACTACACCATCTTTCCATGCAGAGAAGCATAGTACCACTCCAGTGAAATTTAGTACCTTCTAAGAGTCTTTCTGTGTTCCTTTAAGTACAAGGGAAAACAAAATTGTTTGCTATAATGTGAAGAAGATACAGTTTTAATAGACTCCCACTTCCATGTTGGAAACTTTCTAAATGACCACCTAGACCAAACTTCTCAATTCATAGAAGAGAAAACAAGGCCCAGAGAGGTAAAGGGCCTTGCCCAGGGCCACACAGCTGGTTTGCAGCAGAGCCAGCACCGAAGCACCTGCAGCATCTCACAGCATGTGACTGTGTTCACAGCCCTCCCGGAACAGAAAGGTGGCCTGGGGACATTCAGGGCAGCCTGTGATGGGAGAAAGGGGTGGAAGGCTGCCCTATTGGGTCACAGCTTCCATCACGTCCCCAGCACACTTGTGCAGAACTCAAAGTGGTCACAGCACTGAAAGAGAATTACCAGGACTCGCAGTCTCCACCATCTCAGACCCTCTGGTGCTGTGTCCAGAGAAAGAAGACAAACGAGTGCTTCTGGGTGAGATAACATTTGTGTCCACAGACTGAGTGAAGCAGACTGTCCTCATTAATACAAATGGACCCGATCGATCTATTGAAGACCCAAACAGAACAAAAAGGTCTAAGAAGATGGAATTCCTCCTGCCTGACTGCTTGAGCCAGGACATTGGTCTTTTCCTGCCTTCAGAGTTGAACTGAAAAAAACAGCTCTTCTTGGATCTTAAGCCTGCCTGCCCTCGAGCTGTCCTGGTTCTCAGACCTTGAGACTTAGGCTAAAAGTATACCACTGGATCTTCCAGACTCCAGCTTGCTAACCGTAGGTCTCAGGACTTCTCAGCCTCTGTAATAATGTGGGCCAATTCTTTATAATAAATGGATTTCCCTATCTACCTACCTATCTATCTGTCTATTATCTATCTGTCTGTCTATTTTCTGTCTGTATCATTGATCCTTTTGGCTCTGCTTCTCTAGAAAACCCCAACTAATACACCCACTCCCTAGACCAATGAGGGCGAGCCTTTTAGAACTTTCAATGATACAAACAGCCTGCTGTGGCACGTGTGCCCATAGGTCAGCTACCAGTGCCCTAGACTGTCTTAATTGAGTAGCAGAAGCCCTGACTCCAGCACAAACCAGCAGTGAATATTAAATAAGTAATTTAGCTTCTCTGAGTTGAACTGTTCGCTTTTTTAAAATGCAAATGTTAAAAATGCAAATGTTCTGCCTACTTCATAATGCTTTAGTGAGGATCATATGAAATAACGGGACTTAGGGTATTTGTAACTCATGACCTAGAGGGGAGAGGTAGGACTCTCTACAATGCATGTAATGACCTCTTGACTGAATCTATGACTATTTGCCAGATCTATATTTCTCACTCCAGGACATTTTTTATTTAGCATTTGCAGTCAAAATATGTCATCACCTTAAATATTTTATTTCTAAAATTAAATTTCTCATCTCATCTCCCTCAATACTTTCTTAAGTTTAAGACCAGCCTTATTAGTAACAAATCTACTTTGTGGTAAGATTGGAGGAACAACCCCGTACCCCATCTGCCCAGAGTCTTTCCATGACAGAACTATTCCTTTGGGGTAAGAACTGTTACCGAGAGAATCCACTTAGAAAGCAAATAATCACAGAAGGAGCTCTATCGTGTCAATACCTTGGTGTGGATGCATTCCCAAATGCTTCTTTGAAAGTAGACAGCAAAGGAACAAGAAATGAGATGCTGTGATATGGCAGAAGAGGAGGCAGCTGGGCGATGTTGGCACTGTCTGGGGAGGATTGGCTGGGATGGGATCCAGCGTCCGGAAGCCTCCCTACATACAAATCAGTAAAGCCAAATGGGACAGGGTGTAGGGGGAATAGAGAAAGGCTTTGAAAGAAGTCAAAAAAAGGTCAGAGTCTGAAAGGGTGTGGGTGTGGGCACTGGTGTAACATTTTGTCAATTGAATACTTGTGTTTAGGGCTGGCTCTGTTCTTACTTCTCTTCTCCAGGCCTGAGACCAGACTCTTATCAGCGCTCGCCTCCCTTGACCTCAGCCACTTCCCTCGAGTGATCCCTCACTAAATCCCAGGGTTTCAAATTCCATATTGCTCAGATCCTGCCTTCGTGTCTGGTTCCCAAAGACATAATTCTGCCCCAGGCTCAGAGCAGGACTGAGCTTGGCCTCTCAGGCCTGGTTGCATCTTCGAGGATTCAGCCCAACTTTGAAAATTGGCCTCGAGTGTGGTCTGATCCTAATGTTCCCTTTCCCTCCTATAACTTCAAAGTGATGCCCAAATAAACTCCTGGTTCTCCCTTATCTGGTTTCTAAACTACTTCTTATCTAAAGTTCTTTTAAATAATAACTGCCATTCCTATAGGGAATTTGAGTGCTTTGAAAAGAATATCCTTAATAGAATCTGCCTGGCATCCTAACACTCAACTGAAACTGCTCAGGAAAAGGTCACCAATAACACCCTCCCATTATTGCCAAAACCAATAAACACAGTTCACTTATTGTCTCAGCATCTTCTCTGCAGCTTTGGCATTATTCAACATACCTTTGTTTTTATAGCTCTTTCTGCCCAAGTTTTCCCGGTGCTTCTCTATGCTAGCTTTCTACAATTGCTTTTGTCTGCCCAGCAGTCCCTTCACCTTGGCAATGCCCTGTTTGCCTGAATAGAGTGGGCCTGTGACCCTGGTGGGCCAATCATAATACTAAATCTCTGTCCTCAGTGATTGGTGCTGGGCTATGTCACGTGTCCCAAATCAGGCCAATCGGTTTTCACCTGGATTATCTCTCTGAAGCTTGTTTGAGAATACTTTAATCAATCAGTTTTGCTGTATAACACACATACTCAAAATCTCAGTGGCTTTTAACAACCAAAATTTATTTATTTATTCATTTTTGCCCAGGAGTCGACAAAGAAAGATTTGGCTGTGGTGAGGACAGTAAGAATTGCTTTCTGGTTTGCTTTATAGGTTTCTTTATTCTCCCTGGATGGTGGCTCCCTGGACATTGTCTTCTCAATAAGGGGCATAGGGCAAGCAGAACAGGGGATGCCTCTGAAGGTCTTGGCCAGAACTCACACTGTCACTCCATCCATATTTCCATTGGCTAAAGCAAGCCACATGGCCAAGTCCAACATCACTACTGGGTAGATGCCTCTAGTGGGGAAAGCTGCAGTTACTGAGCACTGGGTAAGGGTTATAATGCCAATATCCCCACATCTGAGGGCAGAAAGAACTGGGATCTAACCTGCCCACTCCCTTTACTTCATGAACCCAGGCTCTAAAGATAGACACCAGGAGCTGCTGTGGCTGTTACACCCTTGTGGGGTACAAGGAAGAAGCACATACCCCTAGGTCAGGCTCCTGCGTCCAGAGGCCTGACTCCATCATGACTTCCAGCTTTTAGTTGAGTTAATGAATGTTCCTTTGGCTTGGGAACCTGTCACTCACATGCTAGGAAACGTAGCAAACATATTCCCTCACCTCTCAAGTGGTCCTTGTTCAGCTGGTGTTCTATACTCGGTTCTTCTCTCTCTCTGGAATAGGAATTTGCAAACTGTAGCCTGTGGGCCAACTCAAGCCATCCTCTCACATTTGTAAATAAAGTTTTATCGGAACATAGTTCATCTATTTACTCACATGTTGTCTGTGGCTGCTTTCACATTGCAGTGGCAGAGTAGTTGTGACAGAGACCAGATGGCTCACAAAACCTAAAATATTTACTATCTAGCCCTTCACAGAAGAAGTTTGCTAACCACTGCTATAAAAGATGTTGGCCCCATGCTCTCCCTAGCCAATCTCAGATGCTCTTGTGCTGGCGAATCACAAATCTATTTTCCTGGCCCTGCCTTCAGCCTTCCACCTTGGATATCCAGTGCATCCCTTTCTGCCTGAATGCTCCACAAGCTTCCCAAAATTCAGTATCAAATTCAAACTGAACTTACCCTTTCCCATAAAGGTGCCCTCCCCACCCCCAGGCAATGATACTGCTTTTACACCCAGTAGCCCCAACTAGCAGACATTTTAGATCCTTCTTCCTCCATCTTGCCCCATCAGTAGGTTTCCACCAGTTTCCCTTCTTGGCATTTCTTAAATCTCTCTCCTTCTCTCCATCCTTTCTCATGCCTCTCTGTGTGAGTCACAACACACTCCTAACTTGTCTCTCTGTCTCTGGTGTCTCTCCACTGAAACCCGACCTGCCCATAGCCAGGAATCTGTCCCAGTACCTCCCTCATCTGGAGTGACTCCATGCTCCCTCAGTAGGATTTAAACCCAACCTTGATAACCCAACACTCAACAACCTCAATTTCCTGGCCCTGCTGTCCCCTGTGTCTGAGGATACACAGTCAGCCTTCCAGATCTGCAGGTTCCACATTCTTGGAATCAACCAACTATGGATTGAAAATATTGGGGGGCGCAGGGGATTGTGTATGTACTGAGCATGTATAGAACTTTTTTCTTGTCATTCCCTAAATGAGCTGGGACCAGTTTCATGGAAGACAATTTTTCCACATGTGGGGGCAGAGGATGATTTCAGGTTGACTCAAAGGAGCGCTCAACCTAGATTCCCTCCCATGTGCAGTTCATAGTAAAGTTCATGCTCCTAAGAGAATCCCTGATCTGACAGGAGACAGAGCTCAGGAGGTGATTTGAGCAATGGAGAGTGGGTATAAATACAGACGAACCTTTGTTCATTCACCCAATGCTCATCTCCTGCTGCTCTGTGGGTTCCTAGTGGCACAGGGATTAAAGATTCCCCCCCCCCAAAATACAGTAAAACTGTTTATATAGAACTTACATTGTATTAGGCATTGTAAGTAATGCAGAGGTGATTTACAGCATGTTAGAGGATGACCATAGGTTGGATACGAACATTATGCCCTTTTATATGAAGGGCCTGAGCATCCTTTGAGTTTGGTATCTGGAGGCTCTTAGAATCACTCCCCTATGGACACCGAAATCTGAATCTCATCTCACCCGACTGCTGTGGAATTGCTTCATGTGGATACACATGGACTCTGGTTTCCCTTGCATCTGTGTCTGTACTTGTGCTTGTCCTTCTGCCAGCCCTGGTCATTCTCACCTCCCTCTTTGCCCACTCATCTCAGGATGCACCATGGCAGCCACCCCTTTTGGTAGCCTTGCAGTGCCACCTTCTCTCCCAACCAGCTTATGCAACTTCTAGTCCTGGGCTCCTGGCCCTAAGTAAGCATTGGTGAACCGAGCTGAAGTACAAGGGGTTTTTCATTCACACTGAGTACTACTTAATGTGCACAAAAGCCTTTGAGATAAATATTATGATTCCCACTTTATAAATTAGGGAACCCAATCTCTTGTCCAGAGCCATGCAGCAGGCAAAGAACAGAACACAGCGCTTAATCCAGGTCTACCAATCTCAAATTTTTGAAACTTCTGACCACAAATCCTTGTGTTTTCACTGGATTAGCCTTTCATATTCATTATGAAATACAGTTACGAAGAAGCATATATGACATAAATGTGTATCTTCAAAAATAATAATAAAACGAATTCCTATCCAACTCACCACCAAATTTATGAACTAGAACATTGCAATTTTTTTTGGTTTCTTTTGTTTGTTTGTTTTTGTTGTTGTTGTTTTGAGACAGGGCTTGCTATGTAGTCCAGGCAAGCTTTCAACTCACTATGTAGCCTATGTTGGCCTCAAACTCACGGTAATCTTCCTGCCTCAGCCTCCTGAGTACTGGGATTACAGGCATGCACCACCACACCCAGTGCCAATTTCTGTATTTATCCAATATTCAAAGTTCATTTTTATTATCCCTTGCATTTTTTTAGGTTCTCTCACACATATACTCCTAAACAATATATTATCTAATTTTGTATGTGTCTGAATCATACTGTACATAAACTCCTATGGATTTGCTTTGAAAACCCTACATTGTGTTTGTGGGGTTCTTGCATGTTGATATGGGTGGCAGCTGAAGGTAAGCTGAAGTTAAGGCAGCTGCATCACTGTGTAGTATTCCACTGCATAAACATAGCAAATCTCACTTAACCATTGTTCCTGTTGACAGGCACTTGAGCTGTCTACAGGATTTTTGTTTTGTTTCTTGCTTTTGGGCTTGTATATCTTTCCTGGTGTCTCTGTATAGTAATATTTCTGGAGATGTACCTAAGACTGAAATTCACACACACACACATCTTCATTTTGTAAAATGTAATGAAATTTTTCTTATGAAAAATGCCTGTTTATGTTCTTCCCTATTTTTCCACTGGGTTCTCTGATTTTTTTTCTTATTAACCCATAGGAGTTATTTATATATTCTGGATATGACTCCTTTGTCAGTCATATGTGTGACTTGGTTTATGACTTCTCTTTTCACATTTTATGGCATCAGTGTATACAAGTCCTAAATCTGTTGTAATTGCACTTACCAATATTGTTCACTGTGCTTTGTATTTTTGTATTTGTCTAAGGAATCCCTTCCTAGTGTAAGGCTGATAACAGTAATAGCACTTACTGATCACTGTCTGTGTTTCAGGTACTTGTGATCTCCTTTCTACAGACGATGAATGAAAGCCTTGGAGAAATTAAGCAAGTAGGGCAAAGTTGCGCAGCAACAAGCAGTGCAGTCAGAATTGAACACAGGAAGTCTGCCTTCGTTGTCTGTACTCTAACAATTACCAAACCACCTTCGTAGAGATTGCCTCCTTTGTTATTCTAAAAGATCTAAAATTGTGCCATTCTCATTAAAGTCTCCAGTCTGGAGTTAGCTTTTGTGTCTGATGTGAGACACCTAAATTAATCTTTAACTAAAACCCTGCTCCAGTGTGCACATTTCCCCTAGGAAAAAAAATCACAGCCTTCTCTCTCTTCTCTACTAGACAGCAGTTCTCTTTCCTTGAAGGTCTCTTTTTCATTTGTAAAATTCTTATTGTAACAACTAGCGGTGACTGATTCTTGCTAAAAATATATATATATATTTTGAGACAGGGTCTCGCTATGTTTTCCAGCCTGGCCTTGAACTCTCCATGTAGCCCAAACTGGCCTTGAATTTTCAATAATCCTCCTGCCTCAGCCTCCTGAGTGCTGGGATTACAGGTGTGTGCCACCACACCCAGCTAAAGATGAATTTTTTTAAAAGAGTATGATCCCAAGCAAGGTGGGGGGAATATAATCCTGCTCTCCAGGGTCATGGTGAGGTCCAGCTTCAAATGATGTGTCACCAGAAAAGAATACTTCAAATTAACTGAGGAAGACAAATTTCCATGTTGCTGAGGGTAGGGGGTTGATCAAACGCTTGGCATCCTGCAGAGGGAACAGGATATCCCCAAAGAAAACCTGTAAGAAGCAGAGGCCTTCGAAAAGCAGGAACAGTCTCCACAGTCGCGCCCACAAGACTGGGACCAAAATAGTTCTCTCGGCACTCTTGCCGCCTCCTTGTGAACTGTGTGGGAAGGGACTCTGGTCACGAATTGTTCATTTCAGCCACCCACACTCACTAGGACAGCGGCAGCAATGGCAGTGGCATCTTGGAATCTGTCGGAACGACGTAAGCTCTGCATCACATCTTTTCTGTACCAAGTACCATCTTCTTCCAAATTAGAGGTTTTCAACAAATCGAAAGAAACTGAAAAAAAAAATTTTAAGTTAAAAAATCAAACAGGAACAAGCTAAGGGTAGCAGAGTAATGGGGCCAAATCATAAAGTGTCTCATATGTCAGTTCTAGAATGTGTGGACTTTACAGTGTCAATAAGAAGGGTTCGAGGCATTTTAAAGAGGAAAGTAACACGATCAGTATAGTAATTTGTGTGTGCATGACTTGTTACAATCTGGCTCATAGAAAACACTAAGGAATGATTGTGCCAGGCACTGCTGGTCCCCTCTACCACCCCCACTCTATCCTTGTTCCTCCTGGATGGGAGAACTCACCGCCACTCTCAAGGCTCAAAATACCCAAGAATCACTTTCCCAGCCTCCCTTGCTGATAGAACATGGGCACATGACCTAGTCCTGGCCAATGGGATAGAGGGAAAGCTGCTAGGGGGATTCTGGAAGTTTTCCTTTCCAAAGGGACCAGGCCAATCTTTCAGGTGTGACAGAGCAGAAAAATCAAAGTGATAACAGCATAAACCCACATTGAGAAACATTTTCTCTGAGATAAAAGATCTTTATTATTTAAGCCTCTTTTGTTTGATATTCTATTACTTGCACCCTAAAATATATCAAGAGAAATAAGTATTTAATAAAGTCACCAACACAAATTGATGTGAGGTTATAGAAAATATCACAAATAAACTCTTTCAGCCAAGCTTGGCAGTGCAGTCCTGTAACCCCAACCCTCCGGGGGCTGAGGCAGGAGGATCGTCATGAGTTCAAGGCAAGTCTGGGCTACATAGTGAGTTCAAGGCCATCCTGAACTACATAATGAGTCCTTGTCTCAAAAACAAAACAAATAAACTCTTTTTCCTCCAGATATTTATTTGAAATAAATCAGCCTTTTAAAATTGGGAATAGTTAACTACCACTACCATTATTAAATGTTCACTGAACTTTTGGTTGCTTAAGCAAGAAAGTACACACTTGCAAAATGGCTTGTTTTTTCTGTATCTCAAATGACTTTCTCACTTTCTTTTCTCATTTGCACATTTGTCAATGTTCAGTCACAGCCTTCTCTCCCTGTTCCCTGCTAGACAGCAATTCTCTTTGCTTGAAGGTCTCTTTTTCATGAGGTCATGAAGTTAAAGTATATTATTTAAGAAGAATTTCAGCATGGTGTACACAAAAGAATTCCAAGTCCCAGTGCTTTGGCCAACAATGTGGAATCACAGAACACATAATTCTCAAAGGGAAGGAGCTCTTCCAGATCAGCAGGTAACTAACACAGAACCTGAAAACCAATAAAACCAGAACATCTGGTTAGAGTTCTTTGGATTGTTTATAATATTTGTCTCCCATTCTAAATTTTTATACACAGTACCTGGCAAATGTTCAGGGTTCCCTCTGTTCCTATGTGAAGGAAACCCTGCCCAGTCAACAGATACCGGACAGGGTCCTGTAACTAGAGACCCTTCCTCAGAATCTCTTAAGGGCTGGTCCCGAGGTCTAATTGCGGGAATCTTTATTCTCATCGCTCACAATATTTTTGGGACCCCCGTGACTTTTCCATGTGCAAACAACGTCAAATCTATGTAAGACATCCTCGCACCCGTGACAGAGAACTGGACTGGCCAGGTAGACAGGGGCGAAGTTAGCTGCTTTGCATTACTCAATGCTCCTTTCCCTCCCATTCACTTGGGCAAGTAATCGCTATGCCCGAGCACCCTGGGGCAGGCGGCTTGGTGCGGCCAGGGCCGGCCAGGTGTTGCCAGGCGGACGCGCGGGGTCTCCGGGGGGCCGGCGCAGGGCTCGGCACCTGCGCCCTGGGGGGCGGGGGCAGGTGGCCTCGCCTGGGCCCGCAGGAAGTGGCGGCGCGCGGCTTGCAGGCGGGGCGCGGTACGGCCGGCGCCCGAGAGGACCTGATGGCGGCGCCGGAGCGCGCGGGCCCTGGGGACGCCGCAGCGGCAGCCCTGGACGAGCTGTCTCGGAACCTGTCTTACTGGGCGCCAGGCGCGGGCAACGGCTCGCTGTCGGGCGCGTGGTACCGCAGGAACCAGGTAAGGTCGCCACCGGGGCGGGGACCCCTGGCTCCAGCGCCTCCTGCGCAGCCCAGGACCCCGGGCTACCCGCCCGGGAGTAGCTGGCCGGCGATGTCGCCGTGCGTCGGCCGCAGCGGGGACCCCCAGCTTCCTCCTGGCCTCGGCCGCTGGGCGGGGAGGCACAGCCTGCGGCCTGGCCCCTGCGTCTCACTGCTGGGCCTCTGTGTCCCTCTCCAGCCGGAGTCAGCCCTCATCTCCCAGAAGGATTCTGGGGATGTGGGGTGAATTTCCACCCATTTTCATCCTAGGATCCTTTTACAGTACACAAACAAGTGACATTGTTTCCCGAAGCAGGAAATCTTGAAAGGCATCCGCGTGTCAGCCGCGCGCAGATGCGCTCCGGGTGTCCCCAGGACACTTCCGCAGTGCGGGTCTCCGCAGAGCACTTCCATTTCCTTGCGAGGATCTCTGATACTCTCAGGTTGCAGCGGCCTGACTCTCAGGCTCTTCATCGCTGGCCCTTTGGGAAAACATTGTCAGCCTAAACATCACCAGTTTACGCTGGAAATATACATCGAACGAGATCAAAGGGGATTGGAGCAGCCCATTTATTTTTGGCTGGGTCTCAGATCAGAAAAAAGTTTTGGCCTAGCCTAGTCCCTAGCAGTATTTATGGTCTTTCAAGTGGGGGCAAGTGAGCTTGATGCGGTGGATCCAGGCTTCCTTCTGTTTTCATAAGTGTGTTACTTTGTTCTTATTCTTTAGCAAAACCATGAGTCTTTTTATTTCACAAAAATACAATCATAAAATATTTGTTGGTGTTGATCTAAGTGGGGGATCTTAACCAGTATCAAAGGTTTAGATTCCTTTTATGTTTGAAAAGTGTCTCAAATGTTAGTTTCTGAACTCAGATGACAATTTATTTGTACAAAGAATAAATATACCACCTTACAGGTTTTCAGCAGAGGGGAGAGTATTGTTTCAAGTCTGTTTTACCACAAAAGATACTAAAAGAGAAAAAGTGGAGACTAAGAGACTTATCCCATATCCCCTTCCTTCCAGCCACAGGAATTACAAAGAAGAGAATCACTTTTTATGAGAAGTTCTTTGAGTGTATCTGTACTGCTATGCTTACACTAGAAGCATTTCCAATAAAAATGTAAGAATCATCCCCCCTTGGTAAATATAGTAAGAGTTAGTAGCTGTCACCTACCATGGCATCATCTAGAGGAAAACATTGTTGTCACAGCGGAAACCTCTGGGGTCATTAGTTTTCTTTAACATTTCCTGGAATTCTTGATAGTCTTGGCTCTCTGATACCCAAAAACAGATTATCGTGTGACATAAATGTGAAGCAAATAAGGTTTGCAAGGCTAAACTTGTCTTCGACAGTGCATACCTGCTCATGTTAGAAGGGTGTATCCAGAATATGCTAATTGAAATCACTGAGCTGGCATCTTAACTGTTGCTGGTTTGAGATAAAACTATATTAGCCTCTTCTGTTACTGTACAAATTTAGACCATCTTATGAGACCATGGTATTTATTCTTTTAGTCATTGCTAAAAAGATAATTACAGTACTTTTGATTTAAGCAAAAGTAAAAATTGGGTTTTTTAAGCCACTCAATAAATTGAGTGCCTGTAGAGTTGGTCAGGCCAATAAAACTAAAATGGAGTCCAGTTTTTATTTTATTTTATTTTTGACACTAACTGAAATTGCAATGGCCAAATATGGGGATGGCTTCAGAGAAACAAAGTATGAGATAAAAGTTTGTGACTTCCATAACTGGCTAGACAGGGTTTAGTGATGCTTGTTTGTTTCTATCAGTCTCAGCACATCTGAAATACCTGTACAGGGGTTCTTCGCTGATAGCTCGCTGTGTGTGCCCTTCACGGGGATTGCCCTCTGGTCTGATCAGTTAACCTTATTCTGTGGAAAAGGACTGGCTCTTTGAAATGTTTCCATGGCATAGGTGAAGGTTTAACATGGCCATTTAGAACCTGTGTTGTCTCAGGCGGAAATGTAATTGTTTCTGGAGGAGAACATCTCAATGCAAGTTGGGGAGGATGTTTGGAAGAGCCAGAGAGGTGAGGCTGTTGCCCTTTGGCACTTGGGAGCCCACTTACTTGTTTAAAAGCCCCTATAGCAGTCTAGACATGGCACACTGAGTTCTGCAAGAGTATTTTTTTATATTGGATCCACAAGTTCTCAATGCAAGAAGATAATGTTCTAAGATGTGTTTTGAGCTCACTGCTGTGTACACAGCACTGTGGGGCTATTCAATATGGTCCAAGACCCAGATTCTTTGTTCAAGGAATGCTATTAGATGCTTGGGATGATGTAAGTAACTCCAAAACAAGGAGTAGTGGTGTCGTGTGAGTGAAGTAAAGGCCTACAGAGATTCAGAGCAAGGTGGCTCTCAGCAGGGCCCACCGGGCATGTGTTTGTAGAGTGGTGTTTGAGCTGGACATTAAGGATGGGCAGCATTTTGCAGTAGGAATACATAGGCGGAGGGCATTCCACCAAAGGGAAGGACCTGGAGACCAAGAAGTGGCCACCGTGGTCTGGGCAGCTGTCCTTCTGAACTGTTCCTACCTAGAGTGCAATTCATTGGCCATTGGTAGTTGCAGTGGGAGACAAAGACTGACTGTAACGTGTAAATAGGGTTTGGGGCCTTGGCTGTGGTCCTGGATTGCCTGAAAGGACTGGTGAAGAAGTTTAGACTTTATCTTGTAGATAATGTGGAGCCACTGGAGTTTTTGTTTTGTTTTGTTACGGGGCTTTGTGGTTTGATTGGTTGGTTGGTTGGTTGGTTTTGAGTGGAAAGTGTGAGAATCAAAGCAAATTAAATAACGTAAACTTAAATTAAAGTTAGTAGAAGGCAGAAGCCTCAAACTGGCCAGTTACGGGCTAAGTCCAGTACCTAGATGTGTCTTATTTGACCTGCAGAGAAGTTGAAAAACTTCCGCCAACATTTAAAACTGACATTAACCATACAATTTCAAATTTCCATCATCTTCTTAAATATTAGAAATTCTAGCACCCTGGAGCCCTGTCTCCCACAGGATCACTGTAAGCTCTCCTCTTTGGTCCCTCCTTTCGGTCCCTTTCATTCCTTTTACCTGCTGACCCCTATAGGTGGCATCTAATTTGCTGCAGGCTGTTAGAAGTTGTTGTCTTGCTTGTTGCTAACTAGCTGCATGTACTTGAGCAAGTCACTTCATTCCTCAGGGTCTCAGCTTCCTGGTAAAATTAGTTTTGGCACAAAACTGTCCAGGCCCCCCTTCTGCTATGTGGATCAATAAATAAGGATCAAGCCAGAAGAGGAGTGGAGGGTTACCCAAGTGAGGAGGAAGACGGGAAACACTGAAAAGGAGGGTTCCGTTCTGGGTTCATTAGAGGTGTACACATTGCTAATAACTAAATTCACAAAGACATTATTAGGTTTGTTCTGCAACAGGGCAAGATGAAAAATTCAGAATTTCCTTTTATTTGAACTTTTGATCCTCAAGGCCTTGAATTTTGAAAATCAACTGATTGAAAGGAAAATTGATACAACTTGGCAGGGAAGAGGCAAAGTGAAGAGACTGACATTTGTTATGCATTTTCTATGTGACACTTTATAGCTGTTATCTAATTTGAGCCCCCAATAACCTTGTAAGGTACACATTATCCTCACTGTTCATGTAAGGAAACTTGTGTCGAATAACTCACCCCAAGATCTTATAGCAAGTGGGTTTCAGGCAAAGTTATTTTTATTCCATGCCTGAAGGACATTGCTAAAGACTGAGGCTTGAAAAGAATGTGGTGGTAAGAGTAAATGTGAAGGGAGAAATGAACGCTTATCTTGCCGTACTTAAGAAAAATAGCAGTGAGTTTTATATTGCCCTTTTATTGATTTTTGCTTTGCTATCATTTATCTCTTTTCTGCCACTAGCTGCATAGGACTGTGTCTTAAAGAAAAGTGCCAAAACTTTCAAATAATCAAAGGGCTGGGTAGAAGTTGTTGATCATTTCCAGCTCTTTCCTAAGAAAAATAAGTTTTGCTTTTACTTTTTTTTTTTTTTTTTTTGCCTGCCTTATACATCCAATGTGGCATTTTTCCTTTACCACATTGTCATGGAGATGAAGGAAGAAAAAAGCAGATTACCTCAAAGCAATTATATCAGTGCTTTTTTTATTAACAACAAAAAGGAACTTTCTATTCAGGGAACTGAGTTTTAGTGCTCTTGTGAATTTGGCAGACCAGGTGTTTGTATTTAAATCTACCTGACACTCTCCTTATGGCTTGATTCATACTAACTAGTTATAATATTTCCATTGATGTATCCGGCCAAATCCAGGCTAGAAACTTAGCCAGTTTGCAGATTTACATGGCCTGATTTCTTCAAAAATTATTGTTATAGGGCCAGGGATTTAGCTCAGTGGTTCTGCCACTGCCTGCCCTGCAAGCACAAGGGCCCGAGTTCAATCCCCGGTCCAAAAAAAGAAAAAAGAAAAAAAATTATTGTTAAAAGGAAAAAATAGGGACAGGCTAGAGAAAGACATAGTAGATTCAGTAGCATTAAAAGACACAGTAGGAAAAGAAACCCTTCAAGTATAATGATTGGGGTGCAGGTTTGGATGATAAATCTATAAGGAAAAGCAAGAAAGTGATTGCTTCAAAGTCAGGCCTGTGATTCTTTGGTTGAAGGGTGGGCATTGTGATGGGATGGGGCAAAGGGAGGCTTGATGGGCCCCAGTTTCTGTTTCTTGCTCTCAATAATGGTTAGAAGGGTGTTTGCCTTATAATAATTTGTTGTAGCAATTCATCCAGATAATTATCTTTGTAGCTTTCTATATTATGTTCTAAAAAGTTTTTCAAAGAATATTACCATCACTGTGACCACTCAACCTGCAGGAAATGTGTGCCATATTCCTTTTGTTTGGTTACAATTATTTAAACAGCTTCTTTTAAAAATCTTGATGCTTGAGTTCGATCCCCAGTACCAGAGGAAAAACAAAAAAAAACTTGATGCTTGTTCAGATTGGCCTTTGAGAGCTCACCAGGAAAGAATGATATTCTCAAAGCTATTCTTTTTGCTTCTATTAGTGCAGTTTTGAAAGCTCAGCCTCTTTACTAGATTTGTTGGCAAGTTTCTTAATTTCTCCATTTCTTGGCACTCTCTGTTGAAATGGAAATCATACACATATACGTACCTTATAGGGTTGTTGTAAGAATAAAATAAGATAGTGCATGTCAAACAGTTAACAAGGTACCAAAAATATAGAAAGTACATTAGCTATTAGTAGTAGTTTTACAATCAGCCTGTATTATAGGAAATGTCAAAAAACATTGATTTCTTTTTTTTTTTTGGTATGGGGGATCGAATGTAGGACCTTGTGCTTGAGAGGCAGGCTGCACCGCTAAGCTAAATCCCCAGCGCTTTCTTTAATGTATAACCACTGTCTTCATACCTGGAGCCTCTTCTCTTTGATGTTGGCCTCCTCCTTACTCTCTAAGAGTAGTTATATTCCAGAACACTTGCAAATTGGAGTCATTTTGTTTCTGATCACTTGGTATCTTGAGGTGCTAAGACAAGGATTCTTCCCATGTCTTTTGCCACTTTCTGGTCTTCTAGGTTGGGGAGATACAGGGTGTGTAGTACTGGTAACAGCTGGCAGAGGTGCTTAGTGACAGTAGTGTGATCATATTTCATGGTTATACTTTAACCAAACAGAGGGCCAGCACTCTCAGCCTAAGAAGCCTCATTTAGGGCTAACATAAAACTTTGTGCCATTTATTTTAGTTTAAATTTTTGTTGTGTTTTTGTTTTTGTTTTCCCCTAAAGAACCAATATTTCCCAATATTCAGTTTATTCCTTTCATTAGCCACCCTCACCCCTCGCCCAACATTTCAACTGACTTATGTTTTACATGAAGTCAGATCTCTCCATTCAGCCTGCAGTGGGCCAGCAAGGGATCCTAATTACCCAGGGCCTGGCAGATAATGCTCTTCTTCCCCTTTCCAAGATATACACACCTCACTTTTGCCTCACCTTGTCACTTGCCTGGCCCGTGGTCACTCTCAGCTTAGTCACTTTTCATACTGACACACATCAAGAGGTGCTGACTGTGTAAACATAGGTGGATATATGTTTAGTCATATGCTCCATGCCTCACTGAGGATTGTATTTAGTCAATGTTCCTTTAAAGACCCACCCTAAGCTTAGCAGGTCATACTAGATCTGCATGAAATAAATGTCCTGCTGCCTACCTGTCACCTCAGCACTGGTTTCCTAAATCACCAGAACTGTTTTGCAATTCTCAAATTGTTTCCTTCCTTTTTGCTTTATGGTATTGGGATTGAACCCAGGGCCTCGTGCATGCTAAGCAAGCGCTCCACTAAGCTATACCCCTCAGCCCACTCAGATTGTTTCCCTCTCAAGAACTTGGACACCTGGCCTGACTTCTTTAGCTTCTAATCGAAGTCAGTTTCTCTTCTGGCATTTGAACTAGGTTTACCTACCAAGAATGCTTTGAAAGTTGAGGCTTTAAATTGCAGGTTATACAAAACTCAACGTTATTGGCTTAAATAACAACAACAACAACAACAACAACAAAGTGAATCTGTTTGGATGAAGTAAAAAGCTAGAATTCTGGGTACAGGCAAGCTTTGATCAGGGACTGTCCAAAATGGTAAACACCCAGTTTCTCAGTCTCATTTTATTCTTCAGGGTTGATGGCCCCACCTTTAGCAGGCTTACCTCTCTAGGCAACATACTTCACTGCCAGAAGGAAAAGTTTGATTTTCACAGATATAATGAGAAAACATGGGCTATAGTCTGACTAGATGAGGTTCAATCCATGTTCTGTCTCATGTCAGTCACCAAGATTCTGGTCTTGGTGTCCATGAATCATATGGGTACGCCAAGGAAGGACTGGACAGCCTCATGAAATAAGGGTCCTGTAACCAAAAGAAAGGGGGACTGTGTGATCCACCTCTTGTGAATTATTAACTCCTCCTCCTGTGAATTATCGTCTTCTCGGGCAGCTCTCGGGCTGATGTATATCTCAACTTATCTAGGATCTTCCTTTTCTATATTCTGGCTCACATGAGTATCACCCTGCACCCCCCCCCAAAAAAAACAGTTCTCCATTTAGTTTGCCTTGTCTTTGTGAGTAAGACTTGGGCAGTAATAGAATTAACTTCCAAAACATTTTCATTAGTATTATTTCTAGGCAGTGACTTATTTCTAAGTTCTAGATTTATCCTCTCTCTATCAAAGAAATTCTAGAAAAGCCTCTAGTCTTTTCAACTGATGGAAAAATCAAAGAGAGAAATCTGGATCAGCTAATCAACAATGAGGGCTGAAATGTAATCAAAATTCCATCTAATAAAAATCATGAGGGCCAGGGATTTAGCTCAGTGGTTCTGCCGCCTGCCTTGAAAGCTCAAGGACCCAAGTTTGATCCCCAGAGCAACAACAACAAAAAAATCATGAGCAGAGACCTTCTTAATAGAGTAGTGTTGGGCAATGATATATCTTTTTTATGACACACTTTTTTTGTATCTTTTTTAAAAGTCAGAAAAAATGGAGTGTATCCTCAAAATGTAGCTGTATCTTTGTGATGTACATGTGTGTATGTAGGTATGTGTATCTGAATGAGAGAGAGACAGAGAGACAGACAGAGAGAGAGAGGGAGAAAGAGGATGCTTTTAAAATATTTGAAAAACTTTCCAAAAAAATAAAAATAGAATTATTATATCATCTATGTGGAGGTTAAATTTAATTGTGGCAACTTGATTGGCTTGGGGACCACTCAGGGGATTAGTAAAGCACACTTCTGGGTGTGTCTGGGTGGGTCATGGAGGCATGATATTGGGATTTGTATCTCATCCCTGGCCCTTTTCTCTATGGTGCTATTCCCCTGCTCTGCTTCTCAGTTGCCATGAGCTAAGCAGCTTTGTTCCACCATGCTCTTCTGCCACAGTGTTCATGTCTTGCAGCCAGCTAACCATGGACTGAATCCCCTGAAATCATGAGCCAAATTAAACTTCTCCTTTAAGTTGTGGATGTCAAGTATTTGGTCCCAGTGATGGGAAAGCTAATACAGAAAATTGGTACTGAAGAAGTGGGGTAGTTGCCATGTCTGTACCTAACAATGTACAAAAAAATTTCATTTTGTGGAAACCAACAGTATTTCTTTCCCTTCCAAGGCTTAATAACATTCCACTATGCACCTATACCACATTTTCCTTTATCTAGTCCTCTGTTGATGGACACTTAGGCTGATTCCATAATGTGACTAATATGAGTAGTGCTGCAGTGACTATGGGAGTACAGATATTTCTTCAACGTACTGATTTTAAATCTTCTCGGTAAATATTCAGATATGGGTCTGCCCAGGGAATTAGTAAAGCACACTTCTGGGAGTGTTCAGGTAGGTCATTGAAGCATGACCTTAGGTTCTATATTGGTCTCTGGCCCCTTTCTCTAGGGTGCTGATCCTCTGCTCTCATTCCTGGCTGCCATGAACTAAGCAGCTTTGCTCATCCACCCCCTTTCACCCACAATATTCCTGCCTTGCAGCCAGTCAATCACAGACTGAATCCCCAGAAATGACTAGCGAGATAAATTGTGAGTGTTGTGAGTATCAGGTATTTAATCTCAGCAACAGAAAAGCTGGCTAATACAGTCCAGCAATCCCACATCTGAATATTCTAATACATTATGCTGAGTGAAATAACCCAGGCACAGAAAGACAAACACCTCATGTTCTCGCTTCCATGTGGAATCTAAAACAATTGAACTCATAGAAGCAGGGAGTAGAATGACAGTCACAAAAGCTGAAAAGTGGGAGGACCAAGTCTCAGGAGGAATACAATGAGTACTTTTGAGATCTATTGCACAGATGGTGAATATAGTTAATAATAGTGTATTGTACTTCTCAAAATTGCTAAAAATAAGTTTCAAATGTCCTCACTATAAAAATGGTAAGCATTGAGGTAGGGGCTTCCGGAGCACCATTCCACCACTCCCAGAACAGAGGAAGGGACTTCCAGGCCCACTGTTCCACCTCTCCCAGTGCAGAGAAAGGGACTTCAGGGCTTCCATTCCATAGCTCCTAGCACAGAGGAAGGGGCTTCTGGGACACCATTGCATTGCTCCCAGTGCAGAGGTAGGGGGTTCCAGGACACCATTCCACTGCTCCCAGTGCAGAGGAAGGGGCTTCTGAGCTGCTGTTCCACCACTCCTAGCCCAGAGGAAGGGACTTCCGGGCCACCATACCACCACTTCCAGCACAGAGGAAAGGGCTTCAGGGCTGCCGTTCCACTACTCCCAGCACAGAGGAAGGGGCTTCTGGGCCACCATTCCAGCACTCCCAGTGCAGAGGTGGTGAGCTGCATAGGCGCCAACAGCACGCCACACCCTTCAAATGAGAAGACACATAAACAAGTCTCAAAACCAGACTTCCAGATCACCTACTGCAACCCAAAAGGGAAATGAGATGGAGCACTCTCATACTCAACCACCTGGACTCCCTGAACTGGCAACAAAAGGGGATCTGGAAAAAATGAAATCAGAAATAATTTCTCAGATAACAGCAGAGATTGTGCTTATAGTGAAAGACATAATTAATAAATCTAGAGAGGAGCTCAGGAACATGATGGAATCCCAACATAGGAAACAAATGGAATCCATAAAACAGATACAAACAGATTTCCAGGAGATTAAAAACTCCATCAAAAGTCTACACAACAGAATGAGCCAATGTGAGGATAGAATTTCACATATAGAAGATAAGATTGCAATGAGTGACCAGGAAAAGAAAAATTGCTTGAAAATTGTAAGAGAACATGAGAAATCAATCCAGCAGCTCCTAGACAATGCAAAGAAGAATAACATAAGACTGATTGGAGTCAATGAAGAAACAGGAAAGAGGGCAGATGACATAAAAAGAACTGTTCACAGAAGTGATGGCAGAACACATTCCATGCAGTGGAAAAGAACATGACATACAAATCAGTGAGGCATATAGGACTCCAACTAGCCTTGATCAAAAAAATTCTACACATAGGCATATAATTGTTAAGATTCCAGAAACCCAACAGAAGAACAAAGTTCTACAAGCAGTGAGAGAAAAGAAACAAATCACATACAAAGGAAAGCCCATCAGAATCACAGCAGACTTCTCAACACAAACCATCAAGGCAAGAAGAGCTTGGAGTGACATATTCCAAGCCCTAAAAGAAAACAGCCTCCAACCCAGATTGATGTACCCTGCAAAACTATCTTTCAAAATGGATGGAGAAATAAGATACTTTCATGACAAAGAGCACCTTAGGAACTTCATGAATACCAAACCAGCACTCCAAAGAATTTTACACAATATCCTAGGAACAGATATTGAGGATCACAACCCCAGAAAGCAAAGCAGAATGAACCCATCTGGCATGACAAGAAATTAAATGTAAAGGGGGAGAATCCAACAAAAAGAAAAGGTCATGACAATGATAAGTCAATACGTATCAGTTATAACCATCAATGTTAATGGTCTCAATTCACCAATCAAAAGAAATAGACTGGCAGAATGGGTCAAGAAGCAAGATCCAACAATATGCTGCATACAAGAAACACACTTCATTCAAAAGGAAACTCTTAGACTGAAAGTTAAAGGGTAGAAAAAAATACTCCATATGACAGGAATCCCAAAAAAAGGAGGAACAGCTATCCCCTTGGCAGATCAAGTCGATTTCAAATCAACACTTATTAAGAGAGACAAAGGACTCTACATCCTTGTAAAGGGAACAATCCAACAGGAAGAGATGACAATCATAAATATCTGTGCACAAACACTAGTGCGCCCAACTATATAAAACAAATACTAACAGACATGAAAAATCAAATAAGCACCAATACAATAGTAGTGTGGGACCTCAATACACCACTGTTACAAATAGATAGATCAACTAGACAAAAAATAAGTAATGAAATACCAGAACTCAATCGAACTCTTGAACAGATGAACTTAACAAATGTTTACAGAGTGTTCCACCCCACAAAATCAGAATACACATTCTTTTTAGTTGCACACAGGATGTTCTCCAAAATAGACCACATACTCACACATAGAACATGTTTAAGTGCAAAGGAATTGAAGTTATCCCCTGTATATTATCAGACCATAGTGCAATGAAATTGGAGATCCATAGCAAAAGAAACTCGAAAAATTTCATAAACATGTGGAAATTGAACCACACACTTCTGAATAACCAATGGGTCACAGAGGAAATTAAAGAAGAAATCAGACAGTTCCTTCAATTAAATGACAATGACAATACAACATATAGGAATCTATGGGACACAATGAAAGCAGTCTTACGAGGGAAATACATAGCAGTGAATACGCATATTAGGAAAACAGAACAAGCCCAATTAAACAACCTGCTGCTGAACCTCAAGCTTCTAGAAAAAGAAGAGCAGGACAAACCCAAAGGTCATACGAGGGAGGAAATTATAAAGATCAGAGCAGGAATCAATTCAATGGAGACTAAGAGAATGATACAAAAAATCAATGAAGCCAAGAGTTGGTTCTTCAAAAGAATCAACAAAATTGACAAACCCTTAGCCAACCTTATCAGAAAAAGGAAAGAAAAGGCCGAAATCCATGCAATTAGGAATGAAAAGGATGAAATTACAATGGACCCAGCAGAAATCCAGAGGATCATCAATATCTACTTTGAGAAGCTATACGCCAATAAGATGGAAAACACAGAAGAAATGGACAGATTCCTAGATACATATGAATTACCAAAGTTGAACAAAGAAGACCTAAAATTCTAAACAACCCAATATCAATCAATGAAATTGAAAACGTAATTAAAAACTTACCAACTAAGAAAACCCCAGGTCCTGATGGCTTCACTGCTGAATTCTACAAGACATTTAGAGAGGAATTACTGCCACTACTGTTTAAACTCTTCAGTGAAATTGAAAGGGAAGCAATATTCCCAAATTCATTCTGGAAACAAGCATCACCTTGATCCCCAAAGCAGAGAAAGACCCAAACGAAAAAGAGAACTATAGGCCAATCTCACTAATGAACATAGATGCAAAAATCCTTAACAAAATACTGGCAAATACAATGCACAAGATCATCAAGAAGATCATACACACCCTGACCAACTGAGATTCATCCCAGGGATGCAGGGATGGTTCAATATATGCAAATCAATCAATGTAATACACTATATCAATAGAGCCAAGGACAAAAACCATATGATTATCTCCATAGACGCAGAAAAAGCATTTGACAAAATCCAACATGCATTTATGATAATAAAAAAAAAACCACCAAAAACTTGGAATAGGCTGTCTCTACCTCAATCTGATAAAAGCTGTCTATGAAAAACCAACAGCCAATATCATACTAAATGGTCAAAAACTGAAATCCTTCACACTAAAATCAGGAACAAGACAAGGATGTCCACTATCACCACTCCTGTTCAGTATAGTTTTGGAAACATTAGCCACAGCAGTTACACAAGAGAAAGAAATAAAAGGAATAAAAACAGGAAATGAAGAAGTCAAATTGTCATTATTTGTAGATGACTTGATATTCTATATAGAAGACTCCAAGAACTCCACCAAAAGTCTTCTAGACTTAATAACCAAATTCAGTAGAATAGCTGGATACAAGGTCAACACACAAAAATCAATAGCTTTCCTCTACACGAACAACAGACTCACTGAGACAGAAATAGGGCAAACAATTCCTTTCACATTAGCATCCAAAAAACTGAAATACCTAGGAATCAACCTAATGAAAGAAATCAAAGACCTCTTCTCAGAAAACTATAGCACTCTGAAAAGAGAGATTGAAGATGATATCAGAAAATAGAAAGACATCCCATGCTCCTGGGTAGGAAGGATCAACATAGTGAAAATGGCCATACTTCCAAAACTGCTATATAGATTCAATGCAATCCCAATTGAAATCCCAGCACGATATTTCACAGACCTTGAGAAAACAGTCCAAAAATTCATTTGGAACAAGAAGAGACCCAGAATAGCAAAAGCAATTCTAGGTAAAGAGACATGTCAGGGGATATCACAACCCCCAACTTGAAACTATACTACAAAGCTACTGTGAGAAAAACAGCATGGTACTGGCAAAGAAACAAACCTGAGGGCCAGTGGAACAGATTAGAAGATGCAGAAACAACTCCAGACACACTCAGCCACCTCATCTTCGATAACACCCTCCCTGGAGGAAAGATAGCCTCTTTAATAAATGGTGTTGGAAAAATTGGGTTTCAACTTGTCAAAGATTAAAACTAGACCTATATCTCTCACCATGCACTAAACTAAAATTGAAGTGGATTAAAGATCTAAATATTAAAATAGAAACGCTGAACCAGTTGGAACAGAGGTTAGGTAGAACTCTTGAAGACATAGGTGTAGGAAGAGATTTTATGAATAAAACCTCAGTTGCCCATGAACTAGCACAAACAATCAACAAGTGGGATCTCTTCTTATTAAAAAGCTTCTGCACAGCAAGAGAAACCACCAGCAGTGTGAAGAGACAACCCACAATGTGGGAAAAAAATCTTCACCTGCTGTTCCTTAGACAAAGGTCTACTATCTAGAATCTATAAAGAACTTAAAAAAAATCAGACCTCCCAAATTTAAAGACCCAATCCGAAAATGGGCATCTGAAATGAACAGACATTTCTCAGACAAAGAAGTAGAAATAGCAAGTAAACATATGAAAAAATGTTCAACATCGTTGGTCATTCGAGAGATGCAAATGAAAACAACGCTAAGATTCCACCTCACTCCAGAAGGAATGGCTGCTATCATGAAATCAACCAATAACAAATGCTGGTGGGGCTGTGAGGAAAGACGAACCCTGCTCCACTGCTGGTGGGAGTGTAGACTGGTGCAAGCACTGTGGAAATCAGTATGGAGATACCTCAGAGAACTAGGACTGGAAGTCCCATTTGACCCAGCTATTCCCCTGCTGGGTATCTTCCCCTAAGAATTAAAAGAATCATACCACAGTGATACATATGTGCACCCATGTTCATAGCAGCACAGTTTGCAATAGCTAAAATTTGGAAACAGCCCAATTGCCTATCAACTGGAGACTGGATAAAGAAGATGTGGTTTTTTTATAAAATGGAGTACTACTCAGCCATAAGAAAAGAGAACTTAGAGACATTTATAGCTAAATGGATGCACATTGAGGCAATACTCAAGTGAAATAAATAGGACACACGTGTAAATACAGAATAGCTTCTCTAGTGTGATAAACTGAAAGTGTAAATAAGGACTAAAAGGTATAATAGATAATGTGAAATAGGAAGGAAAGGGGCAGAGGGGAAGGGGAAGGGGGAGGGGGAGAGGAAAGGAAAGAAGGGAATGGAATTAATGTGAGAAAATGGAAAAATAGGAACAAAGTCTTTGTACATAGGGAGGGACGGAGGGGTTGAAGGGAGGGCAGGGAAGGGGGAAAAATAAGAACCAAGAGAGATTATGTAAAGGTGCAAATTTCCAATGATGAGTGTCATTATATTGTATACCTAAAATGTACCAATAAAATAAAATTTTTTTAAAATGGTAAGCATTGAGGTGATAGCTATGTCAATCAACTTGTTTTAATTATTCCTTATTATATGTATAGATCATGACATTATTTTGTGACCCTAAATATATAATTATAAATTGTCAATTTAAAAAAATTTTTAGGGTCAGGGATTCAGCTCAGTGGTTCCTCTGCCTGCCTAGCAAGCACAAGGACCCAAGTTCGATCCCTGGTATCAAAAAGAAAAAGAAAACAAATTTTTAATTAAAAATGCTTCAAAAACAACATTTAAAGGAATGATTTCAAGTGAAATGACCCTTGCTTATGTTATCTGATAGATTACTTACACTAAACTTCCAGGACCAACATAGTACTGTGTATTAGCTTTCCATTGCTTGGACACAATACTCAACACCCACAACTTAAAGGAGGTGCAGTTTAATTTGGCTCACATCTTCAGGGGATTCAGTCCCTGATCAGCTGGCTGTAAGGCAGGAACATCATGGTAGAAGGATGTGTCATAGCAAAGATACTTAGTTCACAGCAGCCAGAAAGCAGAGCAGGGGAACAGTGCCAGAGAGGAAAAGGGGGCAAGGACCAAATATGTACCTAAAGTCATGCCTCCAGGACTTACCCAGAAATACACAGAAGTTTGCTTTACTAATCCCCTAGGCATTTCTTAGTCCAGTCATGTTGATGTATTACAATCAATGGTCACATACTGTTATGCAACTGTAAATAAGTGAGCCAGAGCAGAAGAGGAAATATTATAATACACCTTTGGCTTTGACTACCTGAGTCACAGTAGTGGAGAAATGGATAGCTTTTTGTGAGCAAGATTCGAATGGACCTCATGTGATAAGCAGCTGCTACAGCTGTAAAGTAGATAGTAATTGTGACTTAAATGTAGAGGATTTTATGAGTCTTTTGTCCCAAATAACAATTACCATTGATGAGTCCTCTGGGTGTCGTATGTGTGCTGACCATTAGGTTTATGGGATCTAGCTATTGGACTAGAGGGATGCAAGAATTTTGCCAGGAATTAGGGTTTGGGGGATATTGGAAATTAGCTTGGCTATGAGGACTGGCCCTTTAGAGGCAGTGAAGAGCCCAAGTCACGATGTCCAAAATGTATAGCAAACTTGAACTTTCTTCTTGCCTTAATTTCAGAAAGGTCTGGTCTGGTGGGTGGCAAGAGCCTCAGCAGTACCTGGCCCTGATCAGTCAGTGAGTAGCAACATCATGATCCCTCCCCATATGGAGGCAGAATTCACCCACAGGCTGGCACCTGATAGAGACAATAGAGTTTGGTCTTACAAGAATGTTGCTGGCAAACTACAGTTGGGGTTCAAGACTAGACATTGTTCCCCAAAGGTGTGTGTACTCTGGAAACTCAGGCAGCTAAGTGAGCTCACAGCATCCAGTTTAAGGTAATAGTCTCATTCCAAACCCTAGGTTTTACCTGCAGAGGATAGCCTGCAATCCTGCTTCTTTGGAAATAAAGAATTACAGGTTTTAAAAATTAAATATGAAAGTTGTGCCACCCTATATTGATCTTGATGCAGGCAATAGCACTCTTTGTGTTCAGTATGTCTGTTCTGATTTAAAGATTCCTTTCCCAATATCATACAGGATTAAGTTGTTTTGTAATAGTCCTAACTTTAAGACTTCCTTAACTGAAATCTTGCCTTTTCTTAACTATTGTTGTTCTCCTTTTAATAAAGTGTTAAAAGCCCCCAAAGGATGTGCCATTAAGTGTACTCCTTTTCCCATAAAATTGTTCTGCTCAAACTTAAATTTCTGGGAAGCAAAAAACAGGGTGGCCTTTTAGTAAATATAAAGCTTTGTCCTTAATGGAGTTTGGTTTTTAAAAATAAGAAAAGTATAATTATGTAAGTAAGTGTGTTCTCTAGTAAAAGACAAAATGTAATAGTTCTTCACTGTATGAGAAAGCAATATGTTGGGTTTTTCTGCCTAGGTTTTAAGGTTGATTAGAAATTGGCACTGAACAGCTTATAGAATAGCAATGATACGTAGAGTTAAGTAACCCTGGCCTTTTCTCTTGGCTTTTAATCACCAGATTAGGATCCAATGTCATGAGACTTTCTCGGGATAGGCATGCAATAACCGTATAGCATGCAATAACCAAGATAACAAATTAAAAATCTGTTCCTGACTGAAATTTTTTCTTTCCTCTTTTATACATATGGGATTATAGTTTTAACTCTGTTGGGATTCGTTTTTCAGACAACTCAATTATCGACAAAATGAAAGAGATTAGTGGTCAGAATAGTCCAAGCCATCCAGTAATCCAATATGCATTACCATATTTCAGGCTATCACCAATGTTTGCTGCTGTGAATATTGCCTCTTTATGGCCCTGTTGTAATTAACTGTCCTCATTGTTCCCACTTTTGTGTGAACTCCTGAAACAGTCTCCTAGTTGGTCTTCCTGTATCCTGGTCTCCCTCTCTGCCATTTATCCTCCATACCTATGATAATGTGGATCTCAGATGTCCTCCAAACCCCATGTGTTGAAGGCTTTGTCTCTAGTCTGTGACATTATTAAGAAGTGGTAGAACTTTTAAGATGTGGGGCTCAGTGAAGGAAGTTAGGTCACTGGGGATGTGCCCCTAAAAGGGGTATTGGAACCCTAGGCCCTCCTCTTCCTCTGTCTTTTCTTCCTGGCCTCCTTCTGCCACTTGCTGTCACTATGGTGTCCTGTGCTACCAGAGCCCCAAAGCAAAAGGGCCAAGTGATCATGGGCTGAAACTCTGAAATAATGAGCCAAAATAAACCTTTCCTCCTCTTAAGTTGATTGTGTGAGATATTTTGCCATAGTGGTGGGAAGCTAAGTAACACAACGTTGCAGGAAGGATGAGTCTTCTAAAGGCTAAGTCTGGACTCATCCTTCTCTAATTTCTTTTGTGACTTAGCACCATCGACAGAACTATGGTACACAGAGGCTCCTGCCTGCCTCTCCATTTACCTATGTTGTGATTCTCTTCTGTGAGGCCCTTCATGACACCCTGTTTAGTACAACTTGTGCCTTTGTACTTAATTCTGCCCTTGGCCAAAATGCACTTACCCTGGTGAAATATCACCCAGTGAGACTTCCCTAATGCCCTCCTTGGGGTAGGGTGAATAATGACCTTCCAAAAGATAGCCACATCTTACTCCTAAAGACACCTGTCAATGTTACTTTGCATAGAAAAAAAGGAATTCATAGATGTGATTAAGAAAAGGCTCTTCAGGTGGGAGATTATCCTGGACCACTCAGTTGGGCTCTAAATGCCATCATATGTGTCCTTACAAGAGAGAGATGAGGCTGGAGATTTAGCTCAGTGGTGCCACCACCTGCTGCGCAAGCGCAAGGTCCCAAGTTCGATCCCTGGTACCCAAAAAGAAGAAAGAAAAAAAAAAACAAGAGAGAGGCGCTGGGAAATTTGACACTAAAGAAGAAACAGCAGTGTGAACATGGAGGTAGAGATCTGAGTGATGTAGCCACACACCAAGGAAGTCAGCAGAAGCTGGGAGAGGCAAGGAATGGATTCTCCACTAGGGCCTCCAGAGGGTTCATCGCTCTCCCAACTTAGTGATTTCAGCCCAAGAAAACTGACCTTGGACTTCTGGCCTCTAAAAGGTAATAGGATAAATTTTGTTTTAAGCCACCAAGTACAGAAGCTACAGGAGGGCTGGAGATTTAGCTCAGTGGTTCCACCGCCTGCCTTGCAAGTACAAGGTCCCGAGTTCTATCCCCTCGATCCCCGGTACCAACCTCCCCCCGCAAAAAAACAAACAAATACAGAAGCCACAGGAAATGAACACACTGCCCAACCGAGGCAGATTTTTTTGGAGGGTACCAGGGATCAAACTCAGGACCTTGTGCTTGTGAGGCAGGTGGCAGAACCACTGAGCTAAATCCCAGCCTTCCAAGGCAGATTTATACCCTGCCCTCTATCCCTGTAGATTCTGAGGAACACACCTGGATTACAGACTTCTTTTTTCCCATTAAGTTTATTGGTACATTTTAGGTATAAAATACAGTTACATTCATCATTGGGATCTTGTACCTTTACATGATGTATCTTGGTTCTTATTTTTTCCCCCTGCCCCTGCACTCCCTTCACCCCCTCCACCCTTCCCTGTTTGCAAAGACTTTGTTTCCATTTTTTTCCTTTTCTCGTATTTTTTCTTTTCCCTTTTTTCCCTTCCCCTACCCCTCCCAATTCCCCTGCTCTTTTAGACCTTTTCTTCCTGTTACACAATATCAATTATACATTTTTTAAATTACAATATCAAGATCTAGGAGACATTACCACAGATTTTTACAGAACTTAAAAGGATATAGAAAGCATATTTCAAAAACCTGTTTTGAAATAAATTTGACAACTTCTATGAAGTACCTTGGAAGACAAATTAATGAAACTAACTCTGGAGGAAATATAAAATTTGAATACCACCTATTAAAGAAAGTATATTCCTAGCTTGAAAACCTACCTATATGACAACAGCAGGCTCATAGACATTTTAACTGATAAATTATATCAAACATTTAAAGCAGAGAAAAAAAGGAACACTTCTTCCCTCATTTTAGGAAATCAACATTGTGCTAATCCTAAAACTAGATAAAGATAATAGAAGAAAAAAGTATGAACATAGATAGAAATTTGTTTAACAAAACAAACTATTAGAAGTCAGACCTGGCAGTATGTAGAAAGTGGTTTTATTATAGGGATGGCAGTGTTGGTTCAGCATTGGAAGATCCACCCCCAAAAGTCATCATTTTAACAAAGGAAAGGAAAAAGCCATATGATCCTGTCACTAGTTGGAGAAAAAGTATTGGACTAAATTCCACAGCTGTTCATGGTAAAAGCTATCAGGAGACTAGAAGAAGAACAGAACCTTCTCAACAGATTAAAGACATGCACTCCATACTTCCAGCGAAAACACCTTTTATGAATGGAGAAGATAAAATGCTTTCTCTTTAAGGTGAGGAACAAGGGCAGATATGCTAACTCTTCATCTGTCCACTAAACTTTGAAACGTAGGCCCAAACCAAAATAGTCTGGCAGTAAAATGACACAATTAGGATAGGATTGGCAAGGTAGAAGCAAAATCTTTATATGTAGATGAAATGATCATCTACAGAGAAAATACTAAGAAATCTCTAGGAGCCCCTAGAACTTGTATTTGAATATAGCAGGATTAGAAAACACAAGGTATATATAAAAATTCAGGTCTATGATTACTTGCTATATAAATGAAGAATTGGATATTGAAATTTAAAAGTTATGTAGGAGTACAAAGGACCTAGAAAAGCAAAAGGAGAAAAGAAAAAAAAAACAGTGTTGGAAGACATTTAGTACCTAATTTTAAGACTTCTTCTAAAGCTACAGTAATCAAGGCAGTGTTGGTGTAAGGAAACACATATAGATCATTGGAATAAAACAGAGAATCTAGAAATAGAACCACACATATATGGTCCACTGAGTTCTGAAAGATTATTTAACATTAGCATTTTATAGAATATAAACTCGATTTAAGAGCCGAGGAAGAGATAGTGTCGTCAGCAAATGGCATTAGAACACCTGGTATCCATATATAAAAAATTAACCTCAACCCATTTTTTCCATACATGAAAATAACTTGAAGGGATCTATGAACCTAAATAAGAAAGCCTAAAAGTATAAAACTTTAAGAAGAAATTATAAGGGAAAATATTTATGAATTCAGGGTAGGCAAGAACTACCTAGGATACAAAAAACATGATGTATAAAAGAAAAAAAATGGATAAATGAGATTCCATCAAAATTTAGGACTTTAAATGACATCATTAAAATGAAAAGTAGTCCTTCAACAGACCATATTTACAATGCATATAACCTATGACCAGAATATATAAAGAATTCTTAGAGCTCATTAGTAGATAACCCAATTAAAATGTAGACATAAGAAGATGATAAATAGCCAATATAGCACAAGGAATAGTGTGCAATTCTAGAATCAGAAAAATACTAATCAGTACAATAATAAGATTGAATCATACACTCATTAGGGAGATGAAGCTAAAAGTTTTAAAAGCCTTGTCATGACTTTTTCTTTTTGTTGGATTCTCCCCCTTTGCATTTAATTTGTCATGCCCAATAGATTCATTCTGCTGGGTTTCCTGGGGTTGTGATCCTCATTGTCTTTTCCTAGGGTATTGTCTAAAATTTGTTGGAGTGCCGGTTTGGTATTCATGAAGTTCCTGAGGTGCTCTTTATCATGAAAGTATCTTATTTCTCCATCAATTTTGAAAGATAGTTTTGCAGGGTACATCAATCTGGGTTGGAGGCTGTTTTCCTTTAGGGCTTGAAATACATCACACCAAGCTCTTCCTGCCTTGAGGGTTTGCATTGAGAAGTCTGCTGTGATTCTGATGGGCTTTCCTTTGTATATGATTTGTTTCTTTTCTCTCACTGCTTGTAGAATTTTATTCTTCTGTTGGATTTATGGAATCCTAACTATTATATGCCTATGTGTAGATTTTTTTTGATTAAGGTTAGCTGGAGTCCTATATGCCTCACTTATCTGTATGTCAAGTTCTTTTCCCCTCCTTGGGAAGTTTTCTGCCATCACTTCTGTGAACAGTTTTTTTATGTCATCTGCACTCTCTCCTGCTTCCTCATTGACTCCAATCAGTCTTACGTTATTCTTCTTTGCATCGTCTAGCAGCTGCTGGATTGATTTCTCATGTTCCCTTACAATTTTAAAGCAATTTTTCTTTTCCTCCTTACTAATTGTAATCTTATCTTCTATATGTGAAATTCTATCCTCACATTGGTTCATTCTGCTGCACAGACTTTCAGTGGAGTTTTTAATCTCCTGGAAATCTGTTTGTATCTGTTTTATGGATTCCATTTGTTTCCTATGTTGGGATTCCACCATGTTCCTCAGATCCTCTATTTTTTTATCTGTGTCCTCTCTAGATTTATTAATCATATCTTGCACTATGAGCACAATCTTTGCTGTTATCTGAGAAATTATTTCTGATTTCATTTTTTCCCAGATCCTCTTTTGTTGCCAGTTCAGGGAGTCCAGGTGGTTGAGTATCAGAGTGTTCTATCTCGTTTCCCTTTGGGGTTGCTGTAGGTGATCTGGGAGTCTGTTTTTGAGGCTTGTTTATGTGTCTTCTCATTTCCACCGTGGCAGGGGGTGCTTCTGGCACCCACATGGCTCACCTTCTCTGCCCTAGGAGCATGGAATGGTGGTGGGGGAGCCTCCTCCCAGGTGCTGGGCACTCTGATCACTTTAATTTCATATCCTTTCCTCCACATTTTATGTGCTTCTCAAGCAGTATCTATATGTGGTTTTATTTTTCTCTGTAGTATCTCTTCTTGGTTCTTCCAAGTTTCCTTTTTCTTTCTTTTCCTGCTATTGTCTCCCCCTTATTTTTAAAGGAATATATATTCTTTCTAATTTTATGGAGGCTGCAAAGCAGATTTTAAATTTTTTAGTTTGAAAAATTTCAAACTTATGAAAAGTAAAAATAAAGTATAATAAACACCATATATGTCCTTCACCTAAGATTTGTTGTTAACAATGAAATATTTTAAATGTATAATAGGTAATGTGAAATAGGAAGAAAAGGGGCAAAGGGGAAGGGAGTGGGAGGGCTAGGGGAAAGGATAGAAGGGAATGGGATTAATATGAGAAAATGGAAAAACAGGAACAAAATCTTTGTAAATAGGGAGGAATGGAGGGGTTGAAGGGAGGGCTGGGCAAGGGTGAAAAATAAGAACCAAGAGAGACTATGTAAAGGTGCAAATTTCCAATGATGAATGTCATTAGATTGTATACCTAAAGTGTATCAATGATTAGAATGAATAATCAATAATGTAAAATAGGAAGAAAAGGTCCAAAGGGGTAGGGGTAGTGGGAGGGACAGGGGAAAGGAAAGAAGGGAAAGGAAAAATGCTGAGAAATGGAAAAAATGGAAATAAACTCTTTGTAAATAGGAAAGGGTGGAGAACATGAAAGGAGGGCTAGGAATGGGGAAAAAATAAGAACCAAGATGCATTATGTAAAGGTACAATTCCCAGTGAGAAATGTAATTGTGTTGTATACCTACAATGTACCAATAAAAGAATTTAATTTAAAAAAAAAACAATGAAATATTTGTTCTTTTTTTCTAGATATAGATATAAGTAGTAATTTGAAAGTCAGCAGTACACAATGTGAGTCTTTACTCCTAAATACTTATGGGTCTATTTCTAAGAATTTAGATATCCTTCTCTTTCTTCCTGTTTTGGAGCTGGGCTGTGTGCCTGCCTGTTTACTAGGTATAAATCCAAAGCAACCCTAGTTCATTCCTAAGGGTTCCGTACATATAGGGAGAGCTGAATGCCCATTTCTGAGACACATCCCTTCACTGTGCAGGCCTTTAAGGTCATTCCACTGGTGATTCTTTGACCTAAAACACAACCTGCCATTTTGCTGATAACAGAAATTAGACCTCTCATTTCTAGGTCAGGCATGTTTACTGCCTAGAGTAGGAGACAGTATTACTCCAGTCATGAATTAGATATAACTATTACTGTGCTCAAAACCAGCTCTGAGTCTGACTCTTTTGAGCCATTTGTTAGCTTCACGTTGACCTGGTTCTAAGTTTAAGTTTTGAAAGCAGAGCCGAGAATGTGGTTGAACTCAAAGGCAGGTCTGGGACAGACTATTACCAGTTCCACACATTCTTGTATTATATCCCTGCTCCATCTGGCAGGGATAAACTGCCCTATGCATTGATTACAAGCCAGTAACATAATAGTACATGTCAGTGTGAAATATCTAAAGAATATCCTGGGACCAGAAAAATGTAGGATAGAAGATTTGATTTCAAATAAAATTAAAACATCTTAATGCTTATCCATGCTAATATTCTGAACCTGTGACTGACCATCTATTTGCCAAGACACCCTGAAAAAGCCAGAGATTAAACTATAGCAGTGACAACACAGTGAACACTATAAAGATTAAAGGCCTGTGCCTGTGTTTTGGGCCTGTGCCTACAACTACGTTACTAAGATGTTAAACAACCTTTCCTCCTAACTATTGTCATTGCTTTATTTCATTTGCACTGAGAAAAAGAAACAAATTCTGACTAAATAAATGTGCTGACTAAGTAAATGTCAGGCATGACAGTGACCACACCAGAAAGCTACCTTTTGTGCTCCCTGGAAAGTGATTGCTTTGCCTCGAGGCCAAAATTTGACTTCTGTCTAGCTGTGTGATTTTGCTAAGTCTCTCTTTCCCTAGCTCTCTGTTCTTTTTCTTGACCAGTTTCCAGATTAGTAAAGGGATGAGGGCAAGAGAGGAGACAGTGAGAGAGAAAAACCTAAGTCTCCACTAATTCTAAAATGTTAGAAAACACAACGTGCTGAATAAATAATGATATAAACTAAACAGCTTTAATCTAGTTGGTTGAAAACTATTCTAAGGCCCTGTTCACTGTATATAAAGGTCACTCCTGTTTGCAGATGAGGATTTTGTAGTCATTAAAGCACATTTACCAGTGCTGCTAATTGGAAACAGTATTTAGTAGTGGTTACTGCAAGTTAATAGATGACTTTAAAGGTAATCAAATCACCTTTTAAAAGCTTGCATATTTGAATCTTCTCCAAAATTAAGAGTATTGTACTAGCTTTCCAACACTCTAACAAAATAATTTAAATAATTAAATTATAAAGAGAAAAGATTAGGGCTGGAGATGTGGCTCAGTGGTAGAGCATTTGCCTGGCTTGCTCAATGCCCAGGGTTAGAACCCCAGTAGAAGGGGTAGGGGGAGAGAGATAGAGAGAGAGATTTTTTGGCTCATAGTTTTAGAGGGTCCAGTCCATGACCGGGCAGACCTAGTGCTTTTCGGCCTCTGGGTGGAGTTGCTGGATGGCAATGGTGGTGAATCCATGGTGGAGCAAACTGCTCAGGACCAGGAAGCAAAGGAAAGAGGAAGGGGCTGGGGCCCCACAGGCCGTTTGAGGTCATCCCCTCATCACCTAAGGACCTCCCACATGGGCCCTCCTTCTAAAGGCCCACGGCACCTTCCAATGGTGCCACCCTAAGGAACAACCTTTAACACATGGACATTTGGGAGACATCAACATTCAAACCATAGTAGGATTAATGAGGACTTACTGTATTAGTACTACTCCTGCTGTATATTAAATAATTTCAATCTACACACAATCAATATTTAATAATTAGAGAAAACCTCCAAAAATAAAGAATAATATATACCAGTTTATACTGAGTATTATCATGAAACTTCCTGGCACCTGTTTCGAAACTATATATTTCTTGTCCTTTCATTATTGTGTGAATTCACTAGATGGTAAAAGTCAGCAGGGGAAAAAAAAGGCAGCAAACAGCTTTTTATTGTACACACTTAATTGTTGAAATCTGATTTATGGAAAAATTTGCTGTCACAGACACTAAGTAGTGTATTCAAATCCCAGTTAGTTGAAAAAAATTCACTTTGAGATCCTTCTACACCCAAAGGTCAAAATGTATTATTTCTAAATAGTTGATAATCTGATAATACTCCAGTTCAAATAGTACTTAATAACAACTCCTAAAGATACATTGCCATTAATCCCCTTCATAGTACTCCCCCTCACTTTGAACACACTTATCCCATCATTCTTGGAACTTTCTTCAGCAGTTCTGGAAGTCCTCTTTCAGAAGTGTCTTTATGAGGTGTGATGAAAAATATGGTGAACATTGCTGCTGCATGCATCCATCCAGTGGAAATGCAGGCTCATAAAAGTATTGTGGTGTGTCCTCATCTACCTTATCCACCAGTGCTGGCACTGGGTGATTTCTGGCGCTTGCCCAAAATCAAAATGATCGTGAAAGGTTAATATTCTGAGTAGATTCAAGACATCAAGGTGACCACTACAAAACAACTAAAGACATGGATGAAAGAGGACTTCCATTAATGCCTTAGAAAATGACAAGAACAATGGGATAGCTGTGTTCAAAGTGAGGGAGAATATTTTGAGGGGAATTAATGGCAATGTGTCTTCTACTTCAATAATTTTTTTTAATTTAAACATTCACCAGTTTTTTAATCTCACCTTGTACTAGTATTCAGATCAACAACATGTAAGATAGAGAAAAAAATTGTAGTTAAAGCAAATGGAACTTTTTATAATGCTCAGAAGGATAAGAATATTGATTATGTTTAGGATTTGTGTCAAGAATGCATGATAAATTTGTGGAGAAACGGATCACTCATACATTTCTAGTGGGAATATAAAATTGTACAGCTACTCTGGAAAAGAGTCTGGCAGTTCTTTTAAGAACTAAAAATGGACTTACCACACAACCCAGCAATTACATTTTTGGGCATTTATCCCAGAGAAATGAAGGCGTGTTTTCATGCAGAGCTTGTGCATGAATGTTCATAGCAGCTTTATTCCTAACAGCCCCAAACTGGAGAATACTCAAGCGCCATTCGATGAGTGAACGGTTAAACCAACTGTGATCCATCTACACTGTGGATACTACTCAGCAATTAGAAGGAATGAACTAGTGGTACAGCAACCTTGGATGGACCTTAAGGAAATCATGCCGATTGGGGGGAAAGCCAATTTTAAAAGTATACATACTTCATGATTCTACTTATGTAACATGTGCGAAATTTATAGAAATGGAGAACAGATTAGTGGCTGCTGTGGGTTGGTAATGGAGAGGAGAGAGAACAGTGTATCCATAACAAGGAAACAGAAAGCACTCTTATGGTGCAGTACCAAGGAATATCTTGATTCTGGTGGCTACGCACACACAAGAGTGTGTGTTGCTGGTGACAGATCTATTTGTTGGTTTTGATATTTTACTCTCGTTTGAGATGTTAACACGGGGGCATGTGGCTAGCAGGAGAATGCATAAGATCTACCTGTAAAATTCTTTGCACCCTACTATGAATCCATAATTATTTCAAGATAAAGTTTTAATTGTAATAGTCATTACTAAAAGAATAGAAATAATATACAGAACTTCGTAACCTTAAGAGTAGAGGGAGAAAGAGAATAAAGGGAGCTCAACCAATTCTCAGAACATGTAGGAAAGGAAAATTGGGAAGCAAAGAAAAAGCAAGATAACTATAAACACACAAAAAAACCAGAAATAAATGAAAATACTTTTTTTGAGAAAAGTAACTTCAATTTTATCTGAATTTGATATACAAAAGTAATCCCTTTCAGAGTAAAATAGCCAGCATAATTTTACAACGAATTTCAGTCTGGGTGTGGTGGTGTACACATATAATCCCAGCCCCTTGAGAGGATGAGGCAGGGAGATCGCAAGTGTGAGCCCAACCTGGACAACATAGGGACTTAGCTTGAGGCCCTTAGCTTGACTAGAAAAAATAAAATGAGTCCAAGCCCTAGTACTGCCAAAACAAAATAAAACACAGTTCTCTTAAGTGTATAGAGAATGCCTTAAAAAAAAAAGTAATATTCAAGTGAAGAAATATCAACCTGATCCTCTGAAAAAAAAATATGTTGGGGTAGGGGAAACAGGAACTAGGAGGCAGAGGCAGAACTTGCTTTATGAGATCTTTCTTGCTTACACACAAATACTTCGTGCTGCCAAAGAACACAATTAAGGAAACAAAAATTGACTCATATTCAGTTCCACTTTAAAAATGCAATAAACAGATGGGCATGACGCACACCTGTAATGCCAGCACTCAGACTAAATCAAGAGGTTATAGCAGGACTCTATCTCAAAAAATGAACAAAACCACAACAACCAGATTACAACATTTTCAAGTGTTGCTAAGTTGCTTATACAAACTCAAAGTCATGAGTATGACTTCTGGATCAGAACTTTTTATGTTAAGCACTTTAACTGGGCAGTTTAAGGCCTCCTGTATTTTCCCACACTGTTTCAGTTCTTTTCCTGGAGTTATAAGAGTCACATAATGTTTTGCAGCCTCCATTGCCTTACCCTGGAGAGAATCAACTATGGGTCCATTAGAAAAAGGGTCAGGTGGGCCAGGGATTTAGCTCAGTGGTTTCACCGCATGCTGCACAAGCTCAAGGATCGGAGTTTGATCCCTGGTACCAAAAAAAAAAGAAAGAAGGAAAGAAAGAAAGGAAGGAAGGAAGAAAAGAAAAGAAAAGAAAAAGGGTCAGGAGCACCAGGAGAGGTTGGTAGGCTGGAGCCTAGGGGCTTAGACACAGTTAGCTCACCAGAGTTACTTTCTGCAGACTGCCTTTCTCCAGAAGGATCCTCTGTAGGCTCTGAGCTTCGTCATGGCCTCCTTCTATTCCTTCCTCCAGATCACCGTCAGTGCCCTCTGCTTTGCTGCTGTTGTCAAATTTTTCCTCCATATCCTCCACATGGTCTAAACCACATTAGTCAGAGGCTTTCTAGAAGCTAGATATCTCCTAGGGTTTATAGACTTACTTATAATATCAGATATTTTAGGCGAAAAGAATCTTCCATGTAAACTGTCATCTTTGGGAGTAGAAGCATCAAATTGTCTCACAGATGAGAACTGAAAGAAAGATGTGCTGAATGGACTTGTGCTTGAAGCACCTTTAAAGGAATCATCCTCATCTTTATCATCTGAAATGATCCTTCTAGAAGGATCTAGAAGCTTTGCTTCTGTTTTTAACACTAACTACCACTTCTTCTGGGTCATTATCTTGCTTAGAAGAATCCAAACTGCTGTGCAAAGTCTCTGCATTAGAATTAGCTGCAGAGCCACACAAGCTATTTTCTTTCTCAACATACTCCAAAGACTGAGTGGAGAAATTTTGTGTATTGTCTGCAGAGTCTTCCAGGAAAAGATTGAATCTGCGTGCATACTGAGGTGACCATGCTAAAGGTTTCCCTTCCGACTTGGCCACATTTGCTTTAGTACACTATGGGATGCTGTCAATTCATTAGACATTTTAATAACAGATGCATTCAATTTTGGGTTTTGATTTTCATTTGTTATGGGATTTCCGGGCCAAGGATTGTAGTGATGTAAAATCTCATTATCCTGTAGATCTAGATTTGGTGGAAGATCAGCTTTGATTGATTGGCTAGCCAAATAATTCAAACTTCCCAAGGGGTTCTTTTGTGGTGCCTCTTGCTCAGGCTCTTCTTGTAATGACTTTTTTGGCAGAGCTTTGTTTTCAACTACAAAGCTTTTTGGGGTTCTCAGTAATGAGGCAGTCCAAATTTCTTCTACACTTCCAAACTCTTTGGGTAAAGTAGCTACAGAGTCAGTATGAAACATATTTTCACATGAGTGCATACCATCTTATAGCATGGTCATATCCATCTTTACACTGGAGAGGTCTTGATCCTCAGTGCTTATCTTTGCCATTTGAAAACTGATATCTCCTTCCTGGGTAGGATGAGTAGTTGTAAGAGGTGAAGGCCAAGGTTGTGGTTTCTTCAATTCAGGACATTTCTTCTTTGTTTGGCCAGGCCCCCTCATTTCCAGTTCTTTGTTTTTCCACTGTATTTTGAGACTTGAATTCAACAAGGAATTAAGTTTTCTGAACTCTTTGTTGAATATATTGAGATTCTTCTATCACAAAAATATATTAATAGTCAAAATAAGTGTAAGAAGACTAACATCCCATTTTACAGTCTGTGTTCTTTAATCCAGTTATATCTTACATAAAATGACTCAACTGAAGTGTAATGACACAGTAGTGTTCACAGCAGGGTGGGATGGATGGATGGATGGATGGACAGAAGGAGGAATGGATGGGGAAATGTTGGTCAAAGAATACAAAATTCCAGCTAGAAAAGAAGAATAAGTTCAAGTGATCTAGTGTGTACAACATGGTAATTATAGTGAACAATATATTCTTGAAAAATTCTGAGAGTGGATGTAGAGTGTTCTTACACAAATGGTAACTATATGAGTAATGCATATGTTAATTAACTTGATAATTAAGGAAAAATGGATAAATCCATCTTTGTGTAGATTTTTAATATACAATTGATAGACGAAGCAGTCCAAATTTAGTAAGAGTGGTGAAAGTTTCAGCAATGGATTAAAGGAAATAGAATACATAAAGGAAGATAGAATAATATACATATATATATAATTATATTAACTACTGAATCGGCAGGGCAGTACTGGAGGTTGAACCCAGGCCCTTTGCATTGAGCAATATCCCCAGCTCTTTTTATTTTTTATTTTGAGATAGGATCTTGCTAGATTGTCCATGTTAGGCTCAAATGTGTGATCTTCCTGCCTCATCCTCCCAGAGTCCTGGGGTTATGGGCATACATCACCACATCTGACAGTACTCTTCTTTTGATACATACACTGAACACTCATAAAATTTAACCACACACTACCAGTGAAAGGAATTTCACTTTACATTATGTAGTAGGGCATAAAGCAAATGCTGATTTACATACAGCATATTTTCTGACTACAACTCTGTAACATTAGAAATTAGTGGGCCAGGGATTTAGCTCAGTGGTTTCACTGCCTGCTGCACAAGTGCAAGGACCCAAGTTCAATCCCTGGTACCAAAAAAAAAAAAAAAAAAAATTACATTAGAAATTAGTAACAATGATAACCAACACTTCATTCATTTAGACTTTTTTTAAAAACATCTCTGAGTAGTGTAAAACTCGGATTTAAAAAACGAGATAATTAGGCGTTTGGAATGGAGTAACAATGATTGCACATGTCAAAACTGTACATGCAGCTAAAATTGAGGGAGGGTGCACTTAGAAGGCAATGCATAGCTGTACTCACATATTATTAGCTAAGAAGAGAGAGGAAAAGTTAATGAGTGAAGTCTAAATGAAGATGAAAACTAAATAAAAGAAAATGATAAAAATCTGGGAATATAAAAATGTATTGACTTCAGAAAAATATTATAGTGGAGGCAGAGAGACTGGAATAGAGATAGCTACATTGTAGCATTTTATTTCGTGTGCAAAATAATATATATAATTTGTATATATAAAAATTATTTTATGTAATACCTTTACATATATATAATTCACATGCCATACAATTCTCTCATTTAAAGTGAACATGTCATTGGTTTTTAACATATTCACAAAATTATGCAATTAGCATAACCCCCGACCCCATAAGCACACCACTAACATATTTCATATAAATGAAACTATATAATATTTGACCTTTTGTAGCTAGATTCTTCTGCTTACACAGACCTTTCAAGATTCCTCCATTTTATAGCATTATCAGTGCTTCATTCTCTCTTTTTTATTTTTTTCTTTTTTAGTGCTTCATTCTCTTTATGGCTAAATAGTATTTTATTTTAGGACTATACCACATTTTCTTTGTTCACTTATCAGTTAAGATATTTGTTTATTTCCACTTTGGGCTGTTATGAATTTGTATGTGAATTTTTGTGGGTACATGTGTTTTCATTTCTCTTCAATATATCCCTAGGAGTAAAATTTCTCAGTCAAATGGAAATTCCATCATTAGCTTTTTTGAGGAATTGCCAGACCAGCTTCCAAAATGGTTGTACCACTTTATATTCACACTAGCCAGGCATGAGGGTTCCAGTTCATCTACCTCCTTACACTTGTTATAGTCTGACTTTGTATGATCATTATCTTACTTGATGTGCAGGGGTTTTGATTTGTATTTGCCTAATGATAAGTGATACTGAGCTTCTTTTCATGTGCTTATTGGCCATTTGTGTATGTCCTTTGGAAAAATGTCTCTGTGTTATCTGTGTGTTATCTGTGTGTGTGTGTGTGTGTGTGTGTGTGTGAGAGAGAGAGTTATAGTGGTTTTTATATGGAGTATTCTGGATATCAGTCCCTACTCCTGTATGTGACTTGCACGTGTTTTCCCCCATTCCATAGATTGCCTTCTTGCTCTGTTAATCGTGTCCTTTGATGCACAAGAGTTTTTAATCTTGATGAAGTCCACTTTATCTATTTTTTCTTTTCATGCATGTGCTTTCTGTGTCATATCCAAGAAATCATTGCCAAATCCTGCCACCAATTTTTAAACACCCAGACTTAATTGGCATTTGAATGAATGATTGAGTGAATGATTCTAAGAATTTTGAAGTCAGTTGTTTCTATTCAACAATTTACTTTTACCATTATGGAAGATTTTCATAATTATCCATCCATTGCCAATTTTCTTTTGCATCTTTATTTTCCTGATTATTGCCAAATGCATTAGATTGTAAATAGAAAGCATGGAAATAGCATATTCTATTGTGATATAGTTGTTCCCCATGAGGAATAGTGATCAAAATTATTGCCAAGTACCTTTATTAAGAAAAAACAATTCTTAACTGATTAAAGACCATGGATATTATATATCAACTATAAAATTATTTAACATTCCTGCTTCATTTCTAAAACGCTGAATTTCACTTCAGTTTGTGTAATAGAGCTTTAAAACTTCAAAGACTTTATGCATTCTGAAAAGAATTTCTCCTGCTTATGCTATTCATTTGAAATTAAAATGACTTTTTGCAATGTGAAGCTAGCTAGAAGTTATGTACTGTAGAATAAAAGGGGAAGAGCCCTTGTATTATTGCTAATTTATGCTGACACAAGATACAGCTTTGTACTTAGATGGGAGCAAATGCACTTCTTTTGAAGTCATCAAGTAATTCATGGGCTATCTATGCTAAACATCTTGAGCAGCATATAAGAACTTATTTTTTTAAGCTTTGTGGTCCTTGTTTAAGCCATCATATTTTTTTTCAAGCTAGTTTTTACTAAACCTCTAAACTTTTGTAGTACATGATGTAGAAGACTCAATAGCAACATAACACTTGGTTCTCCTCCCTCAGAGAATCTGCCTTCTACATTACAATGTCAAAGATGAACGAGGGCGATTTACCAAGTAGTCTTAAGAAAGTAAAGTTGGGTTGCAGGACCTGAGAAGGCCTCAAGGAGGTGGAGCTCTGTCAACCAGGACAGTGAGGCCTGAGTAGAGTGGGCTGAGGCCGGGAGCTGCATATCTAGGAAAGTGGAGTGGCATGAACAAGTATCCCATCTGACCGGAGGTGGCATGTGCCACATACCTGAGTCAGAGGAAGCTCATCCTTGTGCCTTGAACAGCCGGTGGCCAGGGGAGGGCAGACTGCGAGAGCTGCCATCGTGTTTCATATCTGATAGTTGGCTGCGGAGAGGCGCTGTGGCTTCTCGATGAGGGGAGTGGTGGGAGAATGTAGTGGAGGGGGCCTAGCACCTTGGAGGTAAAGGGGGTTCAAAAAACACTAAATTAATGACCCCTTTTTACTGGGGCCAGAGAGGTGAAATAACTTGTTCAAGTTTACCCAGTTAGAAAACTGCAGATATATATGTCAGATTATCCTTTAACTCGAAGTCCATTGATCTTTCTTTCATACCACTGACCTTCAGAATAGATTAAGAGAAAAGAAAATGGACAGAAAAGATAAATAAGAAGCATATTGGTTGGGAAGAGATCAGAAACTTGTGACTATTTTGTGTGTATGTGTATGTTTGTGTGTGTTTGTGTGTGTGGTGCTAAGGGTTGAACCCAGGGAATAATGAGCTCCACTCCCAGACTTTTTTGTTTTGAGACAGGCTTTTGCTAAATTGCCTAGGCTGGCCTTGAACTTGCCATCTTTCTGCTTCAGCCTACCAAGCAATTGGGATTACAAACATGTGCCACTATGCCCAGCACATTTTCTTTATTTTAGTGAATGAGGCAGACAAATACCTAGAGAATTCCATAAAGGACCAAGTTATTTTTCAGTAAATATCTTATAAGTACTATTTATAGCACTATTTAAAGAAAATGTTTTCTTTTACAGATTCACTTTTTTGGAGCTTTGCTGGGCATCCTAGGAAACGTGGTAATCAGTATTTCCTTAAATATTCAGGTAAGAAATACCTTATTTTTCTAGCTCTGTAATTTAACCCAAGGATATGTTTTTCTCCATTAAAAAATAGGAAAAAATATATTTTATGACCATATTGGTACAGAGACAAATATAATCCAGGCTAGACTACATTCATTTTTTATTTCAAAAGAAATTAGTTTTGTTCTTTTTTGGCTTCCAACAGTTTTGTGGATTCTAGACAAGGACCCTATTATGTCTAATGAATGAATCACCTGACTTGATCTTCAGCTTTTTTTTTTTTTTTGGTACCGGGGATCAAACTTGGGTCCTTGAGCTTGTGCAGCAGGCAGCAAAACCACTGAGCTAAATCCCCGGCCCTTCAGCATCTTGATTTTTTTCTTTTTTTTTTTTTCCTCTTGATTTCTTTTTTAGGCTTACGCCCAGATGGGACACAATAAACTTTAAAAGCATTTTATAGGGGTTCAGATTTTTTTCTTTTTGTTAAATATGTTATATTAAATATATCTGTGTAGACTAAAGATCTTGAAAAAAGAATATAAAATATAAAATCGGAACTTTAACTGAAGTTAAATAGAAAACTGGAAGATTGCTGATTTGCTAAACTAAAAGCTAAACAAAACAGTACCTTTAAACCAAACCTTGAACTAAAAAATAAATTTGAATTACCTAATGACTGCATTTGAAATAGAATCAAACCAATGCAAGTTCTGAAACTAAAAAACAAAAATAAACTTGAATATCTAAATATCTTCCAGAATGTTATATACTTTTGTACAAAACCTTGCTAGAAGAGAAACCACCAACAATGTGAAGAGACAACCCATAATGTGGGAAAAAATCTTCACCTGCTCTTCCTCAGACAAAGGTCTACTATCTCGAATCTATAAAGAACTTAAAAAGATCAGACCTCCCAAATTTAAAGACCCAATCCAAAAATGGGCATCTGAAATGAACAGACATTTCTCAGACAAAGAAGTAGAAATAGCAAATAAATACATGAAAAAATGTTCAACATCACTGGTCATTCGAGAGATGCAAATGAAAACAACGCTGAGATTCCACTTCCCTCCAGAAAGAATGGCTGCTATCATGAAATCAACCAATAACCAATGCTGGCAGGGCTGTGGGGAAAGAGGAACCCTGCTCCACTGCTGGTGGGAGTGTAGACTGGTGCAACCACTGTGGAAATCAGTATGGAGATACCTCAAAGAACTAGAACTGGAAGTCCCATTTGACCCCGCTATTCCACTGCTGGGGATCTTCCCCAAAGAATTAAAAGAATCATACCACAGTGATACATGTGCACCCATGTTCATAGCAGCAGAGTTTGTAATAGCTAAAACTTGGAAACAGCCCAAATGCCCATCAACTGGAGACTGGATAAAGAAAATGTGGTTTTTTTATAAAATGGAGTACTACTCAGCCATAAAAAATGAGAAATTAGAGACATTTATAGCTAAGTGGATGCACATTGAGGCGATCCTCTTAAGTGAAATAAATAGGACACACATGTATAAATACTGAATAGTTTCTCTGGTGTGAGAAACTGAAAGTGTAAATAAGGACTAAATGTATAATAGGTAATGTGAAATAGGAAGAAAAGGGGCAAAGGGAAAGGAAGTGGGAGGGCTAGGGGAAAGGATAGAAGGGAATGGGATTAATATAAGAAAATGGAAAAATAGAAACAAAATCTTTGTAAATAGGGATGACTGGAGGGGTTGAAGGGAGGACTGGGCCAGGGTGAAAAATAAGAACCAAGAGAGACTATGTAAAGGTGCAAATTTCCAATGATGAATGTCATTAGATTGTATACCTAAAATGTACCAATGATTAGAATGAATAATTGATAATGCAAAATAGGAAGAAAAGGCCCGAAGGAGGTAGGGGTGGTGGGAGGGGCAGGGGAAAGTAAAGAAGGGAAAGGAAAAATGCTGAGAAATGGAAAAAATGGAAATAAAGTCTTTGTAAATAGGGAAGGGTGGAGGCGGTGAAGGGAGGGCTAGGAATGGGGAAAAAATAAGAACCAAGATGCATTATGTAAAGGTACAATTCCCAGTGAGACATGTAATTGTGTTGTATACCTACAATGTACCAATAAAAGAATTTAATTTAAAAAAAAAACCTTGCTAGAAAATTACCTATTATAATTTTCAATAACTACTAAGAAATGTAAAAATCAATCAATAAATAATCTTATTGTGTTACTCAAGTTTTTGTCACTGTGACAAAATATCTGAGAAAATCAACTAAAAAAGGGTTTATATGGTCTCATGGTTGCAGAGGGTTAAGTCCATGGTTGCTTGCCCCTGTTGCTCTGTGCCTGTGGTGGCCCAGTACATCATGGTGGGGTTGCATGGAGGAGAAAGCCTGCTCACCTCACAGTGGCCAGGAAGCAGAAAGAGAGGAAGAGGTCAAAGTCCCAACATCCCCTTCAACAGCACACTCCCAGTGACCTCACTTCCGCCAAGTAAGCCCCACCCTTTAAAGGCTCCATCACCTCCAAGTGGCACCAAAGGCTGACAACCAAGCCTTCAATACACTAGCCGTTGGGGACATTTCAGATCCAAACTATACCATTTATAAAAAATATTCAAGACTACAAAAGAAAAAAGTGACATTCCCCTCATTGCTCAGAAGTAACACTATTAACTATGTATTTTTTCCAAATCAGTATCTAAGCATAAGCAATATACATATAATTGGGTGGATGTTACAAAATGCATATAACTATCCTATATTGTAGGACATAAGAGTTGTTTTTTGCTATTATGAATAATAACAAGATGAATATCTTTCTATATATATTATACCTTCAATACATGTGTAAATATTCTGTAGACCAAAGGACATATTCATTTTAAATATTGCTAGGACCAGAGAAACTGATCTACATGGCTGTATCATGTTCGTGTTACACTTACACAGCAGTTTGGCCATGACCATTCCCCATATTCTCAATGCATATATCATTAGTTATTGGTAAGGGCAAGAAAACACATCTGATAAATGAAAGTGGTATTATATTTCATTGTTTCATTTGTTTGCATTTCTTTGATTACTCATGGGGTTAAGAATCTTTTCTCAGTTGTAATTTTACTTCTATAAATTACTGTGTCATAACCTATGCATAATATCTCTTGAATTCTGTCTTATCTCTTTATAGGAATTCTCTTCATATTAATGATATTAACCCTATGTCATTATATGTATTGCAAATGTTTTTTCTCACTCTATTGTCTGTGCCTTCACTTTGTTCATAATTTTTGACATACAGAAGATTTTTTGAATACAGTAAAATATTGGCTTTTCTGGCTTATGAATTTTGTATCACATTAGAAAAGTGTTCCTTATACCGAGTTTTCTTTTAATGTTCCATGTTTTCTTCTAATACCTTTAAATTTTCTTTTAAAAAGTTTTAAGTAAGGCTGAGGATTTAGCTCAGTGGCACTGCACCTGCCTTGCAACCACAAGGTCTGAGTTCAATCCCCGGTACCAAAAAAAAGTTTTAAGTAATCTAGAATTCCACAAAATTCATATAAAGAAGTATGCTTAGTTATAACATTAGAGAAAATGTCTTTATCTAATGATCAGTCTTTTAGGAATTTATATGTCTGTTTTGTTTTGTTTTTCAGTATTTGGAATTGAACCCAGGTTTTTGTACATGCTGGACAAGCACTGTAGTACTGAGCTACGTCCCTAGCCCATTATATATATTTTTTTAAATATAAAGAAATATTTAAACCAGATTAAAAAAATCAAACTGCCTCAGCCACCCTAATTCCGTTACCAGGGCATTCTTTATTCTGCTATGTTATTTGTGGTAGGTACATTCACACGTAAATCTAAATCCCCTTCAGCAAGTTTGTCTTTAAGAATTTATTATCTTTATTTTATTAATGTTATTTTAATAGCTGGAGTTATTTGACATTCTAAAAGAATGGCATAGCATTCTAAAAAGTTCCTTAACTTTGTAACGTACACCTCCTCTTTTTCTTTTTTTTGTTTTGTTTTGTTTTGTTTTTTGGACAGGGTCTCACTATGTAGTTCAGGCTGATCTTGAACTCACTGTGGAGCCCAGGCTGGCCTTGAATTCATGGTATCCTCCTGCCTCGGCCTCCAAAGTGCTGAGATGACAGGTGTGCACCATCATGCCTGGCATACCTACTCTTTAAATAGTAATAATGGTACCTAGGGGCCACGGAATTAGCTCAGTGGCGCTGCACCTGCCTGGCAAGTGGAACGCCCTGAGTTCAATTCCTGGTACCAAATAATAATAATAATAATGGTACCTAATTTACAGAGTTGTTATGAGAATAAAGCAATGTGCATATGCCAAAAGGCACTTTAAACTGTAAAATGCTGTATAAATATGTATGCTTCTGCTGTTAATATGTTTGGGATAAACAGGAACTTATAATAACTTCTCTATAATAATCTGCAGATAAATTTAAAAGCCATGATGCAAATTTACAAAATGCAAAATTTCAAAGCGAGTCTGAATTGGGTAGACATGTTTTCTTACTTACAATCTGATTTACTTCCAGAAATATTCTCATCTTCTGTCAGCACAACGAGAGCACCCGAGGCCATACTTCAAGAGCGTGCTTTGGTGGGTTGGAGTCCTGCTGATGGCGGTGGGAGAGACGGGGAACTTCGCAGCCTATGGCTTCGCACCCGTTGCTGTCATCGCACCGTTAGGCTGTGTGTCTGTTGCAGGTGGGCCGTTTTCCTGTTTTGACAAAGAGAAATGTTAAGATATCAGAATGATTGGCAAAAAACATGCAACACAGAAAAGACAATCTGTTCCTGTTTTCTTAGCATGTTGACCTAGAATTGTGCTGCTAATTTCAATTCCTCCATCATACTTCCACATTCACCATGAAAAAACCCTGCATTTTGTAGCTTCTCTGCTGACATTTAGAAGCCTGATTCTCAATGTCTGATTTTTAATAAGTTAATACTAACTGAAAATGTTACACTTGTGTTTTTAATCATTAATGGATTATCTAAAAGCATTTGTACTGCAGTTATATTTTATTTATATGTTAAACTGACATTAAATATAGAGTCTTTGGTGTCAGATTGTGACTCCACAGTTTAGCATCTCTTTGACATTGAAAATTAAATATTGGAGCAGGGGTTTAGCTCAGTGGTTCCGCCACCTGCCTTGCAATCACAAGGTCCCAAGTTCAATCCCTGGTACCAAAAAAAAAAAAATTAAATATTAGTTATTTTACATTACCATAAGAATGTGCATTTTACAGTAATATCACAATTATTTACTTTCAAAATTTGTATGGTTGACTAAATACATTTAGAAAAGGGTAAAATGAAATGTTGTTAAAGACTTTTTTATTAAAAAAAAAAAAAAGCAAAAATCACTACTAAAAAGGAGAACAAGTCCCTAAGCCTTGTTGAAAATCAATAAAATCTTTTTTGGTTTTACTCTTTATCTGCTGCTATGGAGACAGCATGTTTCTAAATTTCTTTGAATTTAGAACCTTCATTGAAATATTTTAACCAACTAGATCAAGCATATCATGTGCTCATATCGCTCAATTTTCATATTTTTCCTAAAATGATGTGTTATTCTTAAAGAAAGGATAGCTTGAATTGAAATAATATATATTAAAAGAGAACTTCATTTTATTTTGAAAGTAGCTTCCCATTCTTAATCTTTTAAAAAGGCTTAAAATACTTTCATAATATACAATAGTAGAGTATTTTCCAAAAACACTTACTTTGCTTTCTAGAAATTTAGTTATAATCCCTGTACTGATCCTACCCTGAAAAGGCAAAAATTTATGTAGTCATTTACCATCTTTAACATCCCAATGAAACAACCAAATTGTGTATATCTTACCTCCTGTTTATTGCGTAAAACACTTTCATGGGCATTCTAGGCCTTTTTTGCTTCTAAAAATAGAAGAAATAAGACATAAAAGATCTTGTCAGATTGTCAACCTGGAACCTTTCCAATTGTCCTGAAAATGTTATATTATTCTTCTGATTGACTGCATTTAGTGCCAGCCTTTTAGTTTTGTTTCTTACTGTGTTTTATCCTCAGTCTCCATGAAATAGCTGAAGAGAAGTGTCCGGGCTTATACCTGGGGAAGCTGGAATGCACCGTGTTGTACTGAAATTCATTAGCACCTGTCTCCTAGGAAACCCCTGTTGGTGGTATGGGGTGGGGGAAGGGTGACAAGTTCAGGATGAGAATTTAGAAGCTGACAGGACTAAGTATCAGGGTGTCACCCCTTCAGGTCTCCCATAACACTGTCTGTGAATTTACTCATCCTGCTATGGCTTACTGAAGCTCCCATGGATAAGCGGAAGCTTAAGTCTTCTAACCTTCCTTTCAGAGAGTGTCTTGTCCTTCCAGTCCTCTGCGGGGCCAGTTCCCCACCCCACACTTTGAACCCACTGCCTAGACAGATGGCCCTTTTTAAATGCTGCAGGTCATTTTGTTTGTGTGCTCTTAACCCCAATTAATGTTTCAACTGAAGAATACTTTAGCCACCTCCTTCTCAGATCACTTAAAATGATCCCAAGAAGTGAATTTTTCTCTTCCAACACAAATCGTGTCCTCCTTTACAGTCTTTGAAAACAGTAATGTTGCTCAGTGCATTCCCACAGCACTCCAGAGTGAAGCGTGAGGTTCTGACCAAGGGTCATGGATGGTAAGAGCCTGCTGATGATGGAGGATTCCCAAGGACAACCCCTGCTACCCTGATACCTTTATAAAGGTTCCCAAAGCTCTAGGTAACTTTCGTTATTTTCAAAACAAATGTCTCTGTCTATAGATAGGCAGAAAGAATAGCGCCCATACTTTTCTACCCTCCTCCCCCATCATTCCTTGGGAGCTTAAAAAAAAGAAATCAAACCCCCTTCAAATTAAAATAAAATATAATATAATATCTGTTGCAGTTTTGCATGGGAAGTTGCATATTCTTTTCTGATCTTTCCATTTATGTCTTTTGCTTTTCAAAATTTAAAAAAAGACACTTAGGGTCGGGGATATAGCTCAGTGCTCCTGCCTCGCAAATGCAAGGTCCTGAGTTCAACCCCTGGTACAAAAAAAAAAAAAAAAGACGCTTAAAATCCAAAATACTGAAAAAAGTTTTAGATCTTAAGTCTAAATGAAAGATACTTTTCTCTACCTTTCTCTCTCTCTTTATGTGGTATAATTCACACCAAAACACTGTGTTCCTTTTTTCCTTTCTAGGAGTAAGGAGATAATGTGTATTGTAAACACAAACACTAGTTTTATTCCACATAACGATTGCTCGTATGTCAGATCTGCTACTTGGTCTTGTATAATCCAATTCCATCTTCTTTTGTATGAATCAACTGAACAAAAGTGTGTGTGTGTGTGTGTGTATATTTATGTACACATGTGTATATAATGCATAAGTAAAATACATATATCTTTTATGCTCTTCTCAGGATTGGTACAGAAGAAGCACTATAGTGAGGACTATGGGCATTTCAGCTTGCTTTCTCTTCCTGACTTCCTTTCTAAGCCATCACCCTTTCTATCCTTTCTTTCCCTATGTGGTCTTCTTATTCCCTGTCATGCCCACTCTCAAGCAGCATTTCTCTAACATTAGTTTTACAGGGCAATTCATAGGTGCTCTGAGAAGCAAAGAATTCCATATCACTGAGGGCTTCACCCTTCGGGGTTTTGGAAAGTTCCATAGGTTTCAGTAGTGTGGGCTTCTCAGGGCCCAGGGATAGTCCCATCCACTGTGTGAATCTTTTCAGGCAGCTGCAGTAAACCCAGTCTCCAAAGCCTACTGACCGTTGGTGCTTTTATATGGAGCATCTCATCTCAAGGGACAGTGGTTTCTGCAGTGCTCACAAACAGTAACTCCTGCTGGAGACTCAGCGTAAGTAAGCTATGAAGTGGAGACGATGCAGTAGGAAGGACCCTAGTGCACAGGCAGCTCTGAGTGCCCAGGCCTGGATCCAGATGTTTGAGAGAGTGTTGGAACCTTTTTATCCTAGTATCATCACTTTACTCTTCTCCCCACAGATCTTTCTTAATGGTCCCGGAACTCACATGAACTAACGTGCTAGTTACCAGCAGTGTGGTTGATTGTAGATGTTGACTAGTGTTTCCATTAATTAGGAAAGCTCACTGGTTTCCAATTTCATCTAGAACCCGCGCTGGCTGTCAGCCCAGTAAGTCAGGCAGTAGAATGGTCAACAGCAGGCACTCCAAGACTCGGCCAGGCACCAGATCTCAGTGCTGCCCTGGCAAGTTCAGTGACCCCACGTGGGCTGTCTAAACCCACTTATGCCTAAGATTGCTCATCTGTAAAGTGGGAATAAACCAGTTCCCACTTCAGAGGTGGCGGTGAAGAACTAAGTAAACGCAACAACCAAGGAACTAGATTTGACATATGACAACACTGGTTATTGTCACTGTGATTTAGGGTCATTATTACTATTACAAAAAAATGAAATATATTACTATAGAGTTTACTCCCATACCCTAAAGATAGCTGATGGTTAAATTCTCTAAAATGGATGAACCATTTTCCTTATCTATTGCAGTGGTTAATTTACAAGGAACAGATATGTGGGATCTTCTCAGCTCATTTGCTCAGCCATTAAACAGCAATTACCCCTAAATTCCTCCACATTTCCCTACTGAACCACATTGAGGAAAATATCAGAATTTCCAAGTAACAAACCAAGATAAAACCCATTTTAAGAAACAGGTACAGGAGTTTGTAGGAAGCAAAGCATAGCGACCTAGATGTGTGCAACTCGCCATCTTCATGCTCTGGCCTCCCAGCACTTCAGTTTACTTGAAGATTAGCTGCAGAGGCCAGTGACAGATTTCTTTAAGATCCAACTGCGATTTGAGAATCTTTTTTGAAGAAGCTGTTTATTTATTTAAGTTAGATATTCTGTGAAGTTTGTAATAAAATTTTAAACTGCCCATCCTTCTGGTCTCAGACAAGCTCTCTCACCTCAGGAGGTCTTTCCTGGCCTGAAGAGGAGGTTAAACAGCCTAATCTCTCAGCTCTCTTCCCACTCAACACGGGCCCTCCTCACACCTGTGTGGTGCCATTTTGTGAATTAGAAAAGACAGCCCTTTCTCATAATACATGCTTTGTTTCTGTCAATCTTTAAATTACATTGATTTTATTATAACAGGAAACTCTGGTGCCATCTTTCAGAAAACTGTCCTGAGAAACATACAAATCGATAAGGTCCGGGAGGCAAGCGAAGCCCTCCCCCACCACACACCCTGCACAACTGCACGCAGCGGCCCTGACATCCCCCCCTCAGCAACACTCATCTTACTCGCGATGACCTGTTAACATCCATCCCCACCATTCACTGAGACCCAGGGGCTGTGTGTTCTCCTCGCTTGACATCTGCTCTCTGCTGCAGGGAGTGGCACAGGGAAATCACAGAGCTCAGCCTATCTAATTGGACCGAATTTGAATTTTAATAGGATGTTCTGTTATGGAATATTGGAAGAGAAAAATGCTTCCTTAAAGATTTCAATTCTGGATGAAACACAATAATTAAACAATTCACTGCAAGGCACTCTTGAATATTCACTCAGGTTTCTAAGCCTGTCCCTGGGGTGTTGGGTTCTGTTGTGTGTGCATCTACAAAGTGTGGCCTAACATTTAATGTTGGTTTTTGTTTATCCCAATGACTTCGATCAAATATGCATAAACACTTAGAGACAATTAAAAACAATGAAGTTATCAACAACCCCCAGAACTGAAGCTGCGCGGATTAAAGATTTGTGGTAAACCTCACGAAGTATAACGTGAACTTGCCTCAAGGTGTTGAGGAAGTGAAAATGAGGGAGATTGCTGCAGGAATACAGAAGGAGACGGGAGGCATCAATGCCATTTTTGGTTCTGTGCCTCTGAGTGTAAGGATCGAAAGTGTTCAGTGGAAAAGTGTTCAGAGAGCATATCGTCCTTTTCCAAGTCAAATTCTGGCGATATTTTAGATAAAATACTCCAAGGTAAGAAACTAATCTTTAGTGATCATCCTCTATGCCAGATGCTAGGTAAGACACATAAATTTGCTATCTTATTTCATCCTGGCCAAGCTGAATAGGAGTAATAGGTTGAATTTAGGATGAATTATATGAAATTAAACACATAGAATTTTATATGGAGAGAGAAAACTAATAGCAGCAAGGTCTCCTTGGCCCTAGGATAAGTTCAAAGAAGTGGTCACCCTGTTATTGAACTACTTGGGATTAAAGTTGGAGCACTAAAATAAAAAGAAAGGGAGAGTAAGGGCTTCAACTAAGTCTTCTTCATCTCTAATTCTCTCTACTATTCTAGCTGTGATTCAAATTGAAATTCGTGACATGGAATATATGTTGTTTTATGTATTTCTGTGGTGTGGTTATGAAGCCCTAAGCTGCAATGTGTCTGTAATCCATTAGACAATGGTCATACCGTAGCCAGAAAGGCTTAGTGAGGCCTTGCAGAATTCCAGAGAAGTCATGTCAAGCAGAAACTTTGGTCTCCAAGGTTTTTATTAGAAACAAATGAAAGGAAACACAAGCAGACCAATGAGTAAGTGACCTGAAGCAATACACAAAAATAAGTGCCATACATTCTCTGTCCTTTGCAGCAGTGAGCTCAGGCAGCCTGGATCAAGTCACTGAAGCCCTGAAACCTACAAAGGCTCAAGACAGTGGCCCTTCCCATGGACAGTGATTTTAAAGTTTGAAAGGTGCAGAAAATATCCCTTTCAAAGTGGCTTGCTGAACTGTCTCTTCACATCTGTCCAAAAACCAACTTACATAAACTATGTGGACTAAAAGTTCTGACGTTTTAATTTTATGTCTGCTCAGACACACTCGGCAAAAAGCATTCCTGAAGCCGAAAGCTTTATTTGAAACATCTTTTCCACCCATCTTTATTTTTTGAAAATGCCACAAAGTATTCCTAGAGAAATTGCTAATGATGAAGTAATGCGCTATTAAATTTATTATACAGAATTAATCTTGTCGGTGGTAGTATTTTTACATTTTTGGAGTCTTTTCAAGTTTAATCATCATTGCGTGCCAAGAAAAATGTGGAAAAGAAAGGATTATTGTCCTTAATCCAGGTAAATTTTCTCCTCTGGAATTATGCAAATTGCTTCCGAGCATGGTTATGTCTTCATTCAGTAAATGGCAAGAACATTTTTTTTAAATCAACGTGAATTTCTTGACACGTCCTGGCAACACAGATGGTTGGACAACTTTTCTCTCTGTATGTAGCCATTTTTCAAACTGCCATATCTTCACAGCCTCAAATCCTAACTCCATAGGGTACATTGTAATAGGCATACTTTTCTCCCTAAAATTCTACAGCTAATGAGGAATGATAATTATAGAGCAATACCTCAACATAGAGTGGATCGAGACCGAGCACGCTCGGTGTGCCCACGTGCTGGAGACTTGATTGTGACTGACATGAAAGTGTTTTTGTGGTTTACTTTTTAGCAGTACAATAAAGTTGCCATTATAAGTGGTCAGAAACCACAAGCCAGATATTTACATGTGAGGTTCTGTTTGTAGCATTATTATGTAAATATGTTCTTTTCATGTCATGAGGTTTTAGGGTTTTTAATAAAAGAATGGGGTTTTTTCTTTACTATTTTGTCTTCTACTTCTTTATATTATAAACATACACCCTCATTTCTCCTAAGATCATGAAATTTAAACAATAAATCAAATGTCCCAGATGTGAAAATTGAAATTTTCATTTGCAGACTACGTCAGAGTTGACACACTGGTGACCTGCAAAGTAGAAGTGGCTGCTGCTGTGTTTTATTTGGGACAAACAATGCTTTTAAATAATATAATTTCCTATGTTTAAATATTAGACCATGTAACACGAAACTCAGTTTTTTGTCTTAAAGAATCGGGTCTGGTAGCACTGGACTTACACTGTAGTTGATGACAGCCAAATCATGACTGCCACCTTTCACTGATCTTGTATAGCTCACCACAGCCGCTCTGCCCATACTCATGGCAGCCCACCACATCCATCACTGCAGCCCACCTCCTCATCCTCACAGCCCTCCCCCATCCTCACAATCATCCCCTCCACCAGCCCTCACTGATTTTTCCTCTGTAGAGATTACCTAACCAACCTTTATTGGCATTTGAGTTTGCAACCATTGGACAAAAGTTTTTTTCCTCATTGAATCAGATAAGAAACAGATGCATAATCACATCTTAGTATAGTTAATTGGTACTTTAATTTGAGGTTAAATTTGTCTTTAAAAAATGATAATAATGGGGCTGAAGTCCCTGGATTAGATCCCCAGCCCTGAAGGGGATGGGGATATTAAAGATTAAAAATTGAAGAGAAAAATAAATTCATCATCAACAAAATCATTTAAAAATAATCATGCCATACACATTTAAATAGTTATTGAAATCTGCACTTTAAAAAAAAAGACTTTTAAAAATCATTAATTTATGGAGAGTGTTGTAAAGAGCCTGCACATGGCAACGTTTTGGAATGAAAAGGGAACACCTGTTTATCCATTATTCTAGAGGCTCAGAGATCAAAACTGCCATCTGCCTTAACAGCTAACAGAAATTTGGTGCCTAGCTTCCCCTTCAATAATCCCCTTACTAGCAACTACAGAAGAAACCCCAAATCAAATTTGTACAACCTTTCTGAACTCTTCGTGCACCAGATTAATTTGCAGCTTTTCTCTTCCTCTCCTGTGACCTGCTATGGATCTTACAGAATCAACTCTTGACTACATTAAGCTAAATAACTCTTCCATAAAAACAGCCAAGCTGAGTGGTATCAGATGAATGAAGGACAATCTTGGGTTGAGTCCCCAGTAAATCAGGAGCATGAGGAAGCCCCACATCAGAACACATTCCTACCACTGGGACTCCTGCCCCACTTGTTTGGCTGAAGAAGCCACCAGAAACTAGCTGGGCCCTTATTTGATCCATTTTCACCTAGAAATCTGAATCACAATGGCTGTGTGGGTTATCTTCTGTCAAGCCTGATCCGAATGAATCTCCAGTCTGACTGCTAACCCAAGTGACACCTAATGGCTAAAAAGAGAGCACATGACTCCCCAAGAGAAGCCAGTGAATTGTAATTGTTGCTGAGATTCTTTCTGGCCAGAAAGCACTAGAACTTCAAGGCTTTGTGAATACATTCATAACCTGCCTCACCGAAACACTATTTTGCACCAAAGAAAATGCCAAAATATTTTATGTCCTTTCCCTTTATGGATAGTATTCCTGCTGTCATTTTTTTCTTCCTCATGACTCCTATGAAACCACTGTTTGCATTCTGGGGTGGTTTTTTTCCTCTTTAATTTTATTTTTAATTAATCTTTGTAAAAAAATTTAATTGACAAAAATTAAATATACCTATAAAGTACAAATGATATTTTGATTTACTTATACATTGTAGAAAGGTCAAATCAAAGCAATTAACATTATCTGCCACTTTACCTATTTATGTTTTTTGTGGTAAGAACATTTAAAATCTATTTTTTGTCACTTTTCAAATACATGATACATATTATTAACTATGGTCACCACCCTGTGCAAAATGCTTGCAGATCACTAAAATATATTCTTCCTGTGTAACAGAAATTTGATACCAATTTCACCATTTTTGAAAAATGCTTATGGTCATGGAGGTCCAATACCGGGCTCTGGAGTCCTTGTGTGACACTGTGTAATGAACTTAACCCCCTCACCCTCAACTTTCTCACCAGTAAAATGAGTGAACAACACCTGTCTCCTAGGACTATTGGAGGGATAGAAGTTAACTATTCCATGCCAAACTCTCAGTAGAATATTTAGCTACCATTATTATGTATACGTGTTTGCATCATAATCATTGTGTAAACAGAATTGTCTTTAAATATCGTGACATAATATTTTTAATATCACAACATAACTTTGCCTCATAATTTTATTGATTATATTATATTCATTCATTATTGCTGAACTTTTAAATTGTTCTAGTTTTCCACTATGAAACTTAATTTTGCAGTGATAGGCTTTAGACTGCTCTCTGTTTCTTGGAACACTTTCCTTAGAACAGATTCCCAGGTGAACAACTACTAGGTCAAAGACTTTGAATAGCTTGATGCTCCTGAGAGGCCTTGTGAAATCACTCCTCATAGCCTTACATCAACTCACAGTGACACTAACGAGGTGAAGGAGTCTCCCCGCTTTGTTGTCAGCACACAGCCCTAAACTTGTGGGTGGAAAAGAGCACCTGGCTTTATCTTGCTATTCCATTATTACTGGTGGAGTTGGACATTTTCCTGTGTCTGCCTACTCTCATTTGTGAATCACTTACATTCTTGACCTTTCATTCACCCACGGGGAGTGGGTTTCTTCCCTAGCGGTGGGGCACTTGACTCATCACTTGGTAAGGAGAGGGCAGCGCCTTCCGGCACCCTGCACCACGAACCCTGGTCAGCTGGGGCACAGAGCGCCTGTCCCTGCCTTTCCCTCAGAGCAACCTGAGAAACCACAAAGGCACCACTTGATCTGTGTGCTCTAAATAACTGGCTATTTATAACAGATTCCAGCAGAATGGATAATTGGAAACCACAGAGCACACTTGTGCTTTGTCTCACCTGTCTAAGAAGGAAAACCCAGAAGGTAACACGTGAGCTTGTGCGGCACCCACGGCACCAAAAAGAGAGCCCAGCTATTCTCCCCTCCCCACCCAGTCCCTCGCCTCCCTCTACAGCTCCAGGGCTCCAGAGTTCTGCAGGACCTTGGACTTTTCACCTGCTCTGGTGTTTCAAAATACAAGAGCCTGGAAGTCTTTTGAGCTAATTCCTGTCCTTATTCCACTTCACAGCATCCTCATGAATCAGCCTCATCCTTTCCAGCTGAGCATTTCCTTAAGGACAGTGAAAAAAGGAGTTGAAGACAGCTCAGCTCAGCTCAGATGAGGCCCCTTTCACAAATTTTATATACAGGCCGCAAATCAGATGATTCTTAGGGCACCTGCAGTAGCATCCTCCACCATCAATTTCCCATAAGCTTTGGGGGAAAAGGTGTCAAGTTTTGTAAACATTTCACACTTGCCAAGAATAACAGTCCATTGGCTGTGGGCAGGGAGTTTTGCCTTGAAAAAAATAGCTCATCCGAATGGACATGTTATTAACCTTCGGACACTGTCAAATGCCTAGGAGAGCAAGCATTCTCCTCCTGGTTTTCTTTACACGTGCTCAACCCTACTTTTTTTCTGGAAAAGTACTTAGTAATTCATCACCAAGACCAGTGAACACTCCTGTGGCTTATGAAGGCCAGATGGAAAAGCATTCATGAGCTTCACACCGAAAATGCTCCCAAAACTATGAACGCTGAAATAAATCCTCAGTAATAACAGTGGTTTAATCCCACCTTGTACAAATACATTTAATTTGCAGATGTGCTGTTTAATGCTTTTCAAACTATTGATCTTGAAGTATTCTTTCTAGTTTTGAATGTTAAATTTTACTGTAGAAATTAAAGCGTGATCATTTGTCCCCTTCCCTAGTTGTTCACTAGGCAGCAGGTAAAGTAACAGCAACTACTAGAAAAGGTTGAGTTAGATCTCTGCAAACTTGTATGGACGTACTTCAGTTTATTTTTACTTTCCTCTTTTTAAAGATTTTCCATTCTACTTAGATGCCATGTTATTAACTGTTATTCAGGTGCTGTCTTTTTGCTCAGCACAGCTCCTGTTTTACCTGTTTTACATATAAACGAGTTATAAATAAATGTATCATAGAATTTTTTACTACTTTACTACATAAATAAAACTAAAAATTATATTATCTTCTCTAAAAACTATAGAAAATCTTTCTCTTAAAACAGAAAAAGTGTCATTGAATGAGTATGGAAGTGCATTAGACTTCTAAATTCTTTCATCAAGACAGTAACATATTTATGTTTCATAAAGCTATTTCATAGCAATTGATATATGTAGTTTGATGCATGTGTTATATTTTAAAGTTTTGATTCTACTTTTGTTGTACAATCACATCCTTTTTTGCTTTCATCCATTAAATTATTTCCCATCTAACATTTCCCCCTCATCCTTCTGAAAATAAAATTATTCTCAGACCTGTGGCCTAGCAACAAAAGAAAAGGGAAATTATGTCTGTTCTACTTCAAGGGAAGCAATGGTGTGTGATGTACTAGAAAGAGCTCTGGGCCAGAAAAGAGGAAACTTGGGTGCTGGCTTCTGCTCTGCTGCGAGGGAAGGGTTGTTGGAGGAGTGGATCCTCAAGCGAGTGCATGAACTTCTTCGCACGTCACTTTCTTAGGGCCAGTTGAGAACCTGGAGCAGGCACCCCTGTGTCTCCTGATACTCTAAACTTCCTCATCCATGAAAGCAATGTCTCTTCTCTTATCTGGAATCCTTTTCCGTGAGGTAGTCATCTCAGGGGTGGCTGTCAGGAAACACATTTGCTGTGTTTTTGTATAAATCTATCTCTTGCCACTTGGAAGCCCTTGTTACCTCATTTGCACAAGCAGTTAGGGATGGGGGTGTGTCAGGGTTCTTGGTTTTTATGCCTTTTTTAATGCTCTAACGTGAATTATTTTCCTATTATTTCTAACATGTGAATAGTTTCCCTGAATTATTTTGGTCCAAATCTGAAATAGAAAATTTTCATGCATTTTTATACCTATCCCAAACTCAATTCTTCATTTAATAGGCTGTGTACCCACACATTAGTTTATCTACAGGAGATCTCACTTTAATATTTTAGAGCTACACCACCCAATTAAGCTCATGCTTGGTAAACACTTCCTGGGCTGTTTATTTTGTGTGAAACTTCCATTCCTGGAATTATCTGCTCAGAAAAGTTTTCAGTGACAAAGATCAACTCAAAAACCTAGATTGAGAAAAAGATGGGGGGAAATATGAGCATCTCAGCGTATTTTAAATGAAGATTACTGGTGTCAGTTTGTTACTCTGTTTTAAATACATTGCCAGAATACCAAACAGTCATAATCAAAGCTAACTGCAGCATCCATTTAATGGATTATTATACAGACATTACATCTACAAGGAATTCATAAGGACGTGGCAAATTGTTTTTAATATGGTAACTGAGAAAACTGAGAAAAAAATATAGCTTGATCTTCACTAAAGAAAAATAAAAACATTAGCATATTAACTTCAGTTTTCCCTAGATGATGAATTATTTTATGAAATTTTTCTTTCCCCTATTTTTACTTTTAAAAAACTTAACTAGTAATTTCTGTTAAAAATGTAAAATAAAAATTACATTGCGCATTTTTTTACTACTGCAATTTTGAGTTCGCTAATGCCTGTACTCAGAAGAATGGTCCCATCCCACAAGAGGAATAAGGCAGAGAAGTTCAATTTATTCCTTGTCCCTAAGGCCCAAGCAGCAGGCCATGGCTCCGCTGGGGGCGGGGGGGTGGGGGGGTGGTCCAGTGGCATCAAGCAGAGAAGCTCCAAAACATCGCAAGGGCCAGAAATTGCAGGACTGAGGTCCCACAAACACTTTTCATTTCATGGAATAAACACTGCGTGCCAGATACTAGCTACACACTGGAGGTCTTAGAAGAATAAAATGACATCTGTAAGATGAAAAGGAATTAATAGTCTTTTAGATGAAAATAAGAAAATAAATCATAGGTATAATGAAAACCATATATAAAGGTCATCCCAGCATAAGGGTTGAACAGCCAGTTCAGCCTGGAGGAATTCAGAGGCACCATTTGAGTCTAGAATTGATCACAAAATGGGGCCAGAGTCACACGTGGAACTACATGATGGATTCTGGGAATTATGGTTACATATTCAGTAAGGGTGAGCTTAGAATATGAAAGAGATGAAGGGCAAATGTGGCAGGAGGAAAATCATGGCTGCCTTGGCTGTCACATTCAGTTGGAGTCTTTGTCCTATGGGTGACAAGAAGCCATTAAGAGATTTTAAAGCTGTAGATTTACATTAAATTTGCATTTTAGAAAGATCACTCTGGTGGTGGTGTGGGGGAAAGGAGAGAAATGAGAAATGCTGTAAGGATGGTGGTCTAACCCAGAAACCATGCTGGCTTGAGCTGGGGCAGTGACAAGAGAAGCGAAGACGAAGGAGTGGATGTGGCAGGGAGTAAAACGCAGATGTAAGCCAGAGGCCCACTGGGTGTGGAGTGGGCAGGAGGGGAACGGGGGAGAATCCCAATTCTGATGTTTCTAAGAGAATAGAGATGTCCTTGCAGTAGGGAGTAGAGGAGTAGATGCTGGGAGTTAATGAACTTCAGTTTGGGGCATAAAGTTCTTTCTCTTTTCTTTCTTTCCCTCTTATCTCTTCCTGCTTTTCCCTTCCTATATCATACACCTTTCTTTCTGTCTTTGTGTCTTTCTTCCTTCCTTCCTTCCTTTCTCTTTTTTTCTCTCTCCTTCCCTCTTCCTTTTCTCCTTTCTTTCTTTCTTCCCTTCATTTAGTCACTGACTAAACTTTCAAGTCCTCCCTGCATACCTGGCACTATCACAGACACATTGTCCCAGGTCCATTGTAAATTAGGCCAATTTCCATGTATCTTCAACCACCAAGGAGAAGAAAGGCATTTTTATAGCCACAACTGCTGGATGTCTCTGCTTAGGATACAGCCAGTCAGGCAAAAGACACAAATGGCTTTGCATAATACATGTTTTGTATCAAATTTCCACTAATGGCCATTTTCTTTACAGGTAGTGCCATTTTTTCTGTTATGTTTCTAAAAGAAAACTTGCGAGCCTCAGATATACTTGGTGAGTAATTATTAACTGTAACATTGCTTGATCAGGAAACAAATAATGCTATCCATTTAAAAATGTGTGCTTTAAAAACGGAGAAAAGGGCCAGGGATTTAGCACAGTGGTTTCGCCACCTGCTGTGCAAGCGCAAGGACCCAAGTTCAATCCCCGGTACCAAAAAAAAATAAAATAAAGGAAAAATAAAAACAGAGAAAAATACTGAAATGGATGCAAACTCTCATTTAGAAATATCTTGGAGCCACTATCTCATCTCACATAAAATACTTCCATTTTCATTATGATTACTCCATATGCTATTGGTGATAGCAAATTATTTTGTAATATTATTTACTAATGTTGTAAAATTTTTATGAAGATAATAAAATTCAATCAAAACATCTGATTACCTAGTAGACTGTTGCACTTCAAAGGACATATTCACTATATTGTTACATTTCTAATGCATAAAAATGAAAACCATGCAATATTAAGTGCACCAAGTAAAAGCCTATTGTGTTTTACTCCTTCTAAAACTACCTATTGTATTTAGCGTCTAAATTTAGTGACTAAAAGTAACACAGAAGGTTGCTTTTCAGAATCCTATTTTGAAATACAGTTATTAATAGAAATTAACAGTAGCCTTCCTAGCTGTAAGAAAGACTTCTGTTACACAGCAGCATTATCATTTATTCATTGTATCTTCATGGTTTTGTTGGAAATATCATTGGTGAGAAGAATTATATTTATATTTTCTTCTCTGACAAAACCTGTTTGAATTGCTGCTGACATATGGTAATGAACACAGATACTTTAGGCACTTTAAATAAAACAATGCCTCCCCTCTTCCAGGGAGATCATATTTTTCAAAAATGTGAGCTCTAAATGTGACACCAGTATTGGTATGTTGAGCATTTGTTTTCCCTGATCATGTTTCCCTTGAGCCTAATGTCTTGAAAGTGTTTTCACTTTTTCTTTCTTCCTTGGTTTGATTCTGCTAGTAGAGTTTTTAGTCAACATTGTCAAATTTTTCATGGTTAAAATGTTTTTCTAAATGCATTCATATGTGAATTGTATCTCTTCCAACATGCTATTTTTCTATACTCTATTTTACATGTTGTGGTTTATGGAATCATTTGAGGAAGTCATATGAAATCAGAAATAAGAATGACCAGTGCCTGAGTTTTATAAATTAAAAAATTTAAGTCCTGCTTTTTTTCATTTATAAATGCCTTAAGGAAACTTTTTCTTATTAGTATATATTTGTGATACATAACGAACACTTTCATCCTGGCAAGTTGGTACATGTACATATTACATTTTAATTCTTTTTACTTTCCCTTTCCTTCTCCTTCCTCCCCTCTCCCTCCATTCCCAGGTGCCCTTTCCATCTGCAAAAGGTCTACCTCCCTGTTAAGGAAACTTTGAGTCATTTTATTGAACATTTGCCATCTTTGGTTGTTAATAGTTGATTACTGACATTAATCTAATTTATGAGATAATACAATAGATACAATGGAGGATTTACTAATTATCTTGAATATTAATGATAAAATATAATTACAGCTGAATCTCTGCCCTGAAATAATTTACAGTCCATGATAAAATATACTCATAAATAAGTTTTTAAAAACATGAGCCATGAAACTTTAGTTTAGAACAGTGTTTCAGAACCTCAGCACTACTAACATTTTGGGTTGGGCAATTCTTCCTTGTGGGGGGCTATCTGCCCCCCTGCATTGTTGAGTGTTTTCATCCTCAGTCCTTCACCTAAAAGATGCCTCCAGTGGCCTCTACCCCAGTAAGAACAACCCAAAATGTCTCTAGACGTTACTCAATGTCCTCTAAGGGCAAAAATCATCCTCTGCTGACAACCACTAGAGTAACATAAAGAGAAGCGACTCTGCCTGGGACTTTTTTACACCATTTGAATTGGTTTGACAGCTACATAGGACAGGCATAGGCCACATCCAAGGATAAAGTGAAGGGCACACAAAGGGCTTGACACAAGAAGTGTTAACAAAGGTGTAGAAAGGTAAATTCAGTTTCTGTTTACTATTTTACTGCATATAAGGATTAGGAGAAAAATAAATGAAAGTTGTAACCTTGGAAAAGGAAAAAATAGAAACATCAGTTCATACAGATGATTTGATTACAGTATGAACTTTAGTGACTAAACCGGAAGTGATGAATTAGCTCAGGCAATTAAAGGATATAAGTTAAACCCACCCTTGTGGATTCAAACCTGGATTCAGGCCTTCTCACAGCCTCTGTTTGCTGACAAATACATAAGATTGTTTGAGGACCAAACTGGATAATCTATATAAAAGCAGTTTGAGAAATGTAAAATGCTGTCACTTCAATAATCACTACATAATCTCACTACATAATCATAACGACTATGATCACCTTCATTCCTAAGTGATACCCAAGAGGTAATACTAGCAATGTAAATAAGGAATGGGAACACACACACACACACACACACACACACACACACACACATATCAGGAAGACAACAAAATAAAACTTCAAATTAATTCTTTAGAACTCTGATTTTTTTGTATTTTAATACATAAAATAATTATTAAATATTCACTCTTGCCAGGTACTCTGTTGTATTTTACATGGATTGTGTTATTTAAATATAGGAACAACCCATTTACAGAACCAAAGTCTGATACTTAGATTAAATAATTTGCCCAGTGTCATATAATTAGTAGGCCACGGGCCAGTATTCTAACCATGGAAACCTGATAAAGCTAGATCATAGTTGTTTATTGTAAATCTCTAGTACCAGTGAACTGTGTGACCTTTGCAAAACCACATAAATAAGCTCCTTGAACCTCAGTTTCCTCATTTGTAAAATGAAGAGAATATTACCTACCTCCCAGGATTAGATGAGTTCAGGTATCAAAACTCCTAAAGCAGGGTCTGCCCCACAATAAGTGCTCAAAGATGTTGGCCATTAGTATTATTACTGCTATAATCACCCACCACTGCACTCTGCTAGTTAATCAGAAAAAAACCTTGATTCGATTATTCTTCAAACTTTAGTCATCCAGCTAATATGCCCCACAACTCTGATTTGTTTTTGTTTTTGTTGTTTTTGCCTTCCTAACTGAATGCTTTTTGAGTAGGGCTATATAAGTGATAAATCATGTTTATTTCACACCATTGGTCTAAGCAATCCATTCTTACCTTTAAAATGCTGTCATGGTAAAAAAATAGGATTCTTTTATTCCTATCCCACACCCTTTCCTCTAGTGAAGAAGATCGCAAGATTATCATCATTTGAGATATAGTGATTCATACTTAGAGAAGGACTTTTCCAAACCTCACTCAATGTGTTGAGGCACATGTGTTTACTTTGGGCCTTTATTGCTATTGCCTTAAGAAAATTTAGCTCTTTCTGTGAAAAGCAAAAAAATGCCTTTTTTATTTTTACAGGGACTAAAACCAAACAGGGAAAAGAATAGCTAGTGGTGTTTTTTAAAGATTTACATATGAGCACGCTAAGAATTAAATTGTCAAAATGTGAGAAGGAGAATCATTTATTTTCCCCTACTTGAAGCAAATGAAAGTTTGTTTTTCATGGTGGAACAAATGAAGATTTGGGGCCATGTGGAAACAAGCTGAACTAATTTATTGCCAAATGCTGCTCTGTGGCTATGAAGCTTTTCACCACTAGCCTTCAAAAAATGACCTCACAAAAGCTATGTCTGAAGAGAATGGCCAGCTATTATTAACTCACTGACAAGTTTTGGACTCTGCTCTGATTCTTAGTGGATTAATAATTTTAAATTATTTTAATGATTATTTTTCCTTTTAAAAACACCAGATTGCTCTCCCTCCAACCAGCCAAAAACTCTAGTATTTTCCCCCTTTCTTCCCCCTCCATCATCAAAAGTATCAAAGCTAATAGTCTGTGAGATTCTATTTGATTTAAGCCCAGATAATGTCATCATAGAAATAAAAATTACAGTCAACTCAACAGCACTGCCCAGAGATAATTACTAGGTTACATTAAGTCACCTACAAAGACCCTCCATGGAAAGCCATGATATTAATAATGAAACAGAGGCCTCCTCCATCCTTCTCACACACCCGAAGCAAGCATGGTTTGGGTCCAGTATCTAGAATCCAGCTGAATAAAGCATCATTTCCAGTTGAAGGGACAGGTTGGGCATTTTGGTTTCAGAGTTGCCTCAACAATGAGAGCCTTCATGACAGCAGATCTCGGGCTATTTGGATTCACTGCATTACTGAGATCTCCCAGGCTCCTTTACAGTTCAGCCGCCATCAGCCCAAGAAACCCAGAATGACTACACTTCCAGAAGAGAAGTTCTAAATGGTCTGGTGTTGAGGAGTCCAGTTAACTCTGTGACCCCTTGTTGGACTCCTGTGGATCAAGAGATGCACTGCGGGGACCAAAGGAACAAGACAGCAATCTTGTTTGGAGTCAGGTTAGCTGAAAAAACTCTGAAGGCTCCCAGAAACCAGGTCAACGCAAATTCCACAAACTGGAAAACAGGCAGTTAATAATAGTTGGTATCCAACTAGGTAGAGGGGACAAAATTCAAGAAGATTTAAGATTTTTATTAAGGGCAAGAGCAGGATCTTGTCAGGCCGGAACAGACAGTGAACAGCTGCAGCACCAGGACACACCTGAGTCCAGGCTCAGTTCCCTGCAATCACAGTTATACTTCATTCCTGCCCACAGGTGTCTACCAGACACTTTTACAACAGCAGAACAATAGCCTGCTGAAACAAAGGCTGTATTCTCACAGCCAGGTCCAGTTCAAAGCAAGCATACCCCCAAATACAATAGATTCCCCAAAACATGACTTCAAGGCAATATAAACGGTCAGATGTGTTTAGAAAATATGACAAGTGCCACCTCCTCTCAGGGATTCATGGTGAACATCACCACGTTGGAGGGTCTGAGAGGTCTTCCAGTGGAACCACTCCTTTGCTTAACTCACCTCTTCCAAATATAGTTCACTTTCTTGGATCTTTTTGGTGGGACATCCATCTTTTGAAACTAGTTACAGGGAAAACCAATTTGGGAATGTTCTGCTAAAGGAACTTTGGGACCAGAAATTCCATGAGACCCTGGAGACCTCTGTCATAGGAATTGGTTCTATCCTGCCGTTTTGTACTCTGTACAGCCACAGGGCTCCACTCATATAGACTACACTACCCAGAGCTTTCCATTCAGCAGCGTTGCTCCCTCATTAATGCAAGGGGCAGAATGTAAGTGTTAAGAAAATAGACTGCCTGGGGTCCGGTCCAAGCACTCCACTTAGCTGGAAAATCCCAGGCAAAAGTCTTTCCCTTTGTGACTCAGTTTCTTCATTTGTCAAATGTGGACAGTAATAGTTTGAGTATACGTGATATGTTGTACACATTACTATTTATTATATACTGTATGAATTCTATATTGTATATGTTATATAATCACACAACAATAAACTATAGTCCCCTCTTATCCATGCTTTTGTTTTCTGTGGCTTTAGTTGCCTGTGATCAACTGCAAACCAAGAATATTAAATGGAAAATTCCAGAAATACACAATTCATGAGCTCTTTAAATAACTTTTATGAAAGTATATTATTGTAATTGTTCTATTTTATTATTAGTCATTGTGGTTCATATCTTCTTGTGGCTAACATAAATTAAACTATCTTAGCTACGTACATGTAGAGAACAAACTAGTATATGTAGAGTTTGGTACTATCTGAGATTGCAGAAGCTTTGGAATGTATCCCTCACTGATAAAGAACTTGTTGTAAGGACAAAATTAATTATATATAAAGCACTTAGAATTGGGCTCAGAGTATTGTCTATTCTATTATAGTTTTTATTATCATCACATTTTAATATGTCAGCCATACTTGTCTGTGAAATCAGTAGTTTTGAGAATATCAGCTTAAAAACAAGGATTACTGCTCTTTGTCACATCCTCTCCCAGGAAACCTAGTCTATATTATTGCAAAGAGCAGGGCAGGGACTTACTTGTGTTTCTGTTGTACATGTAGGACAAGTTTAAAGAAAGAGATTTCATTATTCATATATTGTATAAAGATAAATGTGAAAGTTCCATTAGCCAGCCCACTTTTAAGTAACTTGAGCTGAACTTGATGAGGCAATGGAATTGCTGCTGGTTTGGCTGTGAGGGAGGAGAATGGGCCACATCCCTGACACAGGTGGCATCTAGCTTCCAGACCTGCACTACTGCCTGCAGCTTACCCTCAGCTTCCTGGCTGCTCTGTTTCTGGTCCTTTCCAATGTCCAGATACGGCCAGGGATTTAGCTCAGTGGTTTGGCCGCCTGCTGCACAAGTGCAAGGACCCGAGTTTGATACCCACCCCACCCCCCAAAAAAAAATTCTTGAGTCCAATATCCAGATGCTATTGCTGTGTGCACCAGTTTCTGAAGTTAGCTGTGGGTAGCATAGTGCTACAATAATTGCTTCTGTGGGTTCTGTTAATATTAGGTAATTTCTCTCCTATTTTCTGTCAAGACCAATGGAGAGTAGTCTTCACTAAGCAATGAGAACTCGCCAGCCAGTTCTTCCTGCTATGCCTTCTGTTGTAAAAGTGGGTTGTTGCCTCCTTACAGACAGTCCTGGTAACGGTGCCTGCTCATCCCTGGGCTATATTGTTAGGGACACCATTGTAGATCCATTTAAGCAGAATTGAGAAGGTCTTTGATTCATGGCAGGCAGTCAGCATCCTGAGATGGATCGGTCCTAGGTCCACTGTCACATCTGGCCTCCAGGTGAGCTTCCAAGAGTATTCTGCTGCCCAGAATGGCCTCTTACAGAGCCAGACTCCTGGGGTCTGATGACTTAACTCTATCCTAGAGATGAGGAAACTGAGTTACAGCTGGATCAGTAACTTGTCCGAGCTCTTCCAACTAACAAGTAGCAGTGAACTTTGAATTTTTCAGGGGCAGTTTCAGGGAGGGGAACTGGGGCCATCAGGGTGTGAGAAACACTTCACTCTTCATGATCACTTAACTTTTCACTGTATCCCTGGAATTTTGTACCACATAAATGTATTACCAACTCAAAATGAAATTAAAACACAGGAAAGTTAATTGACACTAGATAGATGAAATGAAGAAAATCTGGTAGAGGTACTTAATATAAATAAGAAACTTAGATTTCACAAAAGAAACCAAGGTTTCTGAGAATTTTTAGAGTATATTCAATGGCTTTACACTACTGTATATGCACAGTTTAGGAACCATTTTTTTTAAATCCCTTCCTTCTAGGAACCTAATTCAGAATAATTATAATATATAATCTTTTTGTCCCAAGGAAAAGGGCATGACTGACCAGTAATTTTCCCTCAGGTTCTGATATATGATTTTCATCATTTTGCTCTTATTACAGTGTTTAATAATGTCTATTGTTTCCCAGTATAAGTGAGTAGCTGGGCTTCACCTCCAGGCCGCTGCTCCCTCGTGATTCACTGGCACACACAGAAATGGTCAGTTGGCTTGGAGGCTTCTCGGGCCTCCACATGCACATGGTCTGACCTGCTCTACCTTCCAGGAAAGTTTCCCCTAAGAGCCCAGGATTCACCTGGAACAACTGAGAAAATTCAAAAGTTACTTCCTGCTCCATTCATTCCTGAGCTTTTATTCCTCCTTTGAAGATTACCTCTTTCAGTGAATGTGTGATGCTACCTAGGAATGGTTGGATGAGTCCTATTTTAATAGGGAGGGACCATCCACTCCTTCACAACTAATGCCCCATTTCTAGGTAATGTTTGCATCGACACAGAGCTCTAAGTGTCCCTTGTCAATTTGGTTTGCCTTTTCTCTTTTATTTAAGGTATGACACTGGCCATTGCAGGAACATATTTATTGGTGAACTTCGCTCCAAATATAACTCAGGCTGTCTCAGCAAGAAGTGTACAGTACTACTTTGTTGGCTGGCAGTTCCTGATCTATGTGGTAAGAACTACAGACATTTTACCAGCAAGACCACCAGCACCTGCAGATGTTAGAGAACTAATACAACCTTTTCTTGTCACACAAATAACTTACAAAGTGTAAGTGTATTTGACTAATACATTGAGATGCTAAGTCTTCAAAAAAGTCCTTTTTGAGATCCATGCAACAGACTGAGAGGAATAGGCAGCAGGAGTACAATCCTGAGTGATATGTAAAGAAAGAATGAAATGTGCTGCCTTAGACATTTGCGGCTATTAATTGAGGTGTTTCATTTGATACTATGGCTATCATCTAGTGAATACAAAAAGGGGAACATGATAGAAATGGTTGATATGTAACTTGTTAAGTCAACTGAGATTAGAGAATAAGAAAGAATATTCTAGAAAGGGGGTGTTAGAAGAAGAAAACTGGGATCATCTTGCTGAGCGTCTAACCAAGAACTGGATTGGTAAAACAGCGAATTTGTAAAAAGAATCAAATCATGCTGAATCATACATTTTTAGGATTCGAAGTGACCTCAAAAAGCTATCTGTCCCCATCCTCTGTCATTAAAACAAGCACAACAGTATGATCCTACTTTATTTATATGGCTAGCATTGAAAAGTGTGACACTGAAGCCAGAAACTGAAGCTGGATGCCAGGGAGCTGACCTATAATCCCAGTATTACCAGTTCAAGGCCACCCCGGACAACTTAGTGAGACCTGTCTCAAAATAAAAAATAAAAAGTACTGGGTGTATAGCTCAGTGGTATAGTGCTTGCCTACCCTACATAAGCCCTGGGTTTAATCTCTAGTATGGGGGGCGCGGGGTGACATTGGCATTTACTGGGACGTGTTTCCTGGTGATCACCGCTGTTTCCCAGGAGAATAGAGCAGCAATTCCTGGTCTGTGACAAGAACTCCACGTAGGGAGCCTACCATCTCTGACACGTCATTCTGGCCACTGGAACACAAATGCTCACAGATCTTTCACTTTATCGTCTCCCTCTTCCCTCCTTTCTCTCACCCTACAGAGCTACTTAGGTTCCCTTATTCAAAAAGAAAAATCCTTCTTATGCTACACACCCTTTCATAAACTGTCCTGTTTCCCTTCATCCATTCACCACCAAAAGTGCACCCAAATCATCCATGCTCATTGGCCCGGTCCACCCTCCCAGCTCCATTCACTCCTCCTTCCCCACACTCTAGACTCTCCTCAAGTTGAGGATATCGCTCTTCACATATTGCCAAACAGAATTGCTTTTTTTGGTCCGGATCCTTCTGGAAACTTGTGCAGCGTTTGCTCTGTGCCCGTCGCTTTCCCCTGGAGCCTCTCCCTTCTGGCATCCTCATTGGTTTCCCTTTCTCCTCTTCCTCTCTGACCGACCCCTCCCAGGCTCTCGGAGGGTCCCCTGCCTCTGCTAGCCCTTCAGGCCTGTGTATGCCACCTTCTCTCCTGCGGACTTTAGAAGTGATGTATTGCTCTCCTACATCGTCCTCCTTCCAGACCCAGACCTGCCTCTCTTTCTGGATCCTCTTCTATCTACTTATTTCTCCTCCCCACCTGGATGCTCCAGAGGTTTCTCCGATCTTGCCTAAAGCTGAATGCTGTGTCTCCACCCCCAAACTCTCTGCTCTCGTACATTTCTGTGGCAGCCTCCCATACTAGAAGTCTGAGATGCACACAGCTTCTCCCCACCCTCATTCCCACCCTATCCTCCATTCCTGCATGTTTTAAAGTCTCAAACTTGACCCCTCTTTCATATTCCGTGACCCTTGCATTAACTTAGGCCTTCATCATCTCTTGCTCAAACAACTGTAGCAACCTCTTAATGAGTCCATACTGTGGCTGTAAGTATCCTCCTAAAAAGCAAATCTTATTACTTAGCCCTCCCTGGACAATGGCATAAGCTCATGCCATTGTGTCTGCAGATCCTCCTGCCAGAAAAGTCCCCTACCTCCTTTGACCTGTCTCTCTCCCCTTACAGCTCCCCACAAACTCACTCTCATGGGCACAGCTCTGATGGGCCTCCTCTGTGAAGGTATTTATGAGCTTCCCACAGGCCACGTTCTGTTTTACCTATTTACCTTGTCCATTCTATGTCAGCATGCTGTGTACAGCTTCAGAGAAAGAATTATTATTGGTCAATCAGCCATCAGTCATAAGGCCCTGCCTATTGAAATAGGTCTTCCCACTGCGTCATGGCCCTGACTTTCATTCCCATGAGTTTTGGGTTTTTTTGTTTTGTTTTATTTGGTACTGGGAATCGAACATGGGTCCTGCTTGCGAGGCAGGCGGCGGAACCACTGAGCTAAATCCCCGGCCTCATTCCCATGAGTTTTGTTTCTTCCCTTGCTCTGTCATTTCCTACCTCTTCTCTTAGCCTCTGCTTCTTTCCAGCTTTTAGGGCTGGACTTCCCAAGTCAAATTAGCCTTCTCAAGGTCTTTCACACTTTGTGCCTTTCTCCTGCTCCATTTATTTTCCCTCTTGTCTGCAGTCTTTTAACATCTTTCATTGATCAGCTGTAAGGACTAGGAGGAGTTTTAATTTCTGTGATTTACTTCTATTCTTTATACTGTGTTGAATATTTCATGATAGGCCAGACTTGAAGTCCTACCAATACGTTACTACTTTTTGCCTGCAGGCAAAAAGAAATACTTCATCCAGTAAGAAAAGAGTGACATAGCCTGTGACCAGAAAATTAATAGCCTGGGTTGAATTTTTTAGAGATTAAAGATGCACCAAGGCTTATTTCCTAGAATAAATGCATTGTTTGGTGATGATGTGTCTTGTGCTGCTTTAACAGCCAAGGAAACAGTTTAAAAGAACAAAACTATTTTCTATTAAACTATACTTCCACCAAAATAACTGAAATTAATTACATTTTGCCACGTTCAAAAGTCAACTTTTAAATTGTTTTACTCACTTATCCATTCAAGACTGGACACTGAGATGATGGGAAGGAATTTCCACAGCAGGTACTGAACAGTGCTGGGAGAGATCTGTGCTTCTGTAAAAGTGTATTATGTTAATGCTTGAAAGTAAATAGCTTCATAGTGGGACCCTATCTCAAAAAAAAAAAGCCTATAATCCTAGCACTCCGGAGGCAGAGGCAGGAGGATTGCTGAGAGTTCAAGGCCAGTCTGGGCTGCATAGTGAGTTCAAGACCATAGCAAGACCCTGTCACAAGGAAAGAGGGGGAGACAGAGAGAGAGAGAGAGAGAGAATAGCACACAGGAAAATGTAAGTAAGCCCAGGTATTTACAAGATAGCATAAAATAAGTCTTTTAAAAAGTCACATTTGAAAAGCACTGTTGGCATTAGATTCTAAAAGGAAAGATCCATGTTATGCTGTTTTGGAATGAAATCTATTATATAGTTGCATCTCTAAAGACTCGGAGTGACCAATTGTATGTAAGATCTTGAGCTGAAGTTTGGTTTAAACCTTTTAAATATCTAGGTAGTTAATATTTAATTCTCAGATATGGCAGACTCTGCTTTTTATGCAAATCATGACTGCAGAAATCATAATTACACCAATCAAGACAATTCTTTGATGAATCATTCATCCATTTATATATTACATCAAGTAAAGGCACCTCAATTGCCCTTTCATACTGTTCAAATAACTTACAAGATGAATAAAAATGTTTAAAAGTCATTTTTTTTTTTTTTTTTTTTTTTTGCTGTACTAGACATTGAGCCCAGGGCCTTCTCACTGAGCTACATCATCAGCCCTTTCTTTATTTTTTTATTTTGAGACAGGGTCTCCCCAAATCACTGAATTGCCCAGACTGGGTTCAGACTTGTGATTTGCCTGCCTCGGCCCCTCAGGGTAGAAATCTTAATACATTTTACATTTCTCAACAAAGGGATTGTAAAATTGCACTACAGACTGGCCCGTCTCATCGCTTTCCCTGTGTGTTTACCTGCACCAGACCCGTTTTCCGTCAAGGTTTTCATGAACTGAATGCCACACTGCAGCTCGGCGGGGGAGCTTGGGACAAGCTCTGGTCTGGTCTTCTTGTGCAGGTAGAGGACATGAGATCCGGTGTCTGCTAGGAGGGAAGAATGAAGTGTGCTTTATCCACCACTAACACAGCCTTTCCCATCTGGCTGCCACAGATGGGTAGTCCTCCTCGCCAGAGCTTACCACACAGCACACAGAGTGGGTTTCCAGGTCACACCGGCTCGGAGAGACACTGCACAAGATGGTCCCTCTGAGGGAACCATGACAGAATCCATCATCTCTGTCGGCAATTGGGGAGCTAGAAGTCCTTGAAAAAGAGAGAGAGAGGTTTAATTTTGTTAGTCCTGCATACCCTGGGCTATTGGACCACTGGGCCCTTTTCTCGAAGGACATTTTGTTGGACAATACCTATCACCGTGCTCTGCAGAGCCCACATGAGGAAATGCAGCCCTAACCTCAATTACTTCATGTTCTTTGGCAGGCCATTTTGCCCACCCAGATTTTCCAACAGACTATTCAAATTGAAACCTCTGTTATGAACATAAAACCCTTCACAAAATGATCTGCATGGTACTCATTTTCTCTCCTCCAGACAAAAAAAAAAATTAAATCAGCAGAAGCCAGGGCCAACCCTGTCATTTGGAGCAATTCTATACTCCAAAGCTGATTAGTAAGTCGGCTTTTCTGGCAAAAGCTGCTTCAAAACCCACCATCAGGTGTTAAGAACCTGAAGGGAGAAAACTGTGTTTTTATACAGTGTTAATGTCTCTTGCCTGATGTTCTTTGCTTCATTATCTGGATGCAAAGAGCACTTGGGTGTGGCCACACGGGACACTGCTGCAGAGCAGTAGCCCCCATGTGCGGCTCCAGTGCATTCTGAGCTTTACCTGCGGAAAAGCCTTACACATGACCACTGTTAGCCTCTGCATCTCACAGATGGGGAAAGAGACTTTAAGAGGCCCAGGAACTTGCATAAAATCACACAAATATTAAGTGGGAGAACCAGAACTCCAAAGCAGGCTGTTCTCCCTGTTCTCCTCCAGGACACACTCCATCCAGCACACTTCACTAAACACCTCTCCATGCAGTTAGGAAAGCTGATCACTGAGGACTGAATCTTCATCCAAATTTGGCCTCAGAAAGAACCTCTGCAGAGCTCATTTCTCATGGACTGGAAAAGCCATCTCAAAGGCTGTGCTTTCAGGAAAGAACTAAAGAGGGAAGAGGCAGTGACTCGGTCCCGGGTTTGGGTACTGGAAGTGAGGCCTTCAGCGGTGACTTAGGTGCCAAATCAGCCCCTGGACTGCCAGTGCCTTTTTGCCACTGAAAACAGGGTGACTGGTGCCTTCAAGTCTAGTTAGATTACAGAACCAACCCAGAAATCTCAAAATCAGTTCCTCTGGAAAGACTTCAGGTACAAAACCTGCATTAGTTTTCTATTACCCTGGCAACCAATTGTCAAAAATTTAGTGGCTTAAAACAACATAGACGGCCTCACTGCTGTTTTCTAGGTCAGAAGTCAGCCCAGGTCTCACCTTGGGGCCCAGGTGCTGGCAGGCGCTGCTCCTTCCCAGAGCCTCCAGGAGAGAATCGGTACCCTTGCTTCCTGGAGCTACAAGGTCACCAGAGTTCCCTGGCTTGCGTCTTCCACATCTGTTCCCCCAACCCTACCTGGGAAGGGCCTCTGCTTTAAAGGACTCGTGTTGGACTCACTTACATCACCCAGGATACGCTGCCCATGTCACAGCCCATAGCCTTCCTCATATCTGCAGAGCCCCTTTGTCATGTGACTTACTGTTGTCACAGGTTCTGGAGACTTAGATCTTGAACCTCTTTGGCCACCTTTATGCTGCCTACCGGTGCTGCACCACTTAATCTCCCGAGCCGGGCTTTGTCACCTGTAAAGTGGGAACGGTGGTGATACCTGCCTCCCCAGGTGGTCATGAGGATTGTGTGCATCGGGACAGGAGAGGTCTGTGGGCAGGGCAGGGCGTGCTGTGGGTTTCTAGTTCTCGCCTCAAAGATAGCAGTCAGCAGTGCAGCTTCTTCCTGGGGCACAGAACCATGAAATCACAGCTCCTTTAATATCGATAGTTTTTAATGTTGTGGGAAAACATTAACATTAATTCATACTTCTGGAGTATTTTATTCCCAGCAGCTGTGTGGTCTCTTGTCACCAAGCAGAACTCAGGGCGACTATAGTCAGTCTGTGAATAATGAACGCTCATGCTTTATTTATCTGAAGCCACAGAGATGGAGTTTGCAAAAAAAAAAAAAAAAGCATATATGGTCTTTGGAACTGACAACTACCCTCATCCTCACAAAAATTAAGTGTCTTCATGCAAGTAGATGTAACTACCAAGCACTGTGCATTGGAGCGGAAAGAACTTGCTGTCCTCCAGCAACAACTGCAGTGCTGCTGGGAGTGGGCTGGGGTTGCAGCAGGTGAGGCACAGAAGCCTGTGCTGGGGCTGGGGGTCACCAGGCCCAGAAGGCTCTCTCTGTAAAGTGGGTGAAGTGCATAGAGACTGGCACCCTGTGTTTTGATGGCAGCTTTAGAGAAGGCAGAGAAAGGGCACCTTAATAGCCTTTGTCGCATGACTCAATCAAATTAAAGGCCTGGCAAACGAGTCCAATAAGGAAAAGTGAAAATAATTGTTTTAATTTACCAGCAGAAGAAAAGTCCAACAGATGGTTTAATCCTCCATATTAGATGGAAAGCTTTTAAAGTGAGAGAGAGAGAGAGACCTGCTGCTTGCCATTGCCCATGGAGAATCACAGAGACACAAACCAACAAGCAAAGCCTTGCAGCAGAAATCCGAGCTGATTTAGAGAGGGCTCTGCGAGTAAAGTGCAGTCCTGGAAATAAAAATGCCTACCTCCAGCAATTCTTAAGAAAAAAATTGGTGATGGCATTTTTATTTGTCTGCTGTCAGAAAAGTAAGCCTTCATGTTTATGATTTCATTCAAGGGTTACCATCTCTTATAAAAATAATAATGATAATTTGGCCTCAGGTCATCTTCAGGGCTACAAAGTATTTTTTTTTTATATATTAGGTGCATTTTTTTTCCTTAAATTCTTTTATTGGTACATTTTAGGTATAAATACATTTACATTTATCATTGGGTGCTTGTACCTGTACATGATGTATCTTGGTTATTTTTTTCCCCGTTACCTGTGCACCCTTCACCCCCTCCACCCTTCCCTATTTACATAGACTTTGTTTCCATTTTTTTCTTTTCTCGTAATTTTTCCTTTCCCTTCTTTCCTTTCCCTTCCCCCTCCCACCACCCCTACCCCTTTGGACCTTTTCTTCCTATTTCAGATTATCAATTATTCATTTTAATCATCTTAACCCTTATTTACACTTTCAGTTTCTCACACTAGAGAAACTATTCGGTATTTACACGTGTCCTATTTATTTCACTTAAGAGTATGGCCTCAATATGCATACTACAAAGCTACTGTGATAAAAACAGCATGGTACTGGCAAAGGAACAGACCCGAGGATCAGTGGAATAGATTAGAAGATCCAGAAACAACTCCAGACATGCTCAGCCACCTCATCTTTGACAAAGGAGCCAACCACCATCATTGGAGGAAAGATAGCCTCTTTAATAAATGGTGTTGGAAAAACTGGATTTCAACCTGCCAAAGATTAAAACTAGACCCATACCTATCACCATGCACTAAACTAAGATTGAAATGGATTAAAGATCTAAATATTAAGACAGAAACACTAAATTTGCTAAGTTAGGCAGAACTCTTGAAGACATTGGCATAGGAAAAGACTTTATGAACAAAACCTCAGTAGCACGGGAACTAGCACAAAGAATCAACAACTGGGATCTCATCTTATTACAAAGTATTTTTAATTTTAAACAAAAATAAAACAATTCAAAATTACACCAAGAATTTTCTCAAGGATAGGAACATTTTAGACTTTTGGTCAGCTATATTTATGAACACTCAGTTTATTAGCCTTTCGGTCTCTACTTAAGTTATTTGTAATAAATTAGAGGTGTAATTTATGTATTGATTCCATAAATACTTATAAAGTGACTGACTTGTGCTAGGTGCTGGAGATAGAGTGGAAGAATAGATGAGTCCCTGTTTTCATTGAGCTGAGATTCTGGTGGGGGAGACAGACGAGAAACACAGTGTTTGAACAAGAAATACATGAGGCAGACATGAAGCTGCTACAGCAACCTGAAGCCAGTCTGTGACACGGTGACTGGGTGGCTCTTTTAGATCAGAGTAGTCAGGAAGGACCTCTTAGAGGGGGGAAGAGTCTCGCTGACAGCAGTGACTAGAAGGAGCATTGTCCAAAGAGCATGGTTAGTGCAATGGCTCAAAGGCAGGAACAGACTGAGAGCTGCAAAGAACAAGGAAGAAAGGAAAGGAGGGAGGTGGAGAGGGAAGGAGGGAGGAAGGGAAGGAGCGAGGCAGGGAGGCAGGGAAGGGGAAAAATAGACTCCATTGTTCCTGGCACTGAGTGGACCATCCAGAAGTAAATAGAACAAAATAAAATCCAAGAAGGTGACTGGGCCTTGTTATCCAGAAGCTAATTGGATTTTAATTTAAATGGGGCAGAAAATCAAAGGAATTTTAACCAAAGGAATAACTGGATCTGATTTATATTTTTACTACCTGTATCATCCTGGATGGATTTCGTAAATGTAATGCAGAGTGGAAAAAGCAAACAAGTGAAACAATTCCATTTAGATAAAGGAAGACCACGCATATGCAAAAATAAACAAGTTGTTTGGGAATATGTAGACTCTAATAAACTATTTGTAAAAGTGAATGGCACGTATGAAATTCAGCACAGTGGTTCCTGAGCTATACAGCCAAGGAGGGGCACCCAAAAGACTTCTAAGGTATCTAGGTTCTTGCTTAGGTTGGGCAGAAGGCATATGAGTATTTCTCATATTACTACTGTAAATACATGAACTACATAGCATATCTAGTCTTCCTTATGGATTACATATTTCATTCTCCCAGTTGTATTTTTAAATGATTCTTCTGTTGCTGAAGGGCTGGACTGTTGTAAAATCAGAGTCAAATCAGATTATTGTTACTGCATAGTCCAGGGAGGATGGCAGAGGGGAAAGGAAAGACAGGAAGCTTTGGCTTGGGGAACAGGACAGATACTGAGGGCAGAGGCCCCAGCAAGTCCCAGCTCCAGACTAGGGGATTAGGGTGTCCATGTTATGTGCAGCGGCTATTAAACACACCCATGGATGAGTCCAGGTAAACGAGACTGGAGGTGCAGGGGGCCAGCGCGGGACAGTTAGATTTGGGTAGCAGAGTGGACAGGCGGTGTGAAAGCTCTGGGTGCCCACGGCTGAGGCCCCGTATATTGTTCTCCTATGTTTATAATCATCCCTAGGAACCTCAGTCACCCTCAACTCTACTGAGAACTGTTGCAAAGTCAGAAAGTGTGGCATTTTGAAGACTTTGTGTAGCATAACTCTTTTTTCATCTTTTCTTTCTCTAGATTTTAGAAATATTAATTTTCTGCATTCTCCTCTACTTCCATAAAAGAAAAGGAATGAAGCACATTGTGATTCTGCTGACTCTGGTGGCACTTCTAGGTAAGGACATATTTTGCGTTATTGTCTAATAACACCATGCTAAATCATAAATGAGCTTTGAAGGAAAGAACTTTTATATTGTATTCCTTTATTACTGTTTCTGTTTTTCAGCTCTGAACTTTAGAAAGAAACTGAGTCTAAATTAGATAAATTATGCTTTGGATGAATCAATTGATATATTTTTAATTCTTTTAAATATATATTTAAGGATTTTCTTGGCAGTTTTACTTCCTGAAAATTTGGGAACTTTTTAACAAATGACTGAAAAATATTAAAAGAAACAAACTAATGAACCTAATTAATTATTTTCGGTGAGGAATTACTGAGATCTATCCTGTTTATATTTTCCTAGGACAATTTAAAATATGGCTAATATGAGACAAATAGCATATTTCTTTTACTCATTATTTACCAGCTCGCTCACTTTTTTAAAGAAGTCCCTTGCAAGGCTGGAAGTCTGACATTTCAATAATTTGCTATATTTTAATGTCTCTCCCTCTCTCTCTCTCTCTCTCTCCCTCTCTCTCTCTCTCTCCACCCCTCCCCTCACTCCCTCGGTTTCATCTACCAACACAGAGATTTCACAGAACATTTGGGAAATTCCTTTTTCAGAAATTTTTTTTATAATTCTTCCTCTACCTCTTCTTTGTCAATAACTCATCCCATCCATCAGGTATTCTTTGCTATGACTTTGTAGGTTGTACTGACACCACTGGGGGAGGCTGCAAGCCCCATGCTAATAAGAGGCTGGGATTTTCGTACCTCTGTCTCCTTTATATTGGAAGGTTGATGTGTGGTTTGTTTGTTTGTTTTCCCAGTAGCAGGGATAGAACTCAGGACCTTGCACTTTCACTACATTCTCGGCCCCTTGGAGGGTTTGTGTTTGAGATAGTTACTTTTAGAAACAATGTGTTACTCTACCCTGTATTCAGATGTAGCATTAATCAATATAACAAACAGAAAGGAAACTTTATTTTGTTTTTTTTTCCAAGTTACCAGAAAAGGAGAACAAAAGCAAACAACAAAAAAGAAGAAAAATGTATATATAGGAAAATATTGAAAATAAAGGAAACTTTAAATAGGAATGTAAGTTAACTACCAGAATTAAGATCATACATGTCAGTTATGAGCATAAATGTAAATGAAATAAGTTTACCTAATATAAAAGGTTCTCAAACTGAACATCAGAGAAACTCTCCAGTTGATTTTGAAAAAGATCCTGAAATTGGACACAGCCCGTTTACATAGGTACAGCTTTAAGCTATTCAAACAGCCCCCACCCAGGCCTCTGGGTGCTCCTTCTGGCTTTCAACCCCTGGCCCAGCCATGAGGAGCCACTAAGTATTAACACAGGGGCTGCAGGACCAGCGTCCTTCCCGATGCGCTCTGCTGATCTCGAAATGTTTCAGCTACATACACCAATTTTACCTGAAACAAGGTAAGTCAGATAATGTGAAAGTAGAAGAAAGCAGGAATTGGATCACGATATTACTATCTAAGTTAAAATCGTGACAGAAAACATGAAATGTGACAGAAGGGTTGTACTGATTTAAAACAAAAAAAGTTCAATACAGAACCTTACATGCAGTATGCTACAGATAATCTTCAGAAAATTGTAAAACTATATTAATAGAAATATTAATATTAAGTAGGAGACTTCTCTAAGCTCTTACAAGATAAGTAGAAATAAAAATATGTTTAAAATTAAAGATCTGAATGTTTATTTATTTTACTGTTGTACAAATTCAGTGATTTTGCTTTTTAATTTTTATTTTTTTTGGTACCGGGGATCGAACTCGGGTCCTTGCGCTTGTGCAGCAGGCGGCGAAACCACTGAGCTAAATCCCCAGCCCAGATTTTGCTTTTTTAAAAAAAATCAGGGCTGGGGATTTAGCTCAGTGGTTCCAGTGCCTGCCTCGCAAGCGTAAGGTCCAGAGTTCGATCCCCGGTACCAAAAAATAATAATAAAATAAAAAATAAATAAATAAAATCAAACCACCATCAAAATAAATGTGACTTTCAAGTCATTTCAAAAGCATAGTGTTTATCTGTTAGGCTCTGAATATTTAATGTTGAACTGGTACCTCTGTTGAACCCTAAATCCTGAAAACAGAGAATGCACTTTCTTTTCAGTGCCTATGTATCATTTACAAACGTTGATTATATAATTGGTCACTAAAAGAGATCCTCAGTAAATTTCAGGAAGTTGAAATAGTACAGACCACATTCTCAGGTCACAGTGAAATAAGAACAGAAAATAATAACAAAAATAGAAACCAGCAAAACCCTACCACCTGGAAATGTTAACAATTCTCAGACTGCAGCTGGGTAAAGGAAAACCCAAGACTTCATTGGAGCACATATTTTTGAAATTATTGTTAAAACAATATTAAAACCTATAGTTATTCACTAATGCTGTCTTGGGAGGAAATTAGTTGCTTTAAATTTAAGTTAAAGCATTCAGCTCATGAAGTCAGAAAAAATACAGAAATAAATCTAAGGAAAGCAGAAAGGAACAATTGATAAAGAGAAAGGCAAAAATTTATGAAATAGAAAACAGAACAGCAACAAATTCATAAATAATCCCGTGAATCAGTTCTTAAAAGGCAACTAATGATATATATCCTCCATCAGAAAAACAAGTCACAAATACTCCAAAATGAGATAAATGGATGAAAGGATATATATTTTAATAAAACTTAAATAAATTACTTTTTAATTTATATAAAACCTAAATAAACTACTTACTTTTTTGTTATTTTTGTTTTGTTTTGTTTCATTTTTGTTTTTTGAGACAGGCTCAGGCTGACCTTGAACTCACTATGCAGCCCAGGCTGGCCTGGAACTCAAAGCGACGCTCCTGCCTCAGCTTCCCAAGTGCTGGGGTTACAGGTGTGCACTACCACACCCAGCTTACTTACTTTTTAAATGAAAATAACTATGGAAGAAATAAAGTTGTTAGAAAAGCCACATCCTAAAAAAAAGAACTTCACAGTTTCAAAACAATGTCTTCAAATCTTGAAAACTTTCACATCTTTTTAAAACATGATCAGATAATATTGCTCTCGAATCTGAAAAAGATAGCACAAATATAGAAAGCTATGAACTAATTCACTGCCAGGTCCAAAAAATCCTAAATGAAATATTAGCAAAGAGAATCCAGAGCAATCCATGTTCATGGTCAATTGGTCTTATGAAACTTGTTCTTTTTCTTTGTGAACTTAACAACCATCTGTACTCACATTCTACTTCTGTTTACTACACTCTTCTGACCTGGCCTCCCTCCCAGATTAGTCCCATGAAGGTACAGACCATGTCGTCTTTTATTCACACTACGTATAATTACCTAGAACTGAGTACATACAATGAGCACACAGTAAACACCTGAATTAATTAACTAGTTAGTTCATTATGGCAATAAAAGGTTGATTCTTTTTTTTTTTTCTTTTTGAGGTAGGGTCTCAGTATGTAGCCCAGGCAGGCTTCAAACTCATGATCCTCCTGCTTCCCAAAGGATGACTCCTAGGAAATCCTTATATCATGTGTCATGTTAACAAAACACAGGGGAAATGTTGAGTTGTTGGCCAAGCGGAATAAACTTTCAGTCATAAGATGAATAGTTCTGAGGATCTAACATACAACATGCTGACTACAGCTAACACCAATGTCGCGTATATTCAGCTTTTGCTGAGAGTAGATATTAAATGTTCTTGATCTTCTTTTACTCAGGATATATCATGTACAGGTACAAATTCACTATGATGAATGCGATCATTATGTATATCTAAAATGTACCCATAAAATTAATTAATTTTTTAAAAATAAGTGTTCTCACCACATACAAACACAAAAATGCTATGTGATGGATGTGTTTACCAACCTGATTATGGTAATAATTTATATAAATATATATATAATCATGTTGTACACCTTAAATTTATACAATTTTATTTTTCAATGATACCTCAACGAAGATGGAAAACAGCATATCATGCAGTTATCTCAATAGATGTTGAAAAGTCATGTTAGACTTGAATATCCATCCCTGATAAAGAACTTGACATTAAAATATCAGAAGTGTTCCCATCACAGTAAGATAAGAGAGAAGATGCCCCCTCTTCATTGTGCTCTATTTGCTGTTTGAGTATTTTACAATGTAGCAGCTTCAAAAAATACAGCGTTACATAAAGTGGGAAAAATAGCACACAGCGTTGTGCCTGCGTTTTATTGCGATTGAAAGCACGTCAGGCAAAAGCTGGAAATGAACGAGAGGGAGTGAAAGTGATAGGCAGAGTGTTTTCTTTACTGCTTCTATAATATTGTGTGGTGGATGTAAAGTAGACCGAGCTGGGGATTTAGCTCAGTGGTTCCGCCGCCTACCTTGCAAGCACAACATCCACAGTTCAATCCCCGGTAGATGAAAAAATAAATAGAAAGTGAGAGCAATCAGGAGGAAGGAAATCTGGCTTCCAGTGAGTGGCTCCCTTTGCCCGTGCCTGTCCTCTTTCTTTTACACACACACACATACATATATTTTATATATAAATTGATAATTTATAATTGTATAAATTTATGATGCACAAAATGATGCTATGATTTATGAATACTATGTGAAATATTTAAATCAAGCTAATTAACATAACCATCCTCTTGAATACTTAATTTTTTGTGATAAGAATATTTGAGATTTATTGTCCTAGCAATCTTAAAATGTTGACGAACTCTCCAGTGAAATATGGTGTGGGATTTTGTTGGGTTTTTTTCTGGAGTTCAGTTGCACAGTGTGTTATATACAGTTCCTAACAGTCATGAAGCCTCCTTCCGGAAAGTGTCCCAAGTCTCATAGCCCAGTCCTTCCTACAGGTCAGGAGGCTGGGGAAGCACAAAGTTCTCTGGCCTTACACAGGCTGCTTGTCAAAGCAGAATTAAGAAAGTAAATACTGATGGCTTTAAATAGTAGACATTGATCTAGGATCTACCCATCTAGAAGTCCTTGGAACAGGATGAAGAGCTAAGTAAAAATCAACTGAGAGGGCTGAGTTTTAAACACAGAGTAGGCACATGGTGGTGTTGTAACAATGAAAGGAATATGTTTGTTGTTGTTAATTAGGAAAATAGAGAAGGAAATAAAGAAAACTATAAAAATCCATGTCGCAGAGCACCGTAGCGCAATATGACAGTGGGACTGGCATTCTCTGGGAGGCATCTTGCCAGGATGTTTCAGAAGCCTTCACAGTGGCTGTCAACACAGTAATTCCCCTTCATGTGATTTTCCAAAGGAAACAGGCAGAATGATAGACAGATTTATATTCAAGAATACTCACTGCTGCCTCATATTTAATAGAAAATGGATTCAAGCTAAACATCCCAAAATAGAGAATTGTCAAAATAAATTACATCCACCCATACAAAGGCATTCTTTACAGTCAATAAAAGTCAAGCTTGGGAAGACTACTTCATGGCATAGAAAAATAGTAATGGAAAATAGGCTCCTAAGTAGTGTATTCCATATGATTCACATGTTGTGGTACACTCATACTTACAAATGGAGAAATAATAATGCACCCAAATGTTAAGAATTATTTGAGGGTGAGTGCTGAGATTACGAGTGATTTTAATTTTTCACTCCAAGATTTTCTGCACTATTTTTTATGAATATTCAATTTTATAGATTTATTTAAATGACTTTAGAGTTTATTCTTATTTGTAGTGCTATAGAAAACAAGTGACAGTACAGTATCTTAATAAACTTTCTTCTAGCCTTTTTTCTATGCATATTTAAGTACATTAGAATGATATGACATTACAATTTTGTATGTCCATCTATCATCATCAGCCACCCCCCCAAAAAAAGATTTAAAAATGCTTTAGAAATAACTTGTAGCTATAATAGTGATTAATCAGTTGGTGATTGTTTATGCTTTGAAAATATAATAATTAGCTATCGAAATTGATAGTTTAGCAATTTACTAAAAAAATTCTGTTTTGTTTTTGTTTTGTGTTTAAGTCAAATTTAAGATCAGATGGTGGTTAAGTTCGATGACCTTTAGAGTCTCTTGCAGTCCAGAGGCTCTGAGGCTAAAAGAAGTGTGTCCAGCTCCTCTTCCATTAATCATCTCTTCCCGAGATTTGGCCGGTCAGACCACAAGACTAACCACGCCGTGCTCCAGTCTCAGGCAGTGTTTGGGGATGAACTGAAGGTCCTTGAAGAGCTGGCCTACAAACCCAAACCATCAAGTGACACATAGATCTCTACAGAGATTTAAAATTCCTAGATGAGCTGAGCTACAACTATTGTCATAGTCAGTCAGCCAGACATCTGAAATACATGAAAAGATCAGGTCAAAAGACACTCTAAGCTGGAGAGAAGCCTGGTTGTGAGGTCAGAATGGGGGTCTGTTTTTTGAATTTATCACCTTGTCTCCTTTATTAATTATGACTTTTAACTGAAAAAAATGCTTAATGTGAAATTGTACCCTAGTACCCTTCAAGGTAGAGTATATTTTCAGGTTTGGGTAAAGGAAATTATAGGAGGCACTTTCTGGTTGGCCTTCACCTGCTATGTGAAACACATTTTATATGTATATAGAAATAATACCTTCTCGAAAGCTAAAAGGAAAATACTCAGATACATTATGACAAAATAGATTAACAGCAACAAAGGGAATATTTCTCCTTCGCTGTGCTTTTGATTTCATGTAAAAATAATTTCTGAACTTTCTGTGGGTTTCAGCCAAACTGTGGGATTGTTTGCAATAGTAACTTCAAAGGGCCTGAGACAGAACAAAAGTACCATGTTCTTCCCACAGAAACCCAAGAAGAAAATACTCAATGCTTTCACAGTGCTGTAACTTTATCAAGCCCATTTTTCTGAACTCGTTATTCAAAACCCATGAAAAATATGTTTTCATAAGGATGAGCCCCTCCCTCTTTGATGCAGAAAATAAATAGATATCGCTAATGTAAATCTTAGGTTTAGGGTCCACTCCTAGAAATCAGTACTCAGCCCTGGTCCAGCTGCCCCTTGTTGTCTGTCGAAAAGCATTTCTAATAAAACTTCTGGGCATCTAATGGAAGGCTCACACATAGAGTTAGAACAATGCTTAGCAGACTCAAAGAATAAGTTGCTTTCCAGCTTCCAGTCTTCTCACCTATTTGGCTTTAAATTTTTCAGTTTAATGTTTTCCCATAAATGTCATGTGGACAGCCTGACTTTTCTTATCCCTCCCTTTGCTGTTTTTGCCTTTCCCATGCACCGGTATTCTCAGTCTCCACAGTATCCTTTCAACAGCCAGGGCTGGAAAGTAAGTGTCTTGCTCCAAAGATTAAAGAAAAAAAGAAAAAAAACCACCCAGGCCTCCAGCAGGCCTTCAGCTGATTGAAACACATGGGAAGTCCAGCATAGCTTGAGCAACAGAGCTACTGCTGGGTTCACGTCACACCCTCCCCTACACCGCTCACAAGTTTTCCTTCTTCAAGCATAATCGGGACACCATGTAACCCTAAGTTCTGAGTCTGTAGTCCTGTCTCAAATATGTGCTTTATTTATGTTTTTGTTTTCTTTTCCAGCCTCACTGACTGTTATATCAGTAAAAGCTGTCTCAGGCATGATCACTTTTTCTGTGATGGATAAAATGCAACTAACTTATCCCATCTTCTATGTCATGTTTATCATCATGATAGCATCTTGTGTTTTCCAAGTCAAGTAAGTTAGCTTCTACCTCCTCACTAATCTTTCAGCATTCCTGTGCTTCTCTGAGCATTAATCTTAATTGGCTTCAGATGATAATTAAAATAAGCTTCAGTTGCTAAGGGTGAACAGCCTACAGTTTAGCCACAGCCGACATGCCTTGCCTTGTCCTTCGCATCCAATAATAGGTTTTTGCTAAGCATCGCCTTCATGTCCTGTGCATTCTAAAGTGCAGCCATAATCCAGCTAAGTGCGCTTTGATGCTTTCCTGATGCTCTTCTGCTTATAATTAATATCCATCGTACACAGGTTGTCATTTGCAATAAATCAAAAGGGCAGGTCCACATCCAGAATTTCATTCTAAATATAGGAAATACATGAACCTTTCACCTTCAATTCTTAGCTCATGCTCATTAATTGCCCAGAGATGGACAAAATCAGACATTTGGCCCGGAGGAAAATCCTTTCCCCAGAACTTTGCATCTTTAGCCAGAATTTTCTTTGCACCCCTGGGATTGCAGAATGATTGTTTTATGTTTCTCTTGGGTCCTAATACTGGTGACGTGGAATATTTTTAATTTCTGTCCTCTCTCCCCCACATCCATCTGCTCTAATCACTTCCCCTCCATTTCACATTGTGACTATGCCTTTGCTTGCTACATCCTATTGAGCTGGCCAGAGAGTTTGCCATCCACTTCAAAGCACTCTGCAAAAGCACCCCTTCCCCCCACCACCCTACCCACCGTGGCAGGTAGGTAATCAAAGCTTATACTCAGAATGTGAGTGGTTCCTTCTGTAGGTAGCAGAAGTAAAGTCTAATTGTTCTGGGCCAGATGTAGGCAAGGCCTGTGGAGGGTTACTAGAGAAACCAGTGTTTTGCCACTGTTTTGTTTAGCATGCTTCAAAAGGATTGAGTGTGTTTATAATACTTGGATCTTGCTACTTTTTTCTTCTCTCTTTCTTCCGAATGAATCCATATTGCTACAGTATCTTTTGGGACTTAGTGTGATTATCCTTGTACTATGCTTCAAGAATATAAAAAACTCACACAACTGAAGGTGAACTGTGTCCGTTCACCCATGTTTCAGTCCCTGCACCTGTCACATCATAAAACTGTGGCTTTCGGCCCTGCTTGCCTGATAAAATTACCTGAGGAAGTTTGTCTGAACATGTAACATGCGAACATATGTGTGGATCTGCATTCATGTATCCCTACATACATGTATGTATGCACACGCACACAGACTGGACTATAACCACAAAGGTTTTTTTTCTTTTGGTCATTTGGTTGTGCTAGATTGAGACCTAACCATTTATGCCTTGTTAAAGCACCCAGGTGATACCCAAACAATTCAGTGCTTTGGAAACCAGTCCAGGCCCTAACAGGGTAGCACAGCACAGTGTGGGAACCCAAATTCCTGCTGGTGGCCAGAGCGGGAAGCTGAGCTCCCACATGTGCTCTGCAGCTGGAGCACCAAGCATTGTTTTTGAAACATTAAACATTCCTTTACTTCTCCATCTTCTTTCTTGGCACATGGCATGTCAATGGATAGCTCTACTATTCCCCAGATATGATATTTAACAGATTCTAGGGCCTATCCTAATGAATCAGCCCCAGTGTGATACTGGTCCAGCAGCTTGAATCGCTTCCAACTCAAACTTCTGTGGCCTCGGAATATGATTAATTGCTTTTCATTGTTACTGTTGTTGGTTTAAACAGACCATAAAACCTGACATCTGATCTCATACATCAGATGCATATAAGCTATGACTGCTGATTGGAAATGCCCTCTCGCTGCACTTCCTTTCCCTTTGTAGTTATAACTAAAGAACATGCATTTCTTGAAGCCATTGTTAACTTATTCCTCAGCATCTCTAAGCCTGAGCTTCAAAAAGTACCTTCTGCTCTAGGTTCCTGAATCAAGCCACAAAGCTCTACAATACGACAGCAGTGGTGCCGGTGAACCATATTTTCTTCACAACCAGTGCCATTATCGCTGGTAAGTGCTGGCTTTCCCTGTGTAGGTGAATCCACCCCACCACGAGCATAAATAAAGTCTGTCTCAGAGTGAATAAGAGAATCAGGGAATCTTTAGACTATAAGGAGCTGTGAAGCCCATTTCCCCCCGGGCCTCCACTCCCTGACTGCATTTCCTCCAAGACATCCTCTTGGATGGGCCATTCTACTTTGTGTGTATGCTCCCTGTTGCTCCCTGCCTCCTGAGACAGCTCATCCTGTTTTGGATCCTGTCATTGTTCAGAGAGTTCTAACTGTCAGAAAGTGTTTCCTTAGGGCTGGGCTGCAGCTCAGTGGCAGAGCACTTGCTTGGCATGCATGAAGCCCTAGGTTCCATTCCCGTACAAAAAAAAAAGTGTTTATTTTGGAGCTGAAGTTAGTTTCCTTGTGAATTCAAAACAGTCAACTTTGTTACACTCTCTGGAGTCTTCCTCCTTGCCAGCCCTTCTGATAGTCAAAGCAACTGAAAGGTCCTCTGGAGTCTTGTCTCTGGGCCAAACACCCCCAAGTCCATGAACTCTCCCCTCATGCCCTCAACAGCTTGATCAGAATGGGCCCCAAACCCAGTGCAGCATCCCAAGGAAGGTCAACAGATGAGGATGGAAACTACAGCCTTCACTCTCTGGCCTCTGTTTCTCTACTGTTGCAGTCCTCATATTTTAATGGACATTTTTTTATTATTACAGACTGTAAATTTAAAGCTTGGTCCAAACCAAAGTACAGTAGATTCAAGTAGGTCATTCTATATTTGTTACTGATACGGCCTCATTCATTTGGTGTACTTACTACCTTCTCTGCTCAGAAGTTCACTTCTCAATGTAAAGGTCATGTATTTTGGAGTTCATTAGGGATTACTTGTTTCCTAATCGCTACATCTATTTTATTTTCTATCAAATAATGTGACTGCCAGTGGACAGTTTTTTAAAGTAATTAATACATTTAGTTTCTCAAAATTAGGCCTTATATTTAAAGAAAAAGATTGCATCCCAAGACATCTAATTTTTTAGCATTTAATGCTTTCTGATGAAGTGAAGAAAGATTGCACATTGGTGTGTCCTAGAATTATTGGAAAATGAAAGGAAGACCAAAAAGAGTTATGGGCACAACATACAGGCTAATAATTAATATTAATGTGCAGCAAGGTGTATAAAGAATACCGTTCCCTGAAGTAAGGTGTTCTAGGAGGCCAATATGGCAGGGTCTCACTTCCCAGCCCACAGAGGAATTGATGAGTCAGAGAAGCTGGAATTTCTGAGAATGATAACAGTTCATCTGATTTTACATATGGAATGGAAATAAAACTTCTTGACTAACTTCTCCGCCACCATCAAAAGTATAGCTTAAAATTAAAATGGGATGCCATTATTTTGCTTACTAAGTTAATAGTTTTCATTTGTTCTTTTTATTGCAAGAGCTGAAGTAGACAAGGCTACACTGTCATAGGCATCCTTGTGGGCCTGGGCATGTGGTACCACCCTCCTAGAACTGAGCTCCGTCACTTTTATCAAAGTTATTAAATTATTCTACTCTTTGATTCTACATGTCAATAACAAAAATATAAATAACCTGATCAAAAAATAGGAAAAGGACTTAAACACTATAGATGTTTCTGCAAAGAAAATATAGAGTGGCTAACAGCATATGAAAAGATGTTCAACATTACTAGTCATCAAGGAAATGCAAATCAAAGCCACAATCAGACTCATTAGGATAACTACTATTATATATAGAAAATGCATGGTGGTACATGCCTGTAATCTGAGCACTCTGGGAGGCTGAGACAGGAGGCTTGCAAGTTCGAAAACAGTATGGGCCATTTTAACAACTTAGTGAGACCCTGTCTCAAAATAAAAATATTTTTTAAAGGGGTAGGAATGTATCTCAGTGGGAAGGCACTGGGTTCAATCCCTAGTGCAAAAACAACAACAAAACCAGCCCACACACAAAAAAATAACAAGTAAACAAATATGAGAGAGGATGTGGAGTGATTAGAACTCTCATGAACCATTGGTAGACTATAAGATGGTGCAGCTGATATGGAAAGCAGTATGACAGTTCCTTTAAAATACTAAAAGTTGAAGGGCCAGGGATTTAGCTCAGTGGTTCCACCACCTGTCTCGAAAGCGCAAGGACCCGAGTTTGATCCCCGGTACCAAAAAAAAAAAAACCAGAAGGAAGTTGGGACACAAGCTACAAGATGGATGACCCTTGAGAACAGTATTCTGTGTGAAATAAGTCACAAAAAAAGTCACTTATTTGAAGTATCTAAAATAATCTAATTCATTAAAACAGGAAGTAGAATGGTGATTGCCAAGGACAGCAGGGGAGGGAGGAGATGGGAGTTGCTTAATGGGTTCAGTTTTTCACGATGAAAAAGTTATGGAAATTGGTTATGCAGCAATGTGAACATGCTTATCCCTACTGAACTGTACACTCAAAATGTAAGATGGTAGCTTTTACATTATGTGTATTTTACTATAATTTTTAAAGTAAAAAAAAGTTTCTACTCTTCGAACAAGAAATTTCACTTCTAGAAACCCATTCTAATGAGAGGAAAATCCTAATACATTGGAAAAAAACATGTACAAAGAAGCTCATTGCTACTTTTAGAAGCAACTTAAAATGCTCTTGGAGAAATTAATAATATGGTGCATCCTCTTAGAATAACATGAAAACATTAAAAGGATTACAAAGAAGTAAGTAATAAGATGGAAAATGCTTCTGAAATGTTCGCTCATTTGATAAATATTTATGAGACTGGGATGTGGCTCCTTCACGTAAGAAGTTCATTGTGTAAGTGAGGAGGTAAGGTTGAAACTGAGAACAGGACTCTAGCCTGGTCACCACACAGTCTCCCTCATGGTGCAGAGAAAACACTCAAGATATATTTGTTGACTGGCTAGAAAGGCTAACACCACATACACAAGAAATTAATTCGGGTGGTTCATAATTTAAAGATATCTTATTCATTAAAACTCTACAAAGCCCTTGGATCTTTAAAACAAGAAGAAATCATGGAGATCAACAGGGAGAGAAGCAGCTCCTCAGAGGAGACCATGCACATTCGTTTCCAATGCCAGGAAGGAAAGACTGGAAGGAGGAGGTGGGAGGGATTGGCAGACGGAAGGGGAACTGGGGCAACACCCCAGTGGTCAGTGTTCATCCAGTGCCCGCATGGGCAAATGGCCAGGCCTGCAGCCCACAGGATGACAAAGAGAGACCGTAAAGCCTGCCATGTCAGGGGCCCAGGACCACCCTCCCAGGCCAGGTTTGCTGACCCGGACCTAAACCTGTAGTTAGGAAATGGTACCTAGAGTTTTGCTTTCTTGTATGTTCCAGTGGGGAAATCCAGGACTAGGTAAGAATCGTCTGCTTGCAAAAGTTATGTCAATTATGTTAATTTTAAATAATGATAATCATATTACATAGAGTCTACAACTCTGTGTTCTTTTTGGAATTGCTTAAAATATAAGTATGGCGTGCAACTTTTTTTTTTTAGCTAAACTGCTAAATGCATTTTAAGGGTAACCTTATGTAGAAAAAAATACATTTACATAATTTTTAAACAATGTGCAGTGTTGTAAATATTCCTATCCTAAAGTTAACTTTGTCTTCTATTTCTATGGAGGTATCATCTTTTATCAGGAATTCCTTGGTGCTGCTTTTCTCACCATATTTATATATCTGTTTGGGTGAGTAAATGCCTCAGAGGTAAGGTATGTGAAATTCTGTTACTTTCATGTAGGATTTTTGACATTGTACCTGAAGTATAGAAAATTAGAAATAATGTAAGAAACATCAGTTTCCTAAACTCTTAAAAGAAACATATTTTTGAACTTAACACCCTACATGGGGTTCGGTGTCTTTGGCTTTGTGATTCCAGCCCCCTCTGTGGGTTCTGAAGCCTTGGGGATTTTCAGTTCCAGACAAAGTCAGTATAAATCCACAGGGCTTGTGGCCACCCCATAGTCTTTTCATACTATATCAGACCTACCACACTTTGGGAACTTGAGATCTGAAGTCTAGGAGCACGAATGCCTCTGTGATCACCCAAAATAAAAGGCCAAGGTTGGGATTGTACCTTAGCTTTGGACCTAATAACTTCGGGTTAGTAGTGTTCCCTTCTTGTGCTATCTTGCCCAGCTTGACCCCTCATAGAAATTTGGTTGGCATCATTGCAGGCATCGCTGGCAAACACAGAGCAGAAGCCTGACAACATCTCACCACTGTATAGAATCTTCTACTGGCTCCAGCCGGTGCTCCATTAATGCTATGCTGCTCCTTGATCCTCTGTTCAGTGTAGCCACTGCTGTACACACTTGAGCATCATCTATTTTCAGCAAAGGAAACCATCTATCTTGAAAATTCAATTTCATAAGACATTTGGGCGAGGCCAAACTTCTGGGGGCTGGAAACTATGACTATTCTTATGGCCAAGGACAATGAGATTTCTTAGAAAATTAAAGAATAAATTGTTTTTTCACTCATGTGCATGCCAGTAATGGGTCTGGGCATGCATGGATAGAAAATGAGACCTGGTGTCTACCCAAAGGGTTTAGAGCCTGAATTATCATCCAGATGGTAACAACCTGGGGCAGAGATTTATTGGAAGCCACCCAAGTCTTGGTTCTGGGTACAAATATTATTGGCTGCAATAATTAAGACTAGTTCTAGGCAACTTACCATGAGAAACAGGATAAACAAAACTGATGGAGTTTATGTCATCGTGTAGAATATGGAGCTCAGTTATTTAATACCATAAGCTGTTTCAGTGTTCCTGTGTTCTTTATTAATATTTTTATTACAGGTGCTTTCTGTCATTCCTTGGCGTGGTTTTGGTCACAAGAAATCGAGAAAAGGAACATCTGCAACAGTCTATTATTGATTTTGGAAGTATTCCTGGTAAAATATATATACATCTCCTCTGATTCATAATAGAAAGTTTTATCCTTATAAACGAACAATTGTTGGCATTATTTTGGGTGTTAATATGAAACATAATTTTTACTCTCAAAAAAAGTACATTTACTGATGAGCCCAAGGGTGATGTTTTCAGTGTAAATGTTGAGTTATGGAATGTCAGTGTTGCACAGAACACTGGGGCTGTAAAAGAACTGACAATGTTTTCTTGATGTAGGGGATTTCTATTTTGGGCTTCCCTAAAGTGTCGAAGAGTAGGGAAAATCGTGAGGACTGGCTTCTTGGATTCCTGCTATGTGGACAGCCTGGGAAGGAACATCAGCGGACTCGAGCTTAAGTGACTAAGAAGCATCATTCCTGGGAAGACTGTGGCTTGTGATCTCATCACAGTCACCAGATGAAGAGTAGCTTCTTCCCCTCCTCCTTCCTCCCTCATCCAGATTAAGCCAATATGCATCATCTCTCTGCTTCTCATTTCCACTGAGAAATAATCTACTCAGTCATGAAGCAGTCTGCTGGGTCCCTACCCCCATCCATCCCCAGCGGTCTCTAGCCTTGCTAGGGATTTGGGGTGACCTGTAGGTTTCCAGGAGTGGAAATATTACCAGAGCTTCCTCCACCATTCTGTTAGCACCATGCCTTGGAACCAAAAACCATGAAAGTCTCACCCTTAAAACTGAAAAATGGTGGCTCTAGGAAATGGATTCCTTGTTCTCTTTGCCACGTGAGCCACCTTATCACCCAAGAGCATTCAGTGCAAGACTTGGCATTTGTGACAAGGGTGTGCATCATAAACAGCTTGTTTGGAAATAAAGTGTGGGTTTTTTTTAACTCTTCCATTTCACAAAGCGAGTGAATGCTTCACATGAAACTCCTGACTGAGCCAACCTGATTTCCACCCCTCACATGTTCAGCACATGACCACATTATCAAGCCATATGGAATTCCAAGAGCCATTTCTTCCTTGATGTCTATCTTTTCTGTTTAGAGGGTGACCACATAGTATTTTATGAAGGAGTAGAATGTGGCCTAGATTGAACAGAAAGTATTAGGACTTTTTCTTTTGTAGGAGCTCAAAAGATCTTTTTACGTTACTATCTCCACAGGGAAACAAATGCTGGACAAAATACAACCAGATTCAAATGGCTTATCCTATGGAACCTTGCCTGATGGAAGTGACTCAACAAAGAGCCAAAGTGGAGAGAAGAAAGAGGTCTAAACTGCTGAGAGGGATAGCTGTCGGCCTGTTACTCGATACCACCTTTTCAAAAAAGTTGCACATGTTCGATTTATGTCAGCAGCTGTTTCATGCTGACGTACGTGAGCATTCGTTTCAGTCCTTTCCCCACTATGGACAATCAGAGCCCTCCTAAGCTTTGACAGCCTAATGTTTGCATGGAATGTAATTCAAAGTGTTCCCCACACCCTAGACCTCTCCCTAGCGATCATCTAACTGGCTAGATCTTAATTACAGCCTGGCTGCTCCGGCAGGAATGTCACACAAAAATGTGCCTTCACAATGTGGTCATGGAAGGCGTAGGTTGCTGCTCCTATGTGGCTTGTAGAGTCTGGCACTTGGCTCTAAAGAAACACTTAGCCCCACATGCTCAGTCCTGAAAGGTTTGAGAGCTTTTGTTTTTTTTTTCTAGAACACCTTTTATGAGCATCCCATATAAAGCTCACCTTCTTATTCCAAAATTAGAATGGCAGGTTACCTTTTCTGAAAACTAACACTACTAAAATCCTCCTTTAAAAACAAAGGGTCTCTTTAAAATTAAAACTTATATCGTTTTCAGCCTTTTGGCTAAGATCAAGTGTAAAATTAAAACTTAAAAGTGGACTGTGTGATGGTGTGTACCAAAACTCAAAGATGTTGGCTTGTGGACTTTTTAAGCCTAGAAATTAGAAAATTTTAGAAATTGGACTGTACTCACTTCTGCAGCACATCTACTAAAACTGGAACAAATACAGAAAAGGTTAGCATGACCCCTGTGCAAGCATAACATGCAAATCTATGAAACATTAAGAAAAAATTACAGCCAACACTTGTTTTCTAATAAAAGTATAGAATGGTGACATTTTCTTCAGCCATACGATCCTATTGTACTTGAATTGAAAATGAAGAAAAACTTGGTGTCCTGTGCTTCTGTGATAAATCTTATAATTAACAGGTGTTTTAACTTTTAACACAAGTCTCAAAAATTGCAGTTAGTTGTGTGTGTGTGTGTGCGTGTGTGTGTGTGTGTGTGGTGCTACATGCCCAGCCTGTGTCTGTATTTTGTTTTGACACAGAGTCTCTCAGAGTCATTTCGTTGCCCAACCTGGGCTTGGATGTGAGGTCCTTCTCCCTCAGCCTCCCAGGCATGCACACTATGCCCAGCTTAGGTTCTTACTGATATTTGCACTACATACTATTTCTTCCCTAAGTCATTATCTCAAGCTTAGTACATTTTTCTAGGAAAGGAGAGTTATGATTAGAGAACTAGATTTCAGCCGTTTAAAACTGTGGACATAGAACAAACCCCAGTGTCAGGAAGGAGGTCTAAGTGTTCCTGTGCCCCAACTGGCTTTTCCGCTGCAATTAATCACATGTCTACGCAGAAAAGTTTGCTGGTAGACTCTACTGTGTTGTCTGTTGTCTATAATCTGCCTAATATTTAAATGAGAAGAAGAGGAAAACTCCCCCGTAACCAAATAAAAAGCCCTATCTTTAATGATATTTCAAAACCTTCGGGTCACTCCTGACATGCCAATCCAATATTGTTCCAGCCACCTTGTGTTGCCCTTGTCTAGACAGCTCAACTCAGAGCTAGTGAGATGGTCGTCTTAACCGCTGTGGTCTTTTGATTTGTTCTCTGTCAACTCCTGAACTCCTGATCAGACTGGCCAAATCTGGCCACAAAGGATGGAGATATGAATCCATCAGAATATGTGAAAAATAACCTAGAGCCCATGTCTGGCTTCTGAGCCCCTGTCAGTAATTCCTGCCACTGTGGGAAGTGTGCATTCAGATACAATAGTCATATGCTTGATGGCTTGTTTTGCTGAATGGGTAGAGCATGTTGGCACTAGAAGTCTCAGCTAAGAAATTCATCTGCTTCCTTAAACTACACATTTCTGGTGAATCTTGAAACCATTTTCAAAGACTGGGAAACATTTAAATTAAAGAGTTGTATTTGAAGTAGGACCACATATATCAGTAGAGTGTGTAGTTTTGAGCAGTGTAGAATATTATACACACACAAACACACACACACACACACACAGCACCAGCAGTACTTCAGTAGCCACCAGCATTGTCCTCTATTAAAAGTTTTGAGAAATGGCCTTGACTTATGCAACCTAGTAATGCTTTAGAGATCCAGGTTACATATAAAATATATTCAGACCTAACTTTACTTTCCATATTGCTGCTTCAAACTAAGGTAAATAGTAGGGAGTTTTGTTTACTGGCTTGTAGGATTTTTAGAAGTGCTCAGTGCATGACAACAACTAAAGCCAACCCAGTTTCCTCTCTTGGAATTGTTAGTTGGGGACCCTTAGCCAACATTTGGCTCCTCCAACTATTTGTCTAGACCAGGGGTTGGCAAAATTTTTCAGTAAAAACTCAATAAATGTTTTAGGATTGTTTGTCCATATAATGTTTGTCCTGACTACTCAGCTCTGTCACTGTGCACAAAAACAGCCATAGACTATAGATAAACAAGTAAGCATGGTTGCACTCCAGGAGAACTTTATTTACAAAAACAGGCCAGTCCATGGACTATCATTTACCAACTCCTCATCTAGACTCTTTTGCTCTTGCTCTGCAACTGTTTTTCCATTTCTCAGGTATTGAAGAGTTTAGAACTGGCAATTTGTGTCAAATGAGATATGATGGGAATGTGGGATTATGTCTTGATATTTACACTGGCAATTTTTTTTTTTTGAGACAGGGTCTCACTTTGTAATTCAGGCTGGCTCTGAACTCACTAGGTAGCCCAGGCTGGCCTCAAACCCTCAACAATTCTCCTGCCTCTGCCTCCCAAGTGCTGGGATTACAGGTGTGAGCCACCACATCTGGCTACACTGGGAATTTTTGCTTACATAAGAAATAAAAGGAAGTGATCAGTTTATTCTCAGAGTCTGAGTTTCTCTCTTTGAAAGTCAGTCATTCTTTGGTGAACACCACTAACTGTACCAGAAGAGCCCCTCCAACCCCACACTCTGACCTAATCACAGCTTTGGAAATTACCTGTTTAAACAAAAGCAAAATTCTTTACCATCTGATTGGTTTTTTCTTTTTCTTTTCAGTTTAGATGTTTGCTTTCCCTATCACTGCAATATTTTCATTACTAGAATCCCTTGAAAACTAATACAATAAAAAAATCCCTCAAGCAGTGACTCAGAATGAAACCTTCACACACACACACCTCAACACACACATAGCCCTGGAGATCCTGTTATGTGGCAGAGAAAGAAAAGGAAAAGACAGACTTCATAGATTAGTGCAATTTCAGCACAATTGAAGAGTAATGGTGATAATGTGTAAGTTTGGCTCTGCGGGAAGCAGGTGCAATAGTGGACATGACTCAGATGGGTGCAGACATTGAGCCAAGTCCCTGACGCCAGGAGCCCTCTTCGCACTCCCCGTTTCCAAGCACACAGCACATCCAAGGATGGCGAGTGCACACGCACAGCCACTCTGAACGCTGCCTCGTGCGTGCCAATTTAACAGTAACATGATGACCGTAAATACAGCAGTTACTAAATGAGCCCTCCCCACACCCTTCCAGACTGCTTTACGTAAACTCCGAGACACCCGTGAACTAGAGCAGCTGAAAACCTAATGCATGTGTTTGGCACCAATGGATGCGAGTGCATTGGGGGAACTAGATAAACACCACACATTTTGAGCTATTAGAACAAGATCTCAAAATTGAACCCAACATGATTGTGTGGGGAATCTTGAGGCTGCTTCTAATCGTTAGACTCATCAACAGTCTGGCTCTTATTATGGCCATCTTGAAGTAAAATATTAAATAAAATTCCACACAAACACAGTTTCCATGCAAATACAGACCAGTCTTAGACTATTAAGGATGGTGTTTTAGCAACTGTGGTAAATGCAAGGAAGAGCCTTCCTACCCAAGAATGCTTGAGTTTGTCCCCTTTCTCACCAGCCTCAGGGTGCCACACAACATACTGTCCAGTGCCAGGAGAACAAATCAGTTTCAGGAACTGTGGCCCAATGAAGAAAACATTTTTTTTGTTAGAAAGGGAGGAAACTCCCTCCTTCGACACAGGTCCTTATTGAGAGTTAATGAGTCTCAACCACAAAGTAAAAGAGGAATATCTACCTCAGAATCAAATATATGTAGTGTTTCAGGGTGCACCCAGCTGGGCCAGGCATTGCCAAGAGTCTCACAGAGTTCCAGGCAAGATGCAAGATAGTCGCTGTGTTCCAAGAAAGAATCTCCTTCCCTGGGAGTTGGCAAGTGCATACCCAAGAAGGAGCCAGTCCATTCCTGATGGGCCCAGCTTTCATGGACCAAAACCACTTAGCACATTTGAGCTGCTGTAATCCAGACGTGAGCCAGTCCTTCCAGCACACATCCATCCTACTCCACAGCCTTTTCCTTCACGGTTCTAATTTGAAAACCAACCTCAGAAATGTTCTGAGGTTTGGGCTCTACCTCTTCTGTCCAAAGCACCTCACCTAAGCCTTCTATATTCCATGCATGAACAAGAAGATGAATTAGTTCAAGAACTCTTGATCCAGGGACCTGAAGCTTAAAATATTTGCCTGATTGTGGGCTACTCATCCAATTACCAAACTTAGCAAATATTCATGAATTCACTCAAAACATAATTGATCACCTATTGTTTTTAATGTAATATTTGGTGTTTTTTAAGGGCAATTTTGGTTTTGTTTCTACAAAATTGAGTAGAAGGTTCCCATATATCCCTATCCCCAAACCTTCATGGCCTCTCCCATTATGGTACCTTTGTACCAATCATGGTACCTACACTGACACACCATTGTCACTCAAAATCCCTCATTTACCTTAGGGTGCAGTTTTGGTGCCATACATTCTAATGTATCCTGGCATGTATCCACCATTAGAGTATCATTCAGAGTAGTTTTATTGCCCTAAAAATCTTGTGTTCTGTCTACCCATTGCTCTTTCTCTCCAACCCTTGATCTTTTTACTGTCTCCAAAGGTTTGTTTTCCCAGAATTTCATAAAGTTGGGATGATACAGTATGTATGCAGTCTTTTTTAGACTGGCTTCTTTCATTTATTTATTTGCATTTAACTTTCCCCCATGTCGTCTCTGACAGTTCGTTTTTGTTTAGTGCAGAATAATATTCCACTAAACTGGATGTACCACAGTTTTTTATCCATTCATCTACTGAGGGACATCTTGGTTGCTTCCAAGTTTTGACATTGTGTGGTTATTATCAATAAAATGAATTAGAAATGAAGACCAGCTCCTCTAGAGCTTCTTGTCCAATCAGATAAACAATGGCAGTCATTTACTGAGCCCTTACTATGTGCCAGGCAATATACTTTACTTCATTTACTTTTTTAATCCTTACAATGTCCCTTATCAGAGAAGTTCTTATTGCTTCTTTACGTATTACAAACCAAGGACAAGAGGAAGGGCAGGGACTAGGGTAGGGTAAGTCAAGAGAGATACCTATGGCATAAAATATAAGAAAACTCATGGAAGCCTTACTTTCAGGTAGTGAGAAGGCCAACACTGCATTTGCAAGGCCCTGCGCATGAGTAACTCCAGCATCTTACGTTTGAGCAGCCTCACTTTGTCCTGGTCCTGGTGAGAGAGGCAAAGTGAGTCAGCTGTATCATTCAGCTGCCAAGTGGCACAACTGGGATCTGAACCCAGGATGTCTGACTCTTACCCATCTTCTTACCAGTGTGCCAAAGTACGTAGGCTGCACCATAAAATATCAAAAGTGCCTGAAGAGTCATTTGAACAGAGGACATGGGAGCAGAGAGAAGATAAAGGCTACTTTAGGATAGGATATCATTTTCAAAGGAACTGGAACTGCTTCCAGTTTCATGGTGGCCCCCAAATAGATATGTTCACCTCTTAAGCCCAAAGATAGGTGAATGTGCCCCTATTTGAGAAACAATTCTTTTGCAAAAATAAAAGCTCTTGAGCTGCAATCAGCCTGGGCTACCTGGCTAAATCCAATAAATGTCCTTTTAAAAAGCAGAAGAGAGGAAGACCAGGCCCAGAGAGGACTCTGTGAAGACAGAGGCAGAGACGGGAGACCTGAACCCACACACCAAGGAATGCATGGAGCCATCCCAACCACAAAGAAGCAGGAAGGATTCTCCCCTTCCAAGAGCCTTTGGAGGGAGCACCACCCTGCCAACACCTTGGTTTTGAACTTCTGGCCTCAGTAGAGAATAAATTTGTTGTTTCAAGCTACCACTTAAGTATTGTAGCAACCTAATACAGTACAAGGGTTGGGCTGGTGTTTAAAGCACACAGAGAATCTGAACATAGGAGAAAGACTCAGGGGCAAAGGAGAAATCAAGTAATAGCTTACAGTAATAGAGTAATAGACCTGATAACCCAACACCTATGAAATGGGAGATGACTCAATCAGCCCAGAAAGGCAACTCAGACAGCCTTCAGTGCTAACTCTGGTATTGATTTGAGAGTTTGGACTTGATTGGAGAAGGAAACCATGACATTTACTTCATGGTAAATGAAGACATAAAGGATATGGTCAGTATTTTTTCAGAAACTCATCTAGCAGAATTTAATGACATTTCCCCTATATCCTTAGTCATGTTCTATGGACATAAGATGGCATAATAAGTGTCCAAGAAATAAGAACTGGATTCAAGATGTGCATTGCTGACCCATCGTGTCCTACCAGGAAGGACCAAATGTAGCTGGCTGTGGCCTCTGAGGTGACACAGCTTGGGCAAAACAGCTCTGCCCAGAAAGGATGGTTTGGGCCAACCAGAGCTTGAACTGGGAAGCACGGGCCAGTCAGGGAGTGAGGCGTGGGTCAGATCACCACTGGCAGGCTTCCTCAAGTGACATGAAGAGGGGACAGGTCAAGAAAGGGCCCCCGGGGAGACTAAGGATTTGGGTCAACTTGTTACAGGGAAAAGGGAATAATGAGCGCCAAAGAACTAAGGGCTGAGCCTGTCGGCAGAGGAAGCAGAAGGAAGAAAGTAAATCCAGCAAGAAAAGCAGCGACAGTGAGGCCAGGAGAGCTGCCATGGTTAGAGCCAGCTGCGACCTGCAATGTGCTGCTCCCTCAGCCCAGAGGCCTGCTGACAGCAACACCAGTCCCTGAGCCACAGCTCCTGGCCATCAGAAGGGCCTCAATCCCCCAGGGCTCACTGGGCACAAAAGACAGTCACACAGGGCTTCTGTCACCATAAAGGGAAAGGATGAGTCACTTCATGACACGTGAGACGCTTCATGACAACCATGAACATTCTTTCAAACTACAGTGCAGAACTTCTCAATGTGCGTCCCTAATGGGAAGGGAATGGTCTTCAGCTGGGAAATGGAAGAAGGTGAGCCCAAGAAAATGGCAGAAGTCCCTGGGAAAGCCTAGGCTTAGTCTTCATGAGCACTGCAACTTCACTTGTTAAAGATGTGGTGATCTTGATGTGTGGTCATTCAATAAAGCTCTAGGAATGGACGAGGAAGAAAGGAGGCAGAGAAGGGATGCTGAGGGAACTGGACACAGAATGGGAGCCCCAATCCCAAAAGCAGGAAGCACTCAGGGTGCTACAGCAGATCAGCCCTTGGGACACCTCACTCGTCAGCCCTGTCCACCAGGGAGTGTGAATCTGAGCAGGTGGGTCTCATGGGAAACCAGAGAAAGGGACTGAGTGGGGACCAGAGGAGGCACCTCCAAGCAGGGCACATCCCCCAGGCCCCTGCTTGGACTTCTGCCCGGGTCAGGGCTACACATCTGTCTTGGGAACAGGGCGGACACCCAGGAGCCTGGCATTCCAGTCATCTGCCCCCCTTGACATGGGGGGGGTCTCACAGTGGGAGACTGGGACACGGTACTGCAGAGGAACCCTCGGAGAAGGATACAAAGCTGTCACCCAGGCCACAGGGTGGCTTGGCTGGCTGTTCCCCGGCCCTCTCTAAAGCAAACCACCTGTTTCCTGCTGGGCTCAGGCCCTGGCCGTCCCAGGGCTCCACAAAGGAGAGCTGTGTCCAAGCCACAGCTGAGGAATGACAGCCTTGGCATTGCCTCCAGGGATATTTGTTCTTCACTGAGGAGTTTTGTGGAAGCCAGACTCATTTTCCACTGAAACAAGGGAAGATAAAGACAGCACCAAATAAAAATAGCTTCCTGGTACTCCCTGTTTACTCTGCTGCGCTGGTTCTCCAAAGACCAGGGCCCCACTGGATGGTGGGCAGAAAGCCCCTCTCCAAAGAGCATGGGAAGCAAGGACTTTTTCCTTCCATGTTGCTGCTTCCTTTCCTTTTGTTCCTTGTGAGTGTACTTTGGAATCTGCTGGGTTAATTCCCTAACTTCCTTTTCACCTCCAGTGACCCCGTTGCCTCATTTTTTAAATAGAGCGAATTATGTCTGGCCGGACTGTGGGAAGAGGGACATGTCCTGGCACCAAGACTTCAAGTTCTTCTTCAGAGTGTGACATACAAGAGATCAGGGTCGACAGCGAAGACTCAAGGTGACGAGGCAGGAAAGGACCGCTCAGACATCAGGCTGAAACACACACATGATGAGAAGACTTTTCTTAAAACCACCCGGATGTCAAACTTGTTCGGGGAGAAGTTCGGCCTGATGAGCACGCCACTCTTGGGTGGGCCACGTGTGACAGGTCTCTACTCAAATTGGTATTTGGCCCCTTCGCT